>NC_080099.1:7822242-8136884 GCF_950005125.1 Chionomys nivalis | reverse complement strand
TTGCTTAGAATCTAATGGGGCACTTTTCCAGCATCCGTAATGCCATTTATCCCTGCATAAAATCAAAAGGTCCTGACAGAAAAGTCTGTGTCCCAGATTAGAAATAGAAAAACAGGAAATTGCCCTAACATTATCGATTCCTATTTGTGCATGAATAGCCAAAAGTGTATGTCCATTGTCATGAGACAAGCTTTCCATCCCTGAAGGAAGTTCTCTGTGTGATTCTCTCTGAAGAGCAGACCTGGAGGACAGTACTCGCATCCCCAGAGAGAGAACTGTCAGTGTCCACAGCAATGTGGAGTGACACATCAACACAATGACAAATTTTTCTTGTATTTTTCTTACCAAATCTTCTCTGCAAGGTCAGAAGGAAATTTTATGCAACTGAGGGGGGGGAAATTCCTTCAAGAGCATGCTTTTGAAAATGTGAGCACTGAGGTACTTTCAAAGCCCACATATCAGATGTCTGTGGACCTTGTGACGGTTGTGGAGAACTTGGAGATATCCTGGTGTGTTTAGCTGTTGTTATCAAGAGTGATGGTCTTGATAACCCCTAGGTGTCATATTCCAAGGTCTTAAAGTACCTAGTAATACCACAGAAAGTCTGTTCTTGTTATTGTTTTCTTACTCTGTTGTTGTTGTTAAGTGAAAAAGGAAATAAAAAAAGAACATGACTGCTCCTAGCTATGACAGAGCAGAAGATTTATTGTGGGTGTGTGGGAGAGCATAGCCAGAGGCAGAGTCATCTGGGAGAATCCAGAGTGAATATGACCAGGACATTGATGGGTCATATGAGGAGATGTGGGAGGGAACAGTCAGGAGACCAGGAGAGTAAAGGGTAGACCAAAGGACCCTAACCAAAACTACTTATAGAAAAAGGTGGCTGGGGGGAGGGCAGCCCATCCCCCAGGCTGGAGCAGTTTAGGGGAGGGGCTAGTGTATGCCAGTCAGACAGACCCTGCAACAGGCAGGGACTGAAGGATGCTGGGAGAACCCAACAGCCAGTACACTTAGATATGTTAAATAGGCACCTCAGTCGCCGCTTGATCTAGGTTTGAACCTAAGAAATGTGTCTTTTGAGACAGAGTCTTTCCACCTAGCTCTGAACTCACAATCCTTCTGCCTCTGCATCACAAGTGCTGGAATTACATACAGACATGCACCACTATGCCAGCTCAGGTGTGGATATTAACACAATAACTCTCCACACTCAAGTTGGTCGTTTCCTGCTTAATATTTCCTTTTATTTTAACCTTTGCCTCGGATCTTCGTCTTATAGGATCAAAGTGAGACAACAGTACTTTAAGGTTTTATGTAACTCATTAATCCACGTTTTCTTGTGAGTGGGCTAAGGATGCTGGCGAAGGAAGTTAAGGGTGATGGGGTTAATTTTAGCACAGTGCGATGAAGAGGCGGGGGGGGGGGGAGTAGGTGGAGCTATGCAGGCAAACAGACATTCACTTATTCGGGTGAATGATAAGTCTCAGTCTTTTCCCTAGAAATCTGACTATGCAGGGTCAAATAGGACTGGTACAGTCTCTCCCGTTCTATAATCTTCCAGAAGTTCACATTTGAAAAGAAAAGCATGAGAGGATTAAAGAATGAATAGGGGGCACCCAAAGGATATTTAGGCACTGAAAGTTTTCTGTGTGACACAAAATGAGATAGGACATTGTATATTTGTCAAAGTCAAAGAATTGTGTAGTGAAAAATGTTGTCCAATGTGAAGTATCAGCTCTATTAATAATAATAATAATAATAATAATAATAGCTTGTCAATATTTCTTCAAAATTTGTAATAGATGTGTTTTAATGTTCCAAGTGGTTGGTAATAAAATCTTTGGAGACAATAAGGGAAGGAATATGAACATTCTACTCTGTTTTTCTACAAAGATAAGTTCTAAATACATTTTATGAACTAATTTTAAAGAGAAGTTAGAGATAGGTCTATGTTTAAATATCTGGCGACAGAAACAGTAAGGGAAAGGTCTCAGTGGTGAATGAGGAGGCTGAGTTTTTTCATGTCACCTTAGTTACACCTCTGCTTATCCCAATTGGTGTTCTGTTCAGGAAGTTGTTTCCTGGGCCAATGTGCTCGAACCTATTCTCCACTTTCTCTTCTGTCAGCTTCAGTATATCTGGATTTATGTTGAGGTCTTTGACCATTTGGACTTGAGTTTTGTGCAGGGTGATAGATATGGATATATTTGTATTCTTCTACATGCAGACATCCAGTTAGACAAGCACCATTTGTTGACAATGCTTTTTTTTTCTATTGTATAATTTTGACTTCTTTGCCAAAAATCAAGTGTCCACAGGTGTGTAGATTTACTTCTGGGTCTTCAGTTTGAATCCATTGATCAACCCTTCTGTTTTTATGCCAATACCATGAGGTTTTTATTACTACCACTATGTAGTAGAGCTTGACATTAGTGATGGTGATACTTCCAGAAGTTCTTTTATTGTATTTATTTTATTGTTTAGTGTTTTAGCTATCCTGGGATTTTTGTTTTTTCCATATGAAGTTGAGTATTATTCTCTCTAGGTCTGTAAGGAACTGTGTTGAAATTTTTATGGGAATTACACAGAAAGTGTAAATTGTTTTGGGTAATATGGCCATTTTTACTATGTTAATCTAACCAATCCATGAGCATGGGAGATCTTTCAGTCTTCTGATATCTCTCCAATTTCCTTCTTTAAAGACTTGAAGTTCTTGTCATGCAGGTATTTTATTTTCTTGGTTAGAGTTATTCCAAGATATTTTATATCATTTGTGGCTACTGTGAAGAATGTTGTTTCTCTGATTTCTTTCTCAGCACATTTATCATATGTCTATAGGAGGCCTATTTTCTTTCAGTTAATTTTGTATCAAGCCATCTCACTGAAGTTGTTTATCAGCTGTAGGAATTCCCTGGTAGAACTCTGTGGGTCACTTACATATACTATCATATCATTTGTAAATAGAATATTCTGCCTTTTTCCTTTCCAATTTGTATCCCCTTTGTCTCCTTAAGTTGTCTTATTGCTCTAACTAAAACTTCAAGTACTCTATTGCATGGTTATGGAGAGAGTGGAGAGCCTTGTCTTGTCCCTGCTTTTACTGGAATTACTTTAAATTTCCATTTAATTTGATTCTGGCTCTCTGCTTGCCAAATATTGCCTTTATTGTTTTTAGGTACGTCCCTATATCCCTGCTCTTTCCCAGACTTTATTGTTTTTAGGTACGTCCCTATATCCCTGCTCTTTCCCAGACTTTTATCATGAAGGAATGCTATATTGTCAAACTTTCCTTTTTAAGTTCAACCCAAAACATCTTTTGATCACAAAAGATAAGTTTAATTTCTAAATTTTTTGCAATTCCATCCTTCTGCATAGAAGCCCAAAGAAGGATTCAGACACTATTACTCTGTATTCATACAATGAATGACTGTGTTTCTTGGCTCAAATGAAAAGTTTATTTACTACTTTTGTACTATTAAAATGTCATTTCCTCATTCATTCTATTTAATATTTTTAAATTAAAAATATTATACTAGACCACTTCTACGTGATACATTCTGCCTACTCTTGTAACAGCAAAGGAAGCTGTTAACTGTTTAATCTACAGGTGCAGAATTGTAAAGAGTAACCTCAGGTTCCTCTGTGTGGCTCACAGCCTAGGCGAGGAGCAGACAATCAGAGGCAAATGAATGGCTGTCTAGGCAGAGGTGCCTAGGTGACACTGGAAGCTTTGACAGATATAGCAGCAAGGATTCGTCACTGAGATGCAGCCCCAGAGACAGGCTGTATTTGTAGGAAGGTGAATGAAGGGTAGGTACACTCTTGATGAAAACTGGACTTCCAGGAGTAACACGTTGGGAGTAAATCTGCTCCATTTAATCAAAGAAATGTCACTTAGCATTGTACAGAATCCTTGATAGCTCAATAAACCTCGAGTCGTTTATTGATCCCAGAAAACTGGAGTTACCATCTGTTGTTTACCTCACTTTGTTAGTAACTCCTGCCATTAAGTACACAATCATCTGTATTCTTTCTCACTCTATCCCCCGCCCCCAGCTCCTGCTCTCATTCTCGCTCGCTCACTCTCTTTCTCCTTCTCTCCCTCCTGTTTCTTTCTCCCTCCAGCTCTCTCTAACACACACACATACACAGGACTAACTTCTTCCACTATGACATATTTGACAAGCAACTTCTCTTCGGGGCAAACACTCCCACTTCTGTTCTTAAATTGGCCCCTTGTCTATTTTTTGGTATCTTCTTCCAACACTGATTCTCACTTTCCTGGAGTTGTTGTTCTTGTGTTTAGATGGCTTCAAGCCTGAATGTTATTTCCAAAGATCAGAGTGTCCCTCTAGACACCTTCCTTTAGAGCTGTCCTTTCCGAAAGATAAGCTAACCTTTTCTATCTCAGACTCTTCAGCTATTGTTCCCTTTCCATCCCAGTATCCCTGAAGTCTTACTTCAACATCCGCTGCTCTGAAGAAGCCATCCCCACAAGGCCCGCCCTTTTCTAATTAATGAGGTGATCAGGGAGCTCTGTTGATTTATTTGGAACTCTGATGCTCCTGGATTTCATTACTGCCCCATCCTTAAGTTCCCTCACAGCTTATTTCCCTCCAACTGTATTATCTTCAGAGTTCAATGTTGGTATCATTTATTACAGCTGATGAACCATACCTTCTTTCAGGCCCTTGCTTATAAACCCTTCTTTCCTTTTCTTTTTTTTTTTTTTTTTTTTTTTTTTTTTTTTTTTTTTTGGTTTTTCGAGACAGGGTTTCTCTGTAGCTTTGGTGCCTTTCCCAAAACTAGCTCTTGTAGACCAGGCTGGCCTCGAACTCACAGAGATCCACCTGCCTCTGCCTCCCGAGTGCTGGGATTAAAGGCATGAGCCACCACCGCCCGGCATAAACCCTTCTTTTCTTAGAAACTACTTTTCTAATTTTTTTCTCGTAACCAACATCAGCTTAAATGGAAAGAAATTCAAAGCAAGGTCACTGAAATCAGAAACAAGACAAGGTTGTCCACTCTCTCCATATCTGTTCAATATAGTACTTGAAGTCTTAGCTAGAATAAAAAATGAAAGATGTCAAGGGGATATAAACTGGAAAAGAAGGAGGAAATGTATCGATATTTGCAGATGATATGATAGTTTATAAAGGTAACCCTAAAAACCAGAAAACCCCTACAGCTGATAAACACTTATAGAAAAGTAGCAGGATACAAAATTAACTCACAAAAAATCAGTAACCTCCTACTGATACAAAGCTTTCCCACACACAAATAAACTGAGATAGAACTCAGGGGAACAGCTCCTTCCACAATAGCATCAAATAATATTAAAATACCTTGGTTTCTCTAACCAAGCCAGTGAAAGACTTGTTTGATAAAAACTTTAAGTTTCTAAAGAGAGAAATTAAAGAAGATATCAGAAGATGGAAAGATCTCCCACACACATGGATCAGTAGGATTAACATAGGAAAAAATGGCCATCCTACCTTAATCAAGCCACAGTTTCACTGCAATCCACATCAAAATTCCAACACAATTCTTCACAGATCATTAAAGAACAATTTTCAGCTTCATAAGGAAGCACACACAATTTGTTACTGTATATATATATCACTATATAATGTATTTATAATTACATAATATATGTTATATTATATATAGTCATATAATACATATTTATTATTATTATTTGATATATATCAGCTATTTCATCCAATTCTATGACAAAGAGAATCTCTTAATGATGTTGTATAGTATGCAAAAACTTACAAACTGAATAATGCCCAGTTTACCAGTCTTTGATTTTATGGACATGTGATTGGTTTTTGACCAGTTTTCTTCCTTGTCTTTTTCTGATTCTTAAAAGTTAAATATTTCTAAAAGTTTCATTATTCTTTACTATTTTCCATAGGAATTTTATAAATATTGGCTACCACATTACTCTTGTATTTTTAACTTGTTGAGTAGTTTTGTCACAAGTGAATGTCAAATATTTCAATTATTTTCTATTAATATAATTCATTTTTCCTTACATAAAACTCACTCTTTAAGTGAACCTGGATGTTATCTTAGTTTGCTTTCAGTTGCTATGAGAGATACCGTGACCAAAGGCAACTTGGGAAGGAAAGAGTTTGTTTCCGTTCATGGTTGTAGTCAGTCCGTCATGAAAGGAAATCCAGGCAGAGACTCAGAGTAGGAGCTTAAGGGCTGGGAGTGAAGCAGAGACCATGCAAGAATGCTGCTTCCTGGCTTGCTCTTTCTTAGACAGCATTGAACCACTTGTCCAAGGATGGCACTGCCACAATGTGTTGGGCCCTCCCACATCAATCATTCATCAAGAAAATGCCACCAGTTTGCCCACAGCAATCTGACGGACACATTTCTCAGCTGATAGTCCCTCTTTCCAGACGATATCAAGTTGATGAACACTAGCCATCACAGTGTCAAAAAGTTATTCTGTTTAAGTACTAGCACATGTAATTAGCATGCATTATCTGAGCTAGATGGCAAACCCTTAATTTTTGAACTTCTCCTCTTTTGTGTGTTAAATACTATAAATTTCTCTCAACAAACCCTTTTCTTGTGTAGTAGTCAAGTTTCTACCAGCAGACAAAAACACAGCCTAGTAATTTGCATATAAATTTACTATTAAATTATTAATTATAACAAAGAATTGCATGCCAAGTTGTAAAGAGAATGCTAATGAACACAGAATAGATACACAGGGATCAAATATCACTTTCTAGAGCTGAGGAAAAGCACTCCTGGGGAAATCTGTGAGCACCATCCCTCCTATACAATACGATTCAAGAGAGCATCCATAGCTCACTGGGGTGTCACAGGCTGAGAAGTTAGATTGGTGGAATTACTTGAAAGCCACCGTCTGAGATGCCAGGAGAAAAGATGCCCATAACAAATACATGGGCTATCTATAGCAGGATAGATGTGCTTGGAACAATCAGCCCAGGATGCCCGGGAAGCTGATAGTGAGGAAGTACCACAGGAGGAAACTCACTAGAAGGGTCACTAGCTTCCTGTTTTGAGCTAGTTTCCATCCATCTTAGCAAATGAAAAGAGCCTGTAGTCTGTATGAGTACAATGTAGTCTGTTGACTACAGGGCCCTTCCAGATTCCGCTCCTGACATGGTCTATAGCTGTTAACAGTCTTGCCTCCCCCGTTCAAGGAAGGTGGATTTGGAAGGTAGTAAACCAGAGGGGTTCCCCTCTGTATGCTGTGAATATGTTTCATTACCATTGATTAATAAAAAAAATTTGCTCCGACCTATGGCAGGACAGAAACTCAAGCAGAGTTAGAGGAGAAAAGAAGGCGGAGTCAAGGAGATTCCAGCCAGCCACAGAGGGAACAAGATGTAGAAAATGAGGCAACACCACAGCCACGTGGCAATACACAGACTAATAGAAATGGATTAATTTAAGATGTAAGAGCTAGAAATATGCCTGAGCCATCAGTCAAGCAGTGTTGCAATTAATAAAGTTTCAGTGTGATTATTCTGGTCTGGGCAGACGAGGAGTGTCTTCTTACAGTTGTGGACTTCATCCTTCAAGTTTTGATATGCTATGTTTTCATTATTTCTTTTAATTTACATTATGGCTCTTTTCATTGACCAGAGGAGTTTTAAAACTGTCTAAATTTCTAAATGCTAAAGTTATTTATATGTCTCATGATTCTTTAACCCCACTGTGTGAAAATAAGTTTCCAATGATCTTAATCCTGTGCGTGTCGAGAGTCTTTAGTATAATCAAGTTGAACATAGTTTAATATCTATTTAAAGACAAGGTATAGTCTATCACTGTGTTACAATGCCTTTTTAGATTTTATATTTTTGTTTCGAAATTTATAAATTGTTTTTCTAGTTTCATAATATCTTGTGTGTGTGTTTTATTTTGCTACAAGTTAACACTCCCGAGGTTATATTTTTATCTTTTTAATCACTTAAAAATTAAGTTAGAATACAAATGGTTGTCTCGTCGTGGCATGTTCATACACATATGCCATTACAGTTTGTTCTTATTTGTCCCCGTGGCCAACTGTCCCACCCTTCTCCCTCTGTCCCGCTATGTCAGGTTCTCTCCTTCCTCCAATTTTTATTAGATTTTTGTAAGCATGAAATGTAATATGCTTCATTGTGGCATTTACATATGTTCTTATTCACTCCCCTTCCCCCAATCCTTCCCACATTCCTGCAATGCTCTTCTTCTGGTCCCTCCCTTCCACACCAACCCTGCCCCTTGTGATTTCACACCACATGTATCACATGACCCTCTCTGTTCCTTATTAACCATTCCACCTCCTCTAAGATCTCTGATTCCACACTCGAGTGTTCCCCCAGTTTCATGTGGTATTCATTTTTCATATTACTGCAGCCAAACCTGACAGAGCAGCATGAGGAAGGACAAGTTGCTTGCGCTTACTGTTCCAGATACATCTATTATGGCAGTGAAGTCCTGGTGGCAAGAGCTTAGGGCAGCTAGTCACATCGTATCCTTAATCAGGCAGCAGTGAGAAAGGAACATAGGTACTCAGCTTTGTATCTACGTCTTATTTAGTCCAGGGCCTCAACCCACACCACACTTACAATGGGTCTTCCCATCTCAATTAACCAGGTCTAGAAAGTCCCTTGCAAACGTGGCTTAAGTTTTGTCTCCTGGGTAATTCTGGGTCCTATCAAGCTGACAGTCAATATTGTATCACAAGTCTCTCTCTTGTGAATGTAACACTCAAACATGGCACTGATGTGGAATTCCCCTCTGTATGTTGTGAATAGCATTGGCTAATAAAGAATCTGCTTTGGGCCTATTGCAGGATCGTCCCCATGCTGGATAGCTCTGACAAAAGTCTTTTTTATATTTTTTAATTAGTCTGCAAAGTGGTGGGTTTCCATAAGGCTTGTTTATACACCCTCAGTTTGGTTAGCCCACCCCTACTCCCCGATCTCTCCATCTCCTGCCCCACACTCACTTGCGCCTTTAACCCCAAGTGTTTCCTTCATCATCTTTCAGGTGTCTGTGTCCTACAATCCTCTTTAATTATATTTTTTCCTTTGATTGCAAGATTATTGGTTTCCAAACAGCTTTTCACAACCCTTCATTGTGGTTAAACCTTCTTCCTCTCCTCATTTCCCCATTTTGAATCTTCCCACCCTCGGGATCCCTTCTCTACTTTCATTTTATCTGTAGTTTGCTGAATCCCTTCCCTGAATAGGTCCATTCCCAACGGTCTCTTCCCCTGGGTTCCACATATATTCTAGTTAAAATTAAACAAAAGATTCACATATAAGAGAGCACACAGAGTTTGTCTTTCTGAGCTTGGGTGATCCCATTAAGCATAATTTTTTTTCTAGGTCCTTTCATTTATTTGTAAAGTTTATGGTTTTGTTTTTCTTTAGACGAGCAATATCCCATTGTGTATATGTACCACATTTATCATGTCCATTTATCTAGATTGACTCAATAAGACCCTATTGCTGAAGACACCAACCTTGGGTTGCGGGACACTAAGAAACCAATCATCACCTGACTGGGAGACTCTCTTCCTGCTGGATAGATTACGGGGTACTAGAAGATGCTACCTAGTCTGCTGGAGGAGAAAAGACATCAGCAGTTTTACCCAGTACTCCACCCTGCATGCTGCAATGCAGACCCAGCAGGCAAGATGTACTTACTGGTGCAATAGTGACATGTTGGTTACGGGGGTAACCAACAACTTTTTGATTGGATTGGAAGCATTCTCCACAACGCAAATATAAGGCCTGTTCAAAAACCCATGACTAGAGAGATCATAGGCCCTGGCAGAAGGGAATTAATGATGTTATTTCTATATCTGTCCCTGTTGTCAAAATACCTTTACTATTTATGCTTCTGTCCATATGTCTGTGCTGTTTTCAACCTGGGTATTGGAACTGCGTGTGTGTGTGTGTGTGTGTGTGTGTGTGTGTGTGTGTGTGTGTGTGTGATGGACAGTCGCCAATACTGATACACATAACTGATCCAAGTGCTGAAAACAGGTGGCTGTCAGTGCTCAGTCATAGATAAATCGTCCACATCAGCTTCCCTCCATTTGAAGCTCAGAACACATCAGTAAAGACTGGTCAGGTAGGCTGTAAGAATCAGGAGCTAGGGAAGGGGACTGTGAAATGTTACCCTCTGGACATGGCATGGCTGATGCAGAACTCCCAGCAACTCACTTGCCTGCACAGTGATCAAAAGTGGATCAAAATTTTAACATGAATATGGGAATTCATTCACCAGTCTCCACCTCCGCAGAGGAGCTATTATCAGATGTTGGCAGCTGAGAAAAGGAGAATCACTTCTCTATGGGGATGTAGTTGCTGAGAGGTGGCCATGGTAACCTATCAGTGATGGTTCCACACATCTGTACACCATCAGCACTAATTGGTCTCTATGCAACTAATAATAACAGTTGAAAGGTAGAGGACGTGAAATTGGGAGAGAGATTGCTTGGCAGGTACTTGTAAGAACTGGACAAAGTAGTGATAGGTGGCTAAGACCAAATTACATGTATATATGTATGACATTTTTCAAAAACTAAAAATATTTTTAAAATAAATATCATGAAAACAAAAGATGATAAAATGGGTAAAAAAATTAAATGAATGTGTGAGAGCAAATAAAAGCATAAGCACAGTAAGTTTTTTAATTCAATAACGTAAAATTATTGCTAAAATTATCGTGAAAGATGGGGAAAGAGACAAAGTGTGTGAGAGAGGGAAGCAAGGGGGAGGAAGGGAATACTGGAGCAGTTTCTCAGCTCTCAAAAGCTGGAGATGACCAACTATGTGCAAACTGGGAGTTTAATGTGACTTTTATCTTCCTTGGGTTTATGTCGTCATTGGACTTGCTTTGGAGAAAGATCTAATATCCACCAAAATTATGTTCATTTTATGAGTGCATCTTTCTGTGTGCACTGTGACTCTACCAACCCAAATCTTTGTAGTTATGTGAGCAAACTCATTCTCCAACCTCCTGAGGCTCCCCAGGTATGGCCCCTAGAGATAGTGAATACTCCACTTGCGGAGTTTAACATCATTGCATATGGAGGGAATCTTGTATCTATCACTTTACTAGAGGAATATAGCTACAGATGTCAAATATTCAAATGGAGTCTTAGAGTCTTCAGAATCTACACCAGTAAACAGCAGCTTCATGGCCGCAGAGTTGGTCCACCTACTAACCCCAGGCTCACAGCTGCCAAACCTTAAAGATATTCCCAAGTGATGAGGTTGGCTCCCAGCCACAGGGGGTGAAGCTACCAATTTTTGTGCACCTGACTGCCTCAAACAAGTCTCCCACCACCTATACTTTTGGGCTTGTTGGCGTTAGGCCCTCCACCTCTCCACAGCTGCCTCCCAGATATGTTTCTTACTTTAGGACTTGGATTAATTAAATTCCTGTCCCCAAACTTGTGGTTATTCCATGTTTTCATATCCTTAGGGTAGCTTACAATAGACTGCACCTCAAGATGGCTCCGAGTCACAACCCTGTGAAGTACTCTAAGTCACATTGGATGACATGGTGAGATTCCTCTCAGTTGCAGGCCCATTGTCCAGAAGAACCACTGTCTCAAAGATCTGCTTGTGAGGGCTGTGGGCTTGTCACGCTATGAAGACGGCCACCTGCCCTATCTTTTGAATGAGACTCTTGGTTTCTTTCCCTTTGCTCAGATGCCATGTGGCTGAAGTTGTGTTGAACTTGGTCTCCTTTCTGTCTGTTGCCTGCCTTACATACACTCTGCATTTTTCTGCTGTTCTATGACTACCTTGGCAGTTTCCAAAGCTCTCATCCTTTCCCCTTACAATACCATCTGGTCTTTCTTATAGTGCCTTGTCTTGCTTCACATAAAGTTATTTTTAGATTCACTTAATTCTACATGTATGAGCATTTTGCCTGCTTGTATGTGTATGTACTATGTACATGTCTGGCACCCACAAAAGAGGGTGTCAGATCCCCTGGAACTGGAGTTATAGATGGTTGTGAATTACCATGTCGATGCTGGGAACTGAACCTGGGTCCCTTTGCAACAGCAGCAAGTGCACAGATGGGAGCCCTCGAGATCGACTGACTTCTCCATTCTCAGTTCTGAAGTAGTATCATTCTGCTGCATATGATTTTCTGTGACTTCTTGTGGGACAAATGACCAATGAGCAGGAAATGAATGATGAGCAGGAAATGAGTGGATAAGATTCAAAGTGCCTCTGTTCTGAAGGGCAATTACTGCTTTTCCTGAAGCCGCTGGAGTTGTATGGATCAGTGAGTGCTAACGCGTTACCTTATACTGCACAGACTTCTACCAAGCCCTCCTCCCACCTGAGAGAGTGACCCAGTGAGTCTGTGGCTGACTAAGGATGGCAGGTGAACTTAAGCACTTTCATGCATCAGAGTGACAATGACGAATAAATTTCATCATCCTCAATTCCATCTGAAACTAACAAATGCCAAAACTACGCATATGTACAAACTTTAACTAGAAAGCCTGCTATTCATTCTGTTCCTCGATGTAACTACAAATATTTAATTATCTACAATCTTGAGCAGCATTTGGGATAGAAATATGGATGGCTGTGTAACGTAGTTCCAACAATCGTATCCAGAAATAAATATACGGGTGAGTTAAATCGATGTCTGTGCCTCCCCCCACATACACAAACACAGACACACAGACAGACATATGGTAAGATAAGCTCACTTATTTGGAGTTAAATATTTACATTACCTTAGACAATTTTATCTTCTTGCCACTTTTTTTCCTCTCAAAGAGCCCTGAACTCATAACTGAAAGATCTAAATTTCTATCTTGACACATTTATATACTAAGACGTAAGGAGAATACCAAATAAACTGAAATTCCTCTGTCTTCCCCCACAAACAGATGAGCAAAAGAATATAAACAACAGCAGAGGCCCAGAATTCATAAGAAAAACAGTGATTGCTGTCATTCCCTTGGTTTTTGCATGCTAATTGTATTCTTTCCTATTTGGATAATTTGAGAACTCGGGTTTTGGGTAAACATTAGTATGTCTACGTTGAGGCTTGCCTCCACATCTCACAGTCTTCTGACTCTCATGGTCATTTTAAAGACATTTGGAGAGTTTGACAGAGCATGGATGACTGTTAGTTAGAATAATGTGAACATTCAAACGGAGTCTGGCTTCCTGATAAATCTGAATCCAGGCTGAACCTGCTTGAGCATTTTCCAGATTTGCTGCAGAACACTGCCATCAAGTGTAGAGTTGCAGAGGCAGTTTACAGGGATGGTTGCAACGTGCATGTGGTGGCGTCGCAGCGTCTCTGTATACATTAACCCAAGTATTTATACTTCTCAGTTCTGCGACAGGTTTCAGCAGATAGCAAATGACTTTTAGAAAAGGTTAAATAAAATCTTCTATTGCTGCCGCTCTTTACCCTGTATATCAAGTTTCAATGTACCATTTTTAGGGTAAAGATTATGACTATGGCTCACCTGTTTATTCAGGATTTGAGTCATGGGTTGGTAGGCGTGGATGGACGCCTGCTGAGCTTCTGAGCACCATCACTTCTCCCGGCTCGATTTTCACAGCAAAGAAGCGTCTACTTTCTATTTTCAGCTAACTTTGAACTAGTTTAAAATAAATGAACATACAAGCAAATAAACCCTTCCTTTATCATTTTTAAGCACGCAGTTTATATCACAAATGAACCCACCTCATCATCCGAAAGATACTGAGTAGATTGCCGGCACAAAGTCAACCATCAGAAACAGTGTATTGAGTGGCAGTAAAATTAAGCAATAAAACACAACCTGACATTGAAAATGTAACAATGTAGCTTTCTCGAATAGAATCGTTCCCACCGTGAGCAGTGCATTGTTCCCATTGAATGAAGCTTATGTTGCAGCCAACATCAAAGAGCTACAACAAAAAGTCATGTTTCGTTGATTTTCTTAAATACCATTTCCTTACCTACTGTACTCTTTATTTCTAATTGTGCAGACAAATGTGCACTAAAAATAGGCTCTTTTAACCTAACTCAAATTTCTTGACACAAAATTTAAGTGACTCTTTCTCATCTTTCATTCTCTATAGCATTGAGCTCGTCTCACATCTAATACGAATCCCATCCCCACTTCCATAAAGTTTGATGGATATATCTATAAAATTGTAAACTACTTAATACAAATTTGTAAATGGTATTTGAATCGGTCAAAAATAATAATATGCTTCCATTTCCTTTTGTGGTCCAGATTTTTCAGGGTTTTTGTTTGTATTTGTTATTGGGGGGAGGTACTGTGGTTGGGCACCGGTGCCATGGCAGCAGTGTGGAGGGTGGAGGACTAGTTTATGGAGTCAGTTCTCCCTTCTGCTTTTATGTGGGTTCTAAGATACCAAACATGGGTCAGCAGGCTTCTACAGTAAGTGCATTTATCTTGCCAGCCCCAAATTTTTCAAATCTCAATAAGTTTAAGCAAAATACCCCAGATATACAGAGACGTAGTCAGGGAGTAGCACGCAAAAAAAGGAAGTGGCATGATTATATATGTGATCTTCTGAAACAAATTCAATCACTTCCTCCCAATGTTATAGCCATGGGTGCACCACTTCCCAAAGCCTTTGGGATGCCAATAGACAATACAGACATAAACAACTTTCTCTGCGTTTAGTTGAATGTTTTAGATAATTTTATTAAGGAAAAAAACTAATGGAAAATTAGCAAAGAAAATAAGAGTAATTAGGATTCGCTACATGATATAATAACTCTGTAAAGCAAAAATGTGAATGTCAAGCTCAGACAAAATAATGAGCATGTGGCAAATTGAAATATTAGCTAATATTTCTTCAGGGCAGTCTTATCTAGTGATTGCATGTGCTCTGAAAGTTTCAAGTGTACAAAGTCCATTTGAATTCCAGTCTAGTATTTAAGAATTTTGTGGGGAAAAAAAAAACAGCCTGATAATCCGCTTAAGTGGGATTAGCATGGAGTCATAATGCTTAGTTCATTGCCAACCTGACATACATTTTACTTAAGAGTAAAAGAACATTCATTGCTTCAGGTGAGTTCAAATAGTTTAAGCTTGTCTAGTACGTGTTAGATGTTTGGGGAGCGGTTGTTTTTAACCTAGGTGTATCTGATTTTACTCCACCTGCCTTAAAGAGCCACATCTTCCGTGGGGTGCAACAAAGTGATAGAACCCTTCATCAGTCTCCAGGTCCCAGTGGAATCAATGTTTTCCTTAACATTCCTAAGAACACTATGACCAAAAAACTTGAGGAAAGGCTTTATTCCTCTTATGCTTCCACGTCACAGTTCATCATCACAGGAAGTCAAGACAGAAACTCACACAGGGCAGCAACCTGGAGGCTGGAGTTGATGCAGAGGCCATGGAGAGGTGCTGCTTGGTAACTTGCTCCTCATGGCTTACTCAGTCTGCTTTCTTATAGAACCCAGGCCCACCACCCACAGTAGGCTGGGCCCTTCCCCGTCAATCACTAATTAAAAGAATGCCTTACACGCTTGCCTACAGCCTGGCCTTCAATTGAACTTCCCTTCTCTCAGATGACTTTAGCTCATATCCTTGACATAAAATTATCCAGAACAGATGGCCAAACAGAGGCTCCTCTACCCGCAGTTATTTACTGGTTTTATGAATCTAGAGAGGGACTTTCCAAATTTTTTCACTTTCAGGTGTAAGTCTTGTAAGTTTCATTTACTTTCTGGACCTTGTGTGTTTCACTTACTTCCTGAGTCTTATGAGCCTCCCTCCTGCCTCTAGATATGAATTTTTCTATTTGAAGTAAATAGCTACACAACAGTACTTTTCTGTAAACAAGACCTTAAGTTCTGCCTTAACTAGGTTAGTCTGTGTTCATGGTATTATATTACTTATTTCATATTACTCACACCCTTCTTTTCCTTTCAAGCCCATGTAGTTCCCATAACATAATCTGAATTAAAACTCAAATCACACAGTTGCAAATAGAAATGATTAAAATTTAATTTTGATCAGATATATTGATCATCAGATTGTCCAAATCAGACAGGCCTCGTGGTTCATTTCATCATTTTGACATCAGTCTTTAAAATGGCCTGACTTGAGTGTTGACTCCCATGGAACTGAATGAACACAACTGAAGGATCTGATAATAGCATGAGCTCAAATTCTCTAATCGCTTATGTCATCTATGCTAATAAAACATATGGAATTAGGGACAATTCTATAACTTTATGATGTAGGCATGGGTGTAGGTGGAGTAAAAGGCTATGTAAAATAATTTTCATTTCATTTGCATTTTAAGCTTCTTCACAAATGTTACAATTATGATCCAGTTGCTCTAATTATATATGCATTGTGCACAAGCAGAAATTGAAATTCAGAAAAGATAAGGGATAACCCTAAATCATGCAGCCAATTACATAAGTGTTTAAAACCCAAATTCTTGACAAAATCATTCTGACTGTGACTACACCTCCAGCCACAGGCTATAGGAATGACAGTCTTGCTAAGGTATTAAGGTAGGTTTCTTCTCTTTTCAAACCTCATAGATGATTTAATTTTTGCTTTATTATTTTTGAATATGGGAGAAAAGATATCTGAACTTTTTTTGTTTGTACATGTTTTATCTTTTTATCTTCCAATATGACTTCCTAAAAACTTGATATCCTCCCAAAAGGTTTGGACTCAAAAGGGAGAGGTGAGGAGATCTATAAAATACTGTCTTCTGAACATGATATAGCTGATACATACAGATATCAGCTCACAGCAACTACGGTTGTCTGCATAAGACTGGCACAAGATCAAGCCATTTGAAACTCTCGCACGGGAGGAGGAAGAGCTCTCCAGGCTTCACTCTTAGATGAGGAACTGTGGGCAGATCATGACTGCTGTAGAAGGAAGCCACTTTTCTTTGAAGAGCTGATTGATGGTAGGTTGCTCATACCACATTAGATGGCCCACACCCATTTACACATGCTCAGCACTGGTTGATCTCAGTGAGAAAAGAAACAACAGGAGGAAAGGGAACAGGAGAAGTAAGAGGAGAAAGAGGAGGTGCTGGAGGAAGTTTTCTGAAGTTATGAGTGACATTTCCATATCTCCTATGTCTGAAAAAGTATTTCTTTCCCATCGTTGAGGCAACAGAATATGTCATCACATGACTTCCCCACACAATAATGAGAGTGTTTCAAATCACAGACACATCTCTGAAAAGTAAGAGATACTTACTTTAAAATAACAATGATTTTTTTCTTATTCAAGATGATTGATGTAAATGAAAGCTTTCTGTCTGTTTGATATTGGTAAAATAAAATGACAGCTTGTCTCTGCAATAAGAGATTGTCTGTAGTAGGATGCTTAGAGGAATTGAAAAGTTGGCACTTCAATCATGAAATAAAAGATATCATTTATTTAGTTGATTTATGAAAGATATGTGTGAACCAGAAAATTCAGCTATAATATTTTTCTTTGCATTATGAGTTACCTAAGTTGGTTGCCAAAATAACCAAGGAGCAGCTTTTGAAAATCTTGTGTGACATGTATGCCTATAATCTTGGTTATTTCTATCTCAGTGAGTGCTTTGCCCAAGTAAATGAGAATTGTTTCTCCCCTCCTGGTCCTCCATCTAATTGCTAAGCCAGTGCTTGTAGACCTACATTTAGGGGTTGTCTCTGGAACAACTTGAGCTATGATTGGGACAGTCCATATGCCTCTTAATGTTTCATCCTTTTTCTGTCTAAAGACATGTATAGTAAACATATAAGGGGTATATATGCTATGTGATGAAATTCAAAAATAAAATGAAACATGACTATGCTTCCCAAAAGAGCATGAACATATACCAAGTAATCAATCAACATCAAAATTATTGTAGAATCAGCACTTGGATTCCCCTTGATTTCTTCCCTGGATCCACACAATGGCTTTTACCAATACCCATTCTTCTAAGAACTATACTGGGGAAGCAGAGCTATTGCTCTTGTAAATTATTTGCTTCCTGCACACAAGGTAAATCATCAGTCTATGGAAGAGGGTGTTCTACCATCTTTATTAGAACCATTCAACTGGTTTCAGTGTTTCAAACTTGGCTTTGCATCTGCATTCTCTCCTAGTCTTTATCTTCATCCTTTCTTCTTTCTTGTACTAAAAATGAGTTTCTATTCCTGTTTGTTCTAGAGTGGATGAGTTGATTTCTATATTAACCTTCTAATAATAAAAAATTTAAGATTAGCAAGCAATCTAGGCATCCACATGGAACATGATCTAGTTATAAATGTATTTCCAAAGAAGCTTGGTAAGTTAGTCAACAGTCAAGTAGGAAGTAGTTTTAAATTTACCTTTAATAGTATAAGGTAAGGGCTGGAGAGATGGCTCAGTGGTTAAGAGCATTGTCTGCTCTTCCAAAGGTCCTGAGTTCAATTCCCAGCAACCACATGGTGGCTCACAACCATCTGTAATGAGGTCTGGTGCCCTCTTCTGGCCTATAGGCAAACACACAGACAAAATATTGTATACATAAAAAAAATAGTATAAGGTAATCCAAAATATTCATTGTAAGTGAATTTAAGAAGATAAATGATGTAAGAATCATAGTAGATGCAAGATGGTCCTGAAAAGGAAGGCAAATATTAAATAGTTTAAAAAGAATATAAACTGAGAAGAGAAGCAGTTATAAATTTAGAAAATGGCTTATCATGCACCTATCATGTACCAAAGGTATTACCTCTTAGGTATAATTTTATCATAATTATACAATAATCATCATTAATGTATACCCATATTTATGCAAATAAAAGATTTAAATAAATTACTTTCATAGAGTTCCATTTATATTCCTGACTTTTTTACTAAATCTGATTCTTTAACTATTTATGCACCTGTCAATACCTTTTTCTGTGATGATTGCTGAGAGCAGAGAAATTCTGGTCACTGAATTATCACACTTGAGACTCAGTGTCTGTCCCTTACTTGGAAGTCTGAAAGCCACCCTAAAGAAAAGTTGTGTTGTGCTTTCTGAATTGCAAAGGACTCTTCTCATCTTTCACCTAAACTTTAGCTTTACTCTTCCTTCTCTAAGGCTCCTGTAACATACAATGTACATTGCCACCCTAAAAATGGAGGGCAGCTTTTAAGTGACTATTTTTTCTAATAGGTCATTGAGGGACAGCAATGTTGATCTGCCATTTGCAAACATTCTAAGTTTTCCTTGAAAGCCATATGCACATAAAAAATGGAATATTTGGTTTAGCCTCTGCTTATATTCTCTATTGGAAAACAAAACAATCCTGGTTTATGTTGTGATACAAATGAACAATCCATTTCAGGGAGTTATGGAGGTTTTTTATTTGATATCAATCTGTCAAGCTAATAGATGAGCTATAGTCATTGCAAGGGGAAAATAAACCAAATATGAGACAGGTCATGTACAAGAGTGTAAACGTATTGAAAGCCAAGCCTTGCCTGTTCTTCATGCTCATGGAGTAAGAATCACAGGTGGCAGGCAGCCTGCACAGATGTCCTGAGTAGTGTCTCTCTTTCCAGCCTTGCCTATTCTTCATCCATATGGAATAGGATGACGGGCAGAACTGTGGACAAATGTCCTAAGGAGTGCCTCTTCCCTTCAGGAATGCTGGTTCCCAGTCAACATTTACTCTACATAGCAGTGCAATAAGTTAAAATAAAGGTGGCCTGAGCATGTTTTACTGCTGAGAGAATGGAAGAAGCACATTTTATATCCTATTGATTTTCAATGAAAATAACATAATCATGAGAAGATAACGTCTTTCTATTAAATCATGTATAATAGAAATATTAACTTATGGTCTTATAACTTCTTAAGAGTTGTCATGGTGATAAAAATCTTTAGAAAGGCCAGGCGCACGCCTTTAATCCCAGCACTCGGGAGGCAGAGGCAGGCGGATCTCTGTGAGTTTGAGGCCAGCCTGAACTACAAGAGCTAGTTCCAGGACAGGAACCAAAAAGCTACAGAGAAACCCTGTCTCGAAAATCAAAAAAAAAAAAAAAAGAAAGAAAATCCATAGAAAGGTTGTTATTGTATTATCATCTGAATTTTCCATCACAGAGTCTATGATTGTGCAGTGTACCTAATACATATGACTCATACATTGTATCAGTCAGCATGTGCTTTCATTCAAAAGTGGAACTAATATTTTTCTATCGTACACCGAAAAACTTTGGATGAAATGAATATTTGTTTAAGTTGTACTGGTGATAGAGTACTGCACAAAACTATAGAAAGTACATAGTAGCTTCACTAAAGCTTAGACTACATTTTCATGTCCATGGAGTACAACAACCTTAAAATAAAACATGGAATTCCTATTTTAAAATTCAGAAATAGAAGTTATTCCAAGTATGAAATTATTCAATATTTCTATTTTTCCAAAATTGCCCAAGAGATCATCCATAAGAAAGAAAAGGACCAATTATCTTAATTGTCATATAACTGATGCCAGATTCAATTACATCACTTCTACTGGTCCACAAGGTTGTTGGCCATCTGGAAAGGAAAGAGTAAATCGAAATGACAGAGACCATGCCACACTCAGGACTCAGAATGACCCATTGTTCCTATTTGTGCAACAAGAGATAGGCTGTCTTTTTTCTCATTCAGTTTGAATATTTTAATCTCGTTACTTAATCAAATTTCCATGTTTCTGTCTAATCATCTACTAGCCATATGTTTATTATACTTATGTCCAAAACTATCTACACATAATATGTATAAAAGAGACACCTATTATGGGTTAGATATTTCTTAGATTTGGTGTTAAACATTACAAATGATAAAATGTCATTTTTACTTCCTGTTCTGTATTTTTATTAGAATACAAAGTAATAGACTTCATTATAGCATTATAATACATAGTCTGTTTGTGTTGGTCCTTCTTCCCAGCTCCTCAAATAAATTCTTTCTTTAAAAGAATAAGGGAGTATCATTCCAGACTCCTAGTGACCCATAGTCAGGTGGTTATGAAAAACCAGAATGGAGGTTTCCTGGCATCTTGATCTTGAGCTGGTAATCTTGAAAGCAATTTGTATATAATTGGTATGTGGAATTCTCATGTCTTAAATCCTCTTATTTAATATTGAGTAACTTACAGGTCATTTATGGGGTAGAAAAATTGCCTGGTTACCTGCATAGAAAGAGCAGCAATATAATTCCCATTAATTCATGCTTTTTAATAAACCAGCCAAAGTTCAAAGAGACTTGACTGTGGAGGAAACAGCATTATGAGAAAATTAGCACTGACTTTTAACATTTTTGTTGTTGTTGTTTATGACATTTTTGCAGGAGAAGCAGATGATGCAATTCCCTGTAATATTTCTGAGTTAACATCCACAAATGTAATTTGATTTTTCTGTATAACACTTGGGTTTATTTCTGAGAATGTCTTACATTTGCAACTTGTGCTGGCTAGTCTTATGTCAACTTGACAAACTAGAGTTATCTGAAAGGAGAGAACAATTGAGAAAATACCTCCCTGAGATCTGGCTGCCAGGCATTTTCTTAATTAGTGATTAAGGGTAGAGTCGATCATGGGTGGTACATCGTATGGTGTTTCGGTGATACACAGAACTATCTTCCACTGTCTACTCTGTGCTCCATAAGACAGCCATTACTGGATTTTTAAAGGATGTCAGTTATGACCACATCAACACACTTCCCCCTGAAGAAAGGCACTAACCCTTCTTAGATTTACCCAAGGTTTGTGACACTCATTCATTTTAAGCCTTATAAACAAACAAGTCCTAGTGACTAGGGTCACAGTGACTGCATAGTAATTTCTTCATTTATCACATAAACAGAGTAACCAAGCCTCAACTTTAAAATCTCAGTATAAGTAACCTTCTTGAGACCAAGAAAGCTTATCCTGAATTTTTGTCAGAATATTGAGTCTAAAGAGAAAGATTGATATTCAAATATGGAGACAGACAGGCAGGCAGGCAGATAAATAGATTCCCTATCTAGCCAATATAAGCCTTTAGAGATCAAGTCCCACGTGTATTTATCAATTGTCACTGGCATACTTTAGATGGGGATTTTAATGCATCAAGTTATCCTGTTTCTTGGCCTAGACCTTCTTTGTGTCCCACAGAACAATCATAGGTTCCTGAACTTAGGCATGAATAACCCAGAGGTACAAAACTGTTGCTCTCTCATAAGATGACTTCTGAACTCTGAAGGACAGATGACGATAAATAAAATGTTTCCCTAACTCTTTTCCTAATAGAAAACCTCAGATGTATTTCTTACATTTCCTGGATCCTGTGGATAGAGCTCTAGCCATTCATAATGACGGCTAACTCAGCACAGTACTTCTGTGCTAACTTTGTCTGTTTCCTCAATTGATTCCAGCAAACATCACCCCTGATTTCAGGATAGAATCTCTTGTCTCACAATCGAATTTGATGGAAATTTAGGCTAAGACATTCAGAAAGAAGAATACTCACATTTCACTACAGGATTGTTAAGAATGAATAAAGTTTTGATTACTTGGTCCACAATGAGCAAATCCACACAGAAGAGGAAGTTCTAAGCTCTTGGACTCTCTAAGACAATAAATAAATCAATAAACAAATACCTACACATACACACATACCTTATCATTGTGTTCTGGGGACACAATGAAGCTCTAAGCCAAGAAACAGGAAGGACTTTTAGACTACATCTTCCTGAAGTTGGTTGAAGTAACTTATTGGGGAAAAATCATTACAAATAAAAGGATGGTGAAAGTTGTGTTGTGTTTCAGTATATAACATTATGAACTACATTATAAGCAGGTATGATAGTCCTACAAAGTTAGTGATTAACTGACTCATTCAAATGATGGCTTAGACTTCATCACTTATCTTTTGAGGGTGGAGGTTGCTGCAATACTTCTGTGTAACAACTGTGTAACAAACAGGCCTGACTGTTCTGGAATTCACTTTGTAGACCAGACTGGACTTGAAGTCACAGATATCTGCCTGCCTCTGACTCCATTAGAGGTATGTGCCACCACTGCCCAGTATCTTTAATTTTTAATGTATTGCAGCAAATCTGACTTTGGTTGACATTTCTTGAATCTTTCCAGTTCATAGCGGGGGGGGGGGGGGGCTTGGTGAGATTATATTACCTAAGAGTAATTCTAATCATTATTCTAAGTGTAGTTTTCTTTTTTGTTGATTATTGGCCCTTAAGGAGCAATACAAACAGATGAATAGCAAGATATAAGTACTACAGTAGCTTTGATGTGGATGAAGTTTTTATTTTTCAGTTATCTTCAAAATATAAACACTTTTGGCAATAAATTTGCAGCTAAACTTTTTCTTAATTAAATTATACTATCTTCTAAAGATTCTCTAGATATGTGCCATCACTAGCAACGACAATAACAAAATGACGTAGAAACTATGAATGTTAGACCTTAACTAGAACCTTGACAAATAACCTGTTGGTAGTTAGAAAAATAAAATGAAAAGCAACTGCTTCTGGGACCAGAACCATCCTGGTTTATGGTTCTGTGATATCTTGATTAACTGTAATGTCTTCCATTTCTGAAGAGCCTTTGAAATACTGCAAGGTTTCATCAAATTCTTTAGGCTTTGTTGGTTCTATTTGTATTGGATAAATTCTGTCCTTCTGGCTTCCTGAAGCAGATGGAAATAAAAGGAGTCAAGTATCAGAAGAGGAGCATAAAAGAGGACTGGAAGGAGTGTGAATGTATTCCACATCCAAATTATTCAGATACTTTCCGTTGACCAGCACTGGCTGCTCGATCAGACCTGTGGGAGACATCACGTACAGATATTCCCATGGGAAAATCTGGACCCAGGCACCGAGATGTCAGTGACTGCCCTAGTAACATCCCAAGTCTGGTCATCTCCCACAGTGAAGGCTGGACAATTTTTCCCCACAGTCTGCTTGGCCTGGTGTCCTGAATTCCCACTTGAACTTCTACTTCCCACATTCTAGTCTGGTTAGCATGTCTAGATACACAATTCTACCACACAGAAAAGCTTGCTTCCAGATAAATGTAGAGACAACCTGTCCTTCTTTACCCATAGAAGGCCATCTGAACATGGAGGTGGAATTCAAGTCGTCTAAAGATCTGTCATTCACAGTTCATTACATTGCTGTGACAAGTGACTTTGGATCCAGCAGATAAAAATAAAATAGGTGAACAAACCCAAGAGAGGAGTAATGAGATTTTTCTTTTAAGGCAGAGTGTCACTTGAGTTTACTCTGACTGTTGTAATATGAGTGGCAGGGCTGCGTCCCCGGCACCCAGCCACCCGCATGGCTAGCTTTATGTCCCAAAATAATTACACGGAAACTGTATTCTTTTAAACACTGCTTGGCCCATTAGCTCCAGTCTCTTATTGGCTAGCTCTTACATTTTGATCTAACCCATTTCTAATATTCTGTGTAGCACCACGAGCTGGCTTACCAGGAAAGATCTTAACCTGCGTCTGTCTGGAGTGGGAGAATCATGGCGACTCCCTGACTCAGCTTCTTTCTCCCAGCATTCTGTTCTGTTTACTCCACCCACCTAAGGGTTGGCCTATCAAATGGGCCTAGGCAGTTTCTTTATTAATTAACCAATGAAAGCAACAGATTAATACAAGACCCACCTCCATCACTCTGACTATGACCTCAATAGCCCAGGCTGGCCTCAAACTCAGTTCTCCTACCTTAATGTCCCTGATGATGGGATTACAGATATGACACCACACGCCCCCCAATAAGATATTACTCAAGGATGAAAACAACCAGTATTCGAATTGTTACCTCCTCCATAAGCTTACTACGCATGCATGTTTATTACACACACACACACACACACACACCTTTAGTACCAATTTCCATAATGTTCCAGCAAACAACCCCTCTTCTTCCTCCCAAGAAAACCACAACCTCAGCACCAATGGTTCTACTAAGGCCATGGAAGCCAAGTAGGATGTCAGTTCATTCTTCTTACCCCTTGGTATTAGCTGACACAGGTCCCAACCAGTCCACCTTTTACAAGGCGAGGACATATGCTGCATTCATCTCTATCTACCTCACTGTGCTGGGATCTGTAAATTCTTATGCACCGAGTGGGCACGATACAGAAGATAATGAATGGGGTTACAGGATCCACAGATGTACTTAGGAAAACATCTACACAATTTCACAATGAAATCCAAAATATGTCTAATTCCTAATCCTCTCAAAGAGGGTAAAGAAACATAGATCAGTGACGACAGGTGTATGCATTTTCTAGTAAAAACCAGTATGTGCTCCAACTTTATAATGATCATAAAATCTATGGCTCAAGTTTTTTAATGTAAAAATATATTTTATTCTTTTAGAACAATTTCAAGTTCATGGCAAATCTAAATAGATGGTAAAAGATTTGCCATTTACCCTAACCCCCAACGGAGGCAGTGCATTTTGTTCTGTAAATGGGCCTTCGCTAAATGTGGGCAGCACAGGTTGCCACCAGCTCTGCAGCTCCAGCGTGGGTGTCAAATTTTATTTTAGTGGAAAGTGTTAACTTCCTTCTCTTTTTATTCATTGATTTATTTTACATTTGGTCACAGCCTCCCCTGCCCCATCCTTCTCCCCAATACCCCTCTCCCATCCCCCAATGCCCTCCTCTTCTGCCTCCATCCAGGAAAGGGTAAGCCTCCTATGTCACTCAAGTTTTTAAAGGGTTAATTATACAGGCTGCTTAGCTCAGTGAGGGGTTCAATCCGCCATACTATTTACAAGCTGGCTACTTGCATTACTAAGCAGACCATTTTGAAAAGTAAGTACATCCAGGCCTGCAGAGGCAACTACAGCATAAAAGAAGTCAGCTTGGGAGGACCTAAGATCACTGCACCAATTCAATGTCCCATAATCCTGACGTTCTGCATAACAGAGGCTCCTCTGGAAACAGTGTTTTGCAATACCTCACACTGACCTGCACCACATTCTGTGTATTCAGTGACAACTGCCTTACACCCCATGATCTGTCTTATACCCCATGATTCTGTCTTACACCCTATGGTGCTGTCTTCACCCCATGGTGCTGTCTTCACCCCATGGTGCTGTCTTACTCCCCATGGTGTTGTCTTCACCCCATGGTGCTGTCTTCACGTCATGGTGCTGTCTTATACCCCTGTTAGTAACCCCATTAAAAACGCATCAGTTCACCGAATTGGACACATGGTGCAGTGATCACTTTGGTCTGCTTTGCGCTTTTTCTAGGGTGAGCAGGCATGCGTGCTGTATCTCCCTAGGAAAAGTCTGTCACACAAAATTTGTTGCCAGAACAGGTACCCAACAGAACCAAAGATGAAGTGGGAAGATAGCTAGCTATGGGTACCAAATCTTGCAAATGAAGCTGAGAAGCCTAGGAATGGAGCATCCACAGCGGAAATTCCAGCGCAGCCATCTTTTCCCATATAACGTATTTTAGCGTGACTGGTTGCTATACTTGCAGTGAGTAGTGAAACACACAAGTAAGGCTGGGTCAGCAGGCTTCGAGGGGAGGGGGCATCCCAGGATGGCCATCTCCATCGATGTGTTATGGGGTGGTGACTGTAATAGGAAAAAGACCCAACCCAGCAGAGAATTTATCTAGGCACACAGAAAGTGGAGGAGACACTCTTTATTATGATAACCAGGACCCTAGATAGTGTTTAACAGGCTTGACTCAAACTTTCCCACAGTTTGTACAGAGTGGGCTATAAGATTGTAAACTTACATGTACTTTTATCTATAAATGGGCTTTAAGTTCCTGCCCCAACGAACATCTTCTGAGCAATTAAGTGAGTTCACAGAAGCAGAGAAAACCTGCAGCTCTTAGTTATCTTTGAGTTACATTTTTCTGCAATTAAGAGGCAGAGAAAAGCAGCCCCAGCTATCTTAAAACAAATAAGACTTGCTCTCTAAAGCAGCTGGCGACAAGGCCATATCTTCAAGGCACTGTGACAAACATCTGCTTCTTCTGATAAGAGGAAGGAGCATTTAATGAGAAAATGGCCCAACTGAGCAAGCTGCAAAAGGAAAACTTCAGCAAACTTAGATTCTAACTAAATCAGAACTATAAATATATTCCTTTCCTTTCTATATTATCAGTTATTGTGGTACCTATATTAAAGTCATTCTTGAGTAATATCAAGGCATAGCTTCCAAGCTTACTTTCTTACTTGTATATAACAATATTTCTTAGTAGCCTTATTATTATGTCCCTTCAAATTATATTTAATCAATATTGTGGTTTGTTAATATTTCCTATCCTCTTCATGGTGGTGGGGCTCACCGTGTGAGTACAGAGATGCCCTAGAAACAGTTCAAAGTCTAGAGAAAAGTTTGTGGTCTTTGAGAGTAGCATACAGAAGCTGAAATAGTGGGCAAACAGTGGCAGAAATTTCCTGGCCACTGCTATGTGGAGCAAGAAATTTATCTGAGGCAGAGCTGGAGGCCAAGCAAGAGCTTGTCTGTGTAAGGGAACATTACAAGGAAGGGCAATGCAGCAACATCCTCCATGTTGATCTCTGAATAGCAAGTGAAATGGAAAAATGAGAAGATCAAGTAGAGGAGCTGGATGCGCCAAAAGGTAAAAAGGGATACAAGTTAGGTCCCTGCTGAGAAGCCCTTCCTGGTTTGGTGGGCTGAGTGAAATGGCCCCCATAGATTCACAGGAAGAAAGATTGGCGGTGTGGCCTTGTTGGAAGAAGAGTGTCACTGGAGAGTGGGTTTTCAGGTGTCCAATGCTCAAACTTGGCCAGTGTATCACTGTCTCGTCCTGCTGCCTGTGGATCCAGATGTAGACTCTCAGCTCCTCTCCAGCACCATGACTGTCTGCATGCTGCCATGCCTCCTGCCATGGTGATAATAGACTAAATCTCTGATCTATAAGCCAGCCCCAATTAAATGTTTTCTTTTATAAAAATTATCACGGTCATGGTGTCTCTTCACAGCAATAAAACCCTAACTAAGACACGTAGTTCCCACGAACTTGAAACCATAGGAAGAACCAGAGAATGGGGAGGAAGAGAGCTAAGTGAAAATGGGATGTTGGTTCAGGAGTTGGCATTATTGTTTTTCCAATCGTCTGAAGAAAAAAAAGTTACACTGCACATAAACAGCACAATGCTAGCTTTTAGGTGTTTTTCAGATTTATAGAGAAAAAAAAAAAAAAACCTGTCCACAAACAGTAAGGAGGATATCTTACAGGAGAAACAAATGTTTCCAAAAGGCTTGGGCTTAAGGATGTTGAGGAAACTCGCGGTGCCAGGGCTCAAACGTGCCGTAGACAGCCCTAAATATACAGGCTATTGCCACCGTTGTTGGTTGCCTTCCAGAACTAAATGACAATGCCCTCTTCCCAGACCGGATTGCTGAAGATGTTGTATATATTGGACTTAGGGAAATAAAGCTAGGACTCCCCACTCTGTGAGCTAGCTCCTGTAGTGCCAGAAGTGACTGCTGAGGATGCTGGGGAGGATTAAGCCCAAATACCAACTCAGCTATGGGCCCTGCATGTTTCATAATGGAAGTGCCAGATACGACAATAATGGTGCAAATGGTTATGACTAAACCAACTTTCTGATTGGATATAAGTCCTGCTCCAGAGTGGGAAATTCACATCTGATGCTGAGAACTAAAAAAAAAAAAAACAAAAAAAACAAAAAAAAAAAAAAAACTACAGCTGAAGCAGTCATAGACCCCCGCAGAAACCACCATTGTTACATCAGTAAATGTGTTTGATATACTTGTCAATCTGGATATTAGCTGTTAAGTCAATTATAACCAACCTACAATGCCGTGAGATAACCCCTCTGTATGCTGTGACTATGTTTTATTACCATTGATTAATAAAGAAGCTGCTTTGGTATGGCAGAGAAGAATATAGCTAGGTGGGAAATCCAAATAGAGATACAGGGAGAAAGAAGGTGGAGTCAGGGAGACACGAGTGGTCGCCAGAGGAGTAAGATGCCAAAGCATTATCAGTAAGCCACGGGTCACATGGAGATACACAGATTATTAGAAATGGGTTACTTTATATGTAGAGCTGGCCAGTAATAAGCCTGAGCCATCATCCAAACAATTATAATTAATATTAGGCCTCTGAATGATTATTTCATAAGTGGTTGCAGGGACCTACGGGTGAGAGGGGAATGGGAGGAGGGGAGGAAATGTAAATTTTTGAATGGAAAAATAAAATAAAAATTGATTATTTTTTTTTAAAAAAAAAAAAAAGGAGCAAACCATTGCTGGAGCTGGAAATTCTGCCCAGCCATCCCTAGGCAAAGCTTCATAGAGTTCTCCAGGGTTACAGTTTCCAAAAGTCGTCACCCATGTTGAGGTGTGCTTGCTGGTGATGCAGCTGCTTCTGAGTCACCCCTATTCCTTGTGAGCAACTCCTCCCCCTTACTCCTGTTAGTAACGCCAGTAAAAACTCATCCGCTCACCAAGTTGGACACTGGTCCAGTGGTTACTCTAGTCTGTTGAGGATTCCCTTCTGGGATGAGTGGATGTGTGTGTGTGTGTGTGTGTGTGTGTGTGTGTGTGTGTGTGTGTGTGTTGGGTCTCTCCAGGACAAGTTTGTTACACACAAGATGCAATGATATTGTGAATGCTCATTTAATCGGGAAATGTGGGCTATTAAGAAATAATCTTTCTCGCTCCTCATCTTGTCGCCAAAGCAACTTTTTTTTGCAGCAGAGACCACTACAGAAATCTACATCTGCTAAAATTCCCAGAACAGCAGACCATGTTGATACATCTACAGTACAACCTCAGCATCTAAAGCTCAGAAACATCACGGCAGACAGGGGAGAGGAGAAGTATTGTAAGAGCCAAGAAGGCAGGATGTCTGCTTCCATATCTGGAAGTATAGTGTCTGCTATACGCATATGACAGAGAAGCTGTTCCTATGCAACTCTGACATTGTTATTGCCTAAATAAAACCTACACAATGTCAAAACCAGTTGACATGCAGAGTGAATGAGGGCGAATCTCACAAGGCCTCCCCACGATGACTGCTGCAACCTCACTCCATGGATAATTGTCATCATATGAGGATGGTTGCTGTCTCAGGAGAGTTCACTGCTGCTGTAGTCCTAGGTAGTTAGAAGCTTAGCATAATGACTTATCTCTGCTTCGGTGTCCAAAGGTAATAGAATAGCTTATGTCTCTAGTTCCCAATCTGTGGGTCTTGATCTCTTTGAGGTCAAATGACCTTTTCACAGGGATCACCTAAGACCATCAGAAAACAGATTTACATTACAATTCATAACAGTAGAAAAATTACAATAACAACAAAAATAAGTTTATGGTTAGTCATCACAACACGAGGGTCACAGAATAGAAAGGTTGAGAACTACTGACTTAGGTAGACATGTGTCTTTTTTTTTTTTTTTAATGACCAAGCCAGTTTGACAACTGTCTCTTACAGCCCTGAACTTTAGCTACAGTGGGCTTCATTTGATGATCTTAAGTATTAGTTATAGACATACATTGTCTAACAGACAAAATGACACATATTACATAAAAAGAACACATGCATAATAGTTACATTAAATCATAATGTACCCAGTCAAGAGAAAGGAGAAAATATACATGTCTATACCTTTGAGCTGTAAGAACACATTCAAGGGCACGAAAATCAAAATAGGAAGTCTGTTATCCATAATTTTCAGAATTATTAAGAAGAGAGAAAGAGAAAGTACTTTACAAATGAAAGTTTTTAATAAAAATCAGAAAATCCTGTTTTGTGTGTTATAAGGATGATTGAAATTCTTTGGCAAATCTCCAAGTCCTAGAAAGTCCTGCTATAACTCAAGAAATGCCATAAAGGTTTAAGTCCGGTTATTTTCTAGGGAGTTTGGATATCATGGGGTCACTTTTGCCTCTGTGTTTTACTTTCAAACAGTCCATAATAATCTTTTCCTTTTATATAGAATTTTGTGATTTGGAATTTTAATACAATAGAATACCAGAGAAAGCTAAATGTTTTCATTTATTCTTAGTTTGGTTTGGTGATTTTTGGGTGGAGGAAAGGTAAAAAAGAATAGTTCAGAGGAAAGGGTGCATAACATTTTGGTTTTCATCACAGAATTCAAATTTATTTTGGTATAAAATAGTTTGGATCTAGAATTTATTTATCAGTATCCTATGCTTATCAAAGTCTTTATGTGTTTGAGTGCTTTGTCTGCATGTCCACATATATGCCACATGTGTGCCTGGTGCCTGTGGAGGCCAGAAGAGGGCACTGGATCCCCTAGTACTGGAGTTTTAGTTGTGAGACACCACATGCTTCCAAAATTGTGTCTTCTGCAAGAAAAACAAGTGTTCTTAATCTCTAAGCCATCTCTCCAGTTTTGTAAGTTAATTTTTTCGTTACTTTGCTTGAATGTTCCTAAATTTCAGGAAAAGAAAACTACTTATTACTTTCAGTTCTATTGCCTAAAATTTCTAATTCCACACTGAAATAAATTAGTAATATTTGCCAACATTCTGCAAACTCATAGTATAATAAGAATGCATACCAAAGGTTTTCTCTTTAGATGGAAAGATGCCAAGCCAGGCATAGCGGTGACAATGAATGTCTATTAAGGCAACCAAGACAGCTCAAGACAAATTTGACTCTAGGTCTAGAACATTCCAATTGTCCACAGTCACAAAGTTCAAATTAATTGATAAGTCTCATAGAATCTTTAACATAGGTTGTATCACTTACTTTCATTGTTGCTATAATAAAAAATATCTCTCAGAATGGGCAATGTTTTTAAAAGAGTGGTTTAATTTTGGCCTCTAGTTATAGGAATATAACCCATCATTTTTAGGAAGGCATGGATGGCATCATAAGCATTAGGCAGCTGGTCAAATTGAGTCCACAGTCAAATGGAAGTCTTCCTGTAGTCTGGGATCCCATCCCATAGAATGGCATTACCCGTAATTAAGATTAAGTCTCTACTTCAATTAGCTTAATCTAGAAAATCCCTCAAAGGCATACCCAGAGATTTGTTTCCAATTGAGATTAACCATCACAAGCCCACCCTTTGTCAACCTGACATGCATGGATCACACTTGAAGGTTTTAAACTAAAATCTTCCATCCCTAGACCCTCTAAACTCATGGTCACCTAACAATGCATACTGCCTGACTCCAAAAGTCTCCATGGTCTTTAACAATCCCAATTATGTTCAAAGGTCTAAGTATGCCTCTTCTGAAATTTGAGCAATTTCTGAATAGTGATCTAACATAGCATATAAAAGAAATTACATATTTCCAATATAGCAATAGCACAAATTAAACATTCTCACTCAAAAATAGGCACATAGCAAGGAAATATCTGACCAAAGCAAGATGGAAATGTAGCAGAGCTAACACAAATCCTGCAGCTCCACGTCCAGCCTCAGGAGCGCCCGGTGATGTCATCTGTACAAAGGACGTGGGTAGCCTCACCCCTCCAGGATACTGCCTGTAGCATATGCATGTCTCTCTAGATCTGGTGCACCCCAAGCCTGAAACTCCATTGCAAGATGTCCCATGGTTCTGGTACCTCAGAAACTCTCAATTCTCCCTTGCATTGTAGACTTCATCTTCACAGCTTCATTCATTAGCTATGCATTGGCAGAACCACCTTTTAAGGACCCATTTATGAAGTGATACCATTTACACTGACAGAATCATTCTTGCTATTAGATTTTCATTTAAGTTGATCTGTTATTTTAGTGTTATACAGTCACAGGTTGATGTATCACTTGATTTAAGTTATTTGTGTTTAATGATGAATCCCTTCAGTGAAAAAACTCAAAATTATTTTTTCACGGTATGAAGTATCAGAAGCTCTTTGAGTTTATTTTTTAAGCATCTGTGACGATAAGACAACTTTGTCAAGATTCAGTTATTGAAAAATTCCCAAAACAATGCCATTCTCCACTTTGAGAAAACCATTGTTCTAAGACTTTGTTTAAGCAACCTAATAGATTTCTCTGCCTCATCCCCATAATAGGTTTCTCCTCCGACACAGTAGGGCAGATCAAGCAGAACTGAGAAAGCACAATAACAAGCTTATTTGAGCAAAGCTATTCCCAGGCAGGTTCTTCAGTCCCAGAGATCAAGGCCAGAGAAGCCACACACCTGAACTAAAGCAGGGAGATTTTAAAGGTTGTGGGTGGGGGTTGATTATATATATATCTGCCCCAAGCTGGGTTTGAACCCAAGGATGGTCAAAAGTTGATTGCTTAGGTGGGAACTTGGGCAGAGACAACTCAGCTACATAGCTGCCAAGAGTACAGAGCGGACTTTTTGGTGCCTTCTCTTTGTTTGGAGATTTGTCTGAGTGAATGGAGTTTGGAGAGACCAGGATAGGATTTTTTGGATCATGCCGTCCAACCAAACACAACCCATCTCTCTGCTGTCTTTCTTGGTGTTTTTTATATGTATGTATATTTGCCTGCATGAGTTTATGTGTACCATGTGCACGCGGGAGCTCCGGTTCCAGGAATGTCAGACTCCCTGCAGTCACAGCAACTGTTAGCCACCATGTGGGTCCTGGGAACCAAACCCTGGGTCATTGCAGAGAAGGTGAGGGTAAGAATGTCAGTGCAGAAGTAGTGGGTGTCTGCAGCACAAGAGTCTCTGCCAGGTAAAACAGGGTGTACGAACACAAGAACTCACAATAGCCCACAAGATCAGGGCAGCGAAAACCCCAGCGTGGATGCGGGAAGAGTTCATGAAGTCCCACCCCTATCTGGGGAACTGTTAGTGACTGACAGCTGTTGGGAGAGGGAAAGTCCATTTTCTTCTAGGATGTTGACCCCGAGAGGCTTCCCATGCTCCAAGAGGTGGTGCAACAACCGTGCATACATGAGCATCACTAAATGGGCTTCACATGTTAAAATAGAGGGGGAGGCAGGGGAGAACACTGTAGAGGGCACCAGGGCCTTGTACTCACAGAGAAGCGCTCAGAGAACCAGGAATGTTAATCACACGCAGAGGTGTCTCTTCAATGGAGATAAAATCAATACCGGCATTCTACCCAGAAAGCTGAGAGTGGAGGTTGTTAACGACCTGGTGACCTTTTTTGCTATCTGATGGGACAAACCTCACCCTGATTCCCCAGAACGATTATCCCAGACTCTTCCCTCCCTAGGCCATTACCTGTCTTTAAAGGAGATGTCACATGTTCTTTATGACCAGCTGACCTCTATGCTGTCTCAGAGACCACAGTAGATTCTAGGCCTTTTAGCTGTAGAACACCCTCCCGTGGTCACATGTACTTTGTAGTCTCTATGTAGTCACACCTGAAGCTTTATTGCACAGCAGGAATTAGACTGATCATTGCCTGGAAGCCTTTTCCCAGATGGAGCTATGAACTGCCTGCCTGGCATTAGACTCCCCGTAGTCTGATCCAGGTTGGCAGAGTCAATCTGTACTGGGTTTTCATCGTCATCTCTTTCTCAGGGATTGCTTCCCTGTCTGAGCCCCCAGAACACGTGGAGTTGAGAGGGTAAAGTGGTAGGGGAAATATTGGCAGGAAGAGATGAGGTGTATTTGACCAAAAGACATTAAATGCATTATGAGATTCTCAGTTTAAAAAAAATTAAATTGCCAATACATCTATCAGCTCTGTAACTAGTGAGACAAAGTCATAGTGCTAATCATTCAGTAGTAGTGCGAGCAACCACAGGGCATCTCTGTTAAGATAGAATATGAACAACATCAAAGAACCCGTAAAGAGTATTGGGGAGAAATTTGACTGTTGCCATCAGTACTTCCTACTGTTAGTGGGAACAACCATGTTGGAGGCTGTGAGATGGCTCAATGGTTATGAGCACATATTACTGAATTTGCTCCCAGCACCCACATCGTGGCTAATGACCATCCATAACTCCAGTTCCTGGGAATTTTATGTCCTCTACTGAAGATTGTGGGGACCAGAAACACACATGGTATACATACATACATGCAGTCAAAACAATCATACTCATAACAAATCTAAAAATACATATAAAGTAACAGAACAACCATGCCACAGACAGTCTATAAAGTATCAGAGCCATGAAGCTGCCCAGGAAGAAGTGGTTCTGAGTCGTGAGCACAGAAGCCTGGCCTATAATGAAGTGGGCGGGGGTAAACACATGGTAAAAAGTCATGTAAAATAGACTTTGATATGAAATTTTATTTATTACTGGTGAAATTCTCTAATGACAATTTTTTTAAATATTTATTTATTTATTATGTATACAATATTCTGTCTGTGTGTATGCCTGCAGGCCAGAAGAGGGCACCAGACCTCATTACAGATGGTTGTGAGCCACCATGTGGTTGCTGGGGATTGAACTCAGGACCTTTGGAAGAACAGGCAATGCTCTTAACCTCTGAGCCATCTCTCCAGCCCCTCTAATGACAATTTTTATGAGAATATTTTGCCTTTACCTCTACCATCATAAGTACAGCTATGTAAGCATAATAACAAATGACAGCTAACAATCTCAGGGTAGATAGATGTTGACATGCATGTGTTGGATAGATGGACAGATGGGTGAATAGATGTTGTTATGCGTATGTTGGATAGGTGGACAGATGGGTAGATAGATGTCATGCGTGTGTTGGATAGGCAGACAGATGGATAGATAGATATTGTCATGCATGTATTGGATGGGTAGATAGATATCACATCTTCTTTAGTCCTGCATCTGTTAATGAACATCTAAGCTAAGTCCCTAGCTTAGCAGGTGTGTATAGTACATCGACAAACATGAATATGGAAGTGTGTAAATGGAGGTTTCTCTGTCCCACCCACTCATGCATCTGCTTCTTAATAATCACTCAGAGGCTAATATTAATTACAGAATGTTTGGCCTATACTTCAGGATTCTTACTATCTAGATCTTATATACAAATTAACCCATTTCTTTAATCTAAGTATTTTGCCGGTCTTCTGGCATCTTGTTTCTTGGGCTACTGTTCCCGTCTCTCTAGAATCCATCCTTCTTTCTCCCTGTATTCAGTTTGGTTTTCCCACCTAGTTATATGCTGCCTTGTTATAGGCCAAAGCGGCTTTTATTAGCAACCAATGAGAGCAATATATATTCACAGCATACAGAAGGGTTATCCCACAGCAATAGTGTCTGTACAGTATGCTGAATTAGAATCTCGAGGGCCTATATCCAAGGAATGGTCTAGCTGGACCATGGTGGCATAGTTAGAACATTAATCATAACAAAGCCAAGAGATTGGATGCTCTTCTACATGGGATGATGCCCTTATATTGGTGGTCATCACATTCTCCTGATGACTTGCCTCCCACAGAGTAAAAATAATTTCTTACTGTTTACTTTGTTAGAGAAGAAAGAAAATTCTCAAATAGCTGTCAGGTTATTTTGGTTTGAACGCTTGTTTCTGGTCTTTGAGTTGAGTATCTAGATTACTGTGTAGTAAACAAAGTCTTCTCTACCTCTATGATTTTTATATTGCTGCCAAAATTCAATTAAAGTATTTTTCTGTTATACAGAAGGTGTCTGTCCTTTGGATCCTGTGTTTCTCCCCCATTTTACCCATTATTCTTCTTTTCTTCAGGTTCCTGTGTGGAACCCAGAGCCTTGCATGTGCTAGGCCTGGGCACTATCACTTGCTACTTATTTTTTTGGTTATAAAAGTAGTCCACTATTTTTCCTGCTTAAATTTTATTTCCGTTGCTAAAATTAGTTCACTGACTTGACGTGATAAATAGCCTTGCTGACATTCCCTTTAGCATTATAAAGAAAATTCTTCATTATTTTGGCAAATAATGATAAAAGAGACATGAAACCTATAGAAAAAGTCATTGTAGGCAGAAGTTTTTAATGGGTATTATTAACTCGCCTGAAACACTTCTCCCTTTATGTGGCCCAAACTCTCAAGATCTTGCCTTTGGGGGAGGAAGCTTGGAAACTGAGGTCATAGACTTCAACAGACAATAGGAATATTTGAGGAAGGAGTGTGCAGCACAAGGGTGGTAGGATTTTCAGCTTACATCAAGCAATCTCCTCAGAACACAGACTCTGTCTGTGAGAACAGCTGCTAGCGTTCTGACTCTTGTTGAGTGTGAAGCCAGCGAGAGGTCTGTTTGTAAAAAGGAGTGTCTATGTTGCAACTAAGGATCTAAATAAGTTTTCATTCCTTAATATGTTCAGGGACTCTTAAACCACACCATTACAATAGCAATCCAGTTATAGGTACTGGTGGATGCATTTCCTGGTTAATATTTTTTTTGAAGGAAGGCCAAATGATTTCATGATTTCTCATTTTCAAAAATAACTTTTGTTTCTTCATATTGCAAAATAATTCATATCCTTCATGGAAATTTTAATAAGGGAAAAAATAAACACAACTATAACCCCACTGTCAAAGCAAAATGGTAATCTTTCTGTTTGTTGGAGACAGAGACCACAGAAGACCTCCTTCCGAATGTCCCATGGGATTGGGTTCATAGCGTTGCACAGAGGAAAAAGGTCATTGGTTTGGACTTTGAGAGTCCAAATGACCTTCTTCCTCTCTGACCCATGTGTAACTAAAAGCAAGTACATAAACAGGATGCGTATTCCTGGGATGATCTGCTTCCTATCTACAACTCACTTTTCCAACGGTGACCTAGATAGTCAGATACCACAGAAACTCCCTGATTTTGCCAAAGCTCCAAAGTAATGGGTTTAATAATGAAACCATTTTTAAGTCAAATTCATGGCTTTGGCAAAAAGCCCAATGTAAAAGTGGTTCACAAACAGGACACAGTAAGCTTTTCCTAACTCTGGGCTTGCTTTGCTCTGTGATGCTTAAAGCCAGCAGGGACTCGCCACACATAAAATTTAGTGCTTTGTGTCTTAAAAGTTCAGCCTGAGTCTTTCTGAACAAAGCAAGTTTCATGATTGCGTTTACTGACTCCATTCACTGGTTTTAAGATTGGCTGTTCTGCGTATCATTTATGCCACATCTGGAGCAAGATTCAAATATAATTATATGACTTGAGCTATTGTCTCCTCTTTCACTGCCAGCTGGTACTGTGCTGGCTAATTTTACGCCAACTCAACACAAGCTGGAGTCATTTGGGAAAGAGGAAAGCTCAGTTGAGAAAATACCCACCAGACTGCTCTGTGAGCAAGCCTGTGGTACATTTTCCTGACTGATTGGTTGATACAGGAAGGATCAGCTCACTCACAGAGTGGCGCCACCGCTGTGCAGATGGTCCTGGGTGGAATAAGATGGCAGGCTGAGCAAGCTATAAGAAGCAAGGCAGTGTTCCCCCATGGCCTCTGCATCCGTTCCTGTCTCCAGGTTCCTGCCCTGCCTGAGTTCCTACCCTATCTTCCCTGGATGATGAACTAAAAAGCTGTAAGATGAAATAAACCCTCTCCTCCCCAAGTTACTTTTGGTCATGCTATTTCATCACTGCAGTAGAAAACAAACTAAGCAAGATATTATGCTTTCTTTGCATTCTTTTGAGTGTAGTATAGTGGCATTTCACTTGTATTTTAATAAATAAAATTTGCCTGAAGATCAGAAAAGTTAAACAACCTCACTGTACTGCGTGACAGTACAGTACTACTCATGTATTGAGGCACCTGCACTACAGGACCATTCGCGAGCTGGGCAAGGGCCTGGAGATTTAAACACACAAAGACACACAAACAAGCCGGGCGGTGGTGGCGCACGCCTTTAATCCCAGCACTCGGGAGGCAGAGGCAGGCGGATCTTTGTGAGTTCGAGACCAGCCTGGTCTACAAGAGCTAGTTCCAGGACAGGCTCCAAAACCACAGAGAAACCCTGTCTCGAAAAAACCAAAAAAAAAAAAAAAAAAAAAAAAAAGACACACAAACAGAGACACGGGTCATGCTTGAAACACAAATGCCCCCTTTATTGTGTCCAGGGGCAGCTTATATAGGGGCAGCTTATATAGGGATCCTTAACTGATAGCCACGCCCCAGCCAAACCCACCAGAAACCACTCCCCTGCCATCAGGAACTCCTGAGGGTCTCGTGCTCAGAGCAGCTGCAAGCATAACAAGTCGTTTACAAGAAATTCAGGATCTGGGGGTTCACAGCTTCCAACAGAACAGTGGGTGGCTGTCTTCTATATGATGGCCACAGGGGGTTTCTCTTTTCTTAGAGAATCTAAGGCTGGATGGAACATGGAATGTTACATCAGGAAAAGAGTCTTCCAGGCCTCACCAACAGCAGAATTAAAAACCAATAGCTAGAGCAGAGATGGATAAGGAAAAGAAGGGGCCACGTGACAGATAAAAAGGATGAAGGTCAGCAAAGCAGCAGGTGAAGTCAGGGACACGTCACATGTGAGTTTATGTGGGGACTGAGTTAAAGAGGACAGATTTTGGATTAACTGAGTTGAGTTCAGAAGACTTCAGAATCTTAGGGGAAACTATGGATGTTACCTAACATATTCTAAAGGATTCCCATTCACCACTGAGAGGATGGAAAGTGAGGAGGGGTAATTATAAAAATGAGAGTTAAGGCGCCTAGAATCAAGTTAATAAAGTTGGAAATTGTTTGATAAAGTCAACAAGGTTTGCAGATGGCTAGGTGAAGGATAACAGTTTAAGAAGAATGAGTACAGCATGGGGGTGTCAACTCAAGTAATTACAAGGTGAAGTTTCCAATTACTACAATGAGAAAGAAAACAAAAAAGTAAATTCAAGGTCAGTAACATTAGGGATGTGATTTTACACACATTTATTTTCACATATATGTTAGATGTCCAAGTAAAGATTTATACACACACACACACACACATACACACATAGGTGTATAGATTTGAGTGACAGGAGAGATTGGAACAACACTTAGAAATTTTAGAAATGCCATGCCATTATGTGGTTTATTTATGGCTTCTTATTTCTACCCCAACAACTTCAAGTGTTATCTGACTCCTCCATTTTCCCACACACACCACACCCAGGTCACTTTAAGTGCTATTTAGGGACTGTCACAGCAGTGTCTCTGAATGTTTCCTGCTGACAAGATGAGCAGCATGGAGACAGACAGCAGTCATAGTGCCTCAGAGGACGGTTACATAAGAAGCCAAGGTCGAACTTGGTAGATGACAGAGCTCCAGAGTGAAGGACAGCCATCTGACATTGTGTCCCCTTGGTGTATACCACACCGGTGAGATAGCACCTGTAACACAGAGAGAGTGAGCTTATAACTACTGTTGTAATCTGTTACTACTACTAAAACACAGTATGAGGAAAAGAAACAGTTGGAGCAGTTTTTCCTTTATTAGAGGAAGAGAACAAGCAATAAAACCACCCAAAGAACCCTTTTCATGTTTGTTACAAGAATCAGTGAGGTTTAATATCTTTGCCACCACTGTCCACTACAAGTCGTGCCATTGGTTTGCCACGGGCTGGAAGAGTCGCTCATCAGCTGGTCTGATGGATCTCTTCGGTCACAACCTTACAGGAACATAAAGAGATAAGGCTAATAAGGAAAGTTCTTCAACAATATGGTTGATGTACGTCCTGTTTAATAGGGTGAAGTGTAATTCACTAACTGCTTGAACTGTGCACCAGAGTCTTTCAGAGGAGAGGGAATGTTGAGAAACCTCCCATGACAAGTCAGTGAGAGCAACAGTATCATTAGACAGCATATATATAATAATATATGCCGCTTCCCACATGTCAAACATAATTCTTGGTGGGACACCAAGGTCTGTGTAAAATCTGAGCTCCATTTGTTTTAGGGCAGAGACACATATCATTTCTAATTGACAGTCTGGGTTTATGTTCTGTATGATCAGCCAGCAATGTCCCATGGACACAATATAGGTACACTGAATAATTTTTCCTAACCCTGCGTGGTAATCTGAATGTAACTGGCCCCCATAATCTCATAGGGAGTTGCCACTCTCAGGAGGTATTCTTTGTTGGAGTGGGTGTGGCCTTGTTGGAGGAAGTGTGTCACTCCGAGGGCGGGTTTTGAGGTTTTCTGTGCTCACAGTACTTCCCAGAGTCTTAATTGACTCCCTGTTGCCTTCTGATCAAGTTGTAGCCAGCACCATGTCTGCCTGCATGCTGCCACACTCCCTGCCATGAAAATTATGGGCTGGACCTCTGAAACTGTGAGCCACTCCCTTAATTAATTGTTTTCTTTATAAGAGTTGCCGTGGTCATGGTGTCTCTTCACAGCAATAGAACCCTAACTACGACACCCTGTGAGTTTGGTGATTGCCATACCCAGTCATAGAACATTGGTCATCAGGACATAAGGATGTCTTGTTGCAGTTATGTAAGGCCATTTTCCAGAAATTAGATGCATCATGGTGGTGAAAATCTTGCTTCAGCTTTTAGGAAGGTGGGCCAGTTCAGATCCTATTTGAATTAGGATGCTGAGCATACCATGTTGAGCCTGAATACCTGCTCCTTTCCGGGTTATATAGAGGCTTATCCTTGGAAGACACCCTCTGTGGGCCCTAACCATTCATTTAATCTCGAGTTTCCATTAGGCAGGATATTGAGCCCCTCCCTCGCTTTTAGAATAAGAAGCCAACCTTATCTCCCATGATAGATGGAGACACCTTTTCTAGTGAGTATATTCCCTCCACAGTTATCCATTCTGAGTCCTATAATCTATAGGCCAATTCCCCAAGGTAGGTCCCTTCTATGGTGAGGATGGGCCACAATTGTTGGGACTCACAGTCTGTGGTTTCTTTAGGTTAAGTTTGGACATCCACTAGAAAAAATTGGTTTGTCAGAAGGCTGCTGTAACCTCTGAGCATCAGGTAGCAGGACACGGGTTGACACACGTGGTGAAACCACACGCTGTCGAAAACCAGCTCTGACAGCTTTGACTCATACATTCCAGGGTAGGAGCGTGAGGATTAGAGTTATTAGGAAAAAGGAGCAGAGACATAGGAGAAATAAGAGAGAGAAACACAAGTCAGTATCAGGAGGAACATTCAGTGAATACTGAATTCCCTTCATTCATTTTCCACACACTATATACTTCACTCCAAAGCGGGAGGGGGAGGCAACAGACTTCGTTAGCTGACACAAGGAATAGACTAGAATGCTCTGCCCTTTGGTCCAGGTGGAGTAGATCTACTTCAACTCTCAAAATACTTACTAACCCCCCTGGCCAGGGTCTGTTATTTGTAACCACACCTGTTGGTAACAGCTTTGAGAGAGCAAAATAAACTCAAACACTCTAACTTTCAGGCAAGGTGGAAGGGGTTCACATCTGTGTGTGCCCTGACAACATGTCTCATCTTCTGGATAGGCAAGGCTTTTGCTGGGATCTGGTGCCTTGACTGGCACTAATTCCCCGGGAGGCAGAGGCAGGCGGGCACCAAAGCTACAGAGAAACCCTGTCTTGAAAAACAAAAACAAAAACAAAAAAAAAACAAAAAAAAAATCTGTTTAAAGGGGGTGATTTTCTACTACATTCCTGCAACACTGGTTGGACAGTTTCTTTTAAACTCTTCCCTGTGGACACCCTTTTGCCAGGGTGAGGATGTTCTCTTCATCCAAGCAATACATCTGATAGGGGAAGTTTAAGTCTTTCCATTGTAGGGCCTTTGGTAATGACAATTGGTCATTAGTCCTTAGCTACCATCCTCAGGGGATCAGTTCTATCTGTTCTTAGAGGCAAAGGCCATTTCCTCTAAAGAACGTTTGGGTCTCTTGAGAGGCAGCAAAGATTCCTTAGGGGATGAGGCACTCTGTGCACTCCAGGGAAGCCCTCTTGGCTTCAAAGTTAGCTACCGTTTCTTTCCTTTGTTACGGAGTCATTCCCTCTGGTGTCCAGGACAGTAGGTCCCAGGCATCTGAGTGAGCAAAACTACTACATATGGGAGCCTCGGGATGTCTTGGAAGTGCTTTGTGAAGTCCAAGCTGCAGTAGGTGGTCCTTTCCTTCCCTATGGCCACATGTGTGTGGAGGACCAGGTTTGGAGTGGGGATAGAAGGGATCATAAAGACACTGGCTCTTGTTTCTTGGGACAGTTCCAGGACTTACGTGGGAGCCATCAGCTCTGCTAGCCAGGCACTGGGGTTTTCAGATATTGGTCCTGAGGCGGAAACATCAGAGTTGGTGACTCTTACATATCCCGCATATCGGATGTCTTCTTTCGCAGAGAATCTCCATCCATACAAAGAACCAGATCTGGGTTTTCTCAAGGCCGATCTGAGAGATCAGAATGGGATGTGGGCTTTTCATGAAGACCTCTCCAGAAGGGTGGGGAACCTTCCTTCCCTTCCTCTGATGGATAACTGGATTCAGGTCCTGCCGTCAGTCAACCACAGATTTTCCTTTGAATTTAGGATGTCTGTCCTCTATGCCATGGAATGTGTGAACCATGAGAGGGCGCCCAAGCATAAACTTTTGAGCCTCGGGGATCGCAGCCCAGAAGCAGCAACATCCAAGCCATCTCTTCTCTACCTAGCCTAATTCCTTCCTTAGGTGTCCTACAGGCTGTAAGAAGACGCCTGTGGATTGTGTCATTACTCAATGCCCTATTTTTCAGTTATATACATACATGTGGAACTTAGACGGGGTGGGCAGGCCCAAGGCAGGAGGCTCACCACCTTTTAAGCTTTGGAAAGACTTGTTTGGACTCGAGTCTTCTTAGCCTTGGTGAGTTCCTAAGCCTGAAGCTCCTTAAACACTTGACACATAGGTGTAGCAAACTGTCTAATCAGAGACCCAATTATACAACAACCCGGAACTCCCAGACATGCCCTCATCCATTGAAGGGTTTGGGGAACCAGAAGGTCAAGATGAAGGGGACTCTTCCAGCCCTAAAGCTCTGGTTAATTTGACAAGACAAGGCCCAAGTAGATAGCTTAGGTTTTGCATATTTGGATTTTTTACTAAGACACCCTGCAGTCCCTGCCAGCCAAGAAACTAAGGAGGAATTTTGTGCCTCCTTGGGAAATAATTTCTTCTGTTGGTCCACAGAGGTCCACCTTCATATTGAATAGAGATGATCACTGGGTGAGAGTCCATGCCATCAAATATTGAGGAAGAGCTCTTTCAAATAAATGGGAATGTTTCTAAACCATGGTGGGAGGACAGTCCAGGTGTCTTGTCTACTCTACTACAGGAGGGGTCCTAAAAAGCAAGCGTGTGTTTGGGTGGAACAGAATACAAAAGAAGCATCTTTAAGATAGTATTGCAGGAATTTGAGTGGGGAGAGTATACAGATTGGGGATTACTGGATGGAGTGGGATCAACATGCTATTAATCAGACTGAGGTCTTAGACTAACCTCCATTTGTTGGGACCATTGCCAACACCCAGAATGAAACTGTTGTATGGACTAGAACAGCCAATCAATAATTCTTGTTTTCTTCAGTCCTTGAATTATGGGGAATTAGTCCCTGACTGACTTAGCCCAAAGGGGGTATTGTTTTTGATGTGGGGAATGAATGGGTTCTTTAAGATGTATGACCACAGGAATAGCTGGTTTAGGCCTCCCTATTATGTTGCCATGTGTCCATATTGAGGCCTTGACATTGTTATTTATTAGAGAAAGCAATAGTGCTCCCCAAAGGGAGAAGCATTTTGACTTTGAGCTTTGATAAGAGGTCTTTTCTCAACAGAGGGGCCTGGGAACTATTTAAAAATAATAATAGTGGAAGTTCTCCCAGGAACAAGCAAGTGACATTTTAAAAGTGAGTAAAGTAACATTTTAAGGCCTGCCCAAAATCCCTGAATGGCTAAGTTTTTGGGGGATCTGAGATCAGGGGGAGTAGACAATGCCAGGAACCATGTCCTCAAATCAATCATAAACGTCACCTTATAGTCCTTGTGGTGGCTTAAATATGTACGGCCCCCATAGACTCATGTGTTTGAATGTTTGGCCAATAGGGAGCAGCACTATTAGGAGATGTGGTCTTGTTGGACCTTGGAGGAAGTGTGTTACTGTGGGGGTGGGCCTTGAGGTCTCCTATGCTCAAGCTACACCCACTATAGAACAGCTTACTTTCTGTTGCCTGCAAATCAAGGTATAGAACTCTCAGATACTTCTCCAACACCATGTTCTCCTCGTGCTGCCTTGCTTCATGCCATGATAATGAACTAAACCTCTGAAATTGTAAATCAGCCACCAATTAAATGTTTTTCTTTATAAGAGTGCCTGTAATCATGGTGTCTCTTCACAGCAATACAAACCCTAATCAAGGCAACCCTCTACAGTCAAAATTGCCCAGGGATGCTCTAGATTGATGGGAATAACGGGGGCCAATATAGGAGGTCCAGGACTTATCATTGTGGAGAGGATGATGACCTGCGACCTGATTGGTTCTGGAGTAATCAATTCTTCTAATGGTTTTGCTTGAACATATACAGGGTCCCAAAGGAGGTGCTGTTTTCTGAGGGCAATCCCGGTTGAAATTATGTGAATGGAAGAAATTCCTATCCACAGAGCAATCAGCTCCAAAACCTAGGCCATATTCCTTGGAGAAAAACCCTTATCAGGTTGGCCCTCTGTGGCCATTAATTATTCATTATACTTGTCCTTTTTCATTTCTTTTTCCTGGTCCGGGTTATAAAAGGAACAATTCAGCAAGGACAGAACCATCCAATGTTTTGTATGGGTCAGCTTTGAGGATGTCTGGCTCTGACAGGGTTAGGAGTTTGTCTTTCAGAAGTACCTGCCCCTGTGGTCCTGATCCTAGGCCGGTGTATCACCTCATGGCCTCTTGCATTCATTTGAGGAAAAGTATGAGCTCCTCTTTCTCTTTCTGGAGTACATGGGATAACTGGGAGTATGTAAAGAGTTTTGCCTTAGGCTTGCTGAGACTATAATGTCAGGAAAAGAAATTCTCTTTCTTCCATTCTCATTTTCATTGTTTGGGTCCCAGAGGAATTTTGGGAGGGTTTAGCCTCATCCTCATGGAGAAGTCTTTGCTCTCTGAGAAGTGAGGAAGTCATTTACCCTCAGATAGTGTGATTCAGTACTCTCCTCTTTGTTAAAGGGATTTTTGTTCTGATAATAGAATTACTTCTCTCCAAGTTAATTCATGTGAGTGGCTAGCTAGTAGTTCAAATGATTGAACATGTTGATCAAGATCAGCTGTTCTCAACCTGTGGGTCTTGACCCCTTTGGAGTCAAACTACTCTTTCACAGTGGTTGCCTAAGAGCAATGGAAAACCAGATATTTACATTATGATTCATAAGAATAGCAAAATTAGAGTTACAAAGTAGCATCAAAAATAAATTTATGGTTGGAGGTCACCCCAACATGAGGAACTGTATTGAAGGGTAGCAGCATAAGGAAGATTGAGAACCACTGGTCTAGATCCTCAGTGTAACTTCCCAGTTTCTCTTCCAATGTTACTCAGTTCTGCTAGGGAAAAGGAGGTATGGACATTTATGACTCTGTTTTCTCCTTCTGAGATCTTCTTAAAAGGAAAGGGGAGCAAATATATGCTTTATCTTTGAACCTTGGGTCTCCAGAAGTCAGGATAGGATCCTGGAGGCTTTTCATTTACTCTCAAGATTTTCCTGGGTGAGAGTCTTTGTCCCCTTTCATGTCCTTCTTTCCTGGGTTGGAGAATACGACAGTTAATGTCTGGGGGTCCATCCTGCACTCTTTGGCAAGCTCCAGACAATCTCACAGGTAACAGAAAAGTTGTACAGGGGGGATTTTGGAGGACTTCCTTCCAACAAAAGAAGTATAATTTGAAGATGGCATTATAGTTGAAAGTTTCTTCCAAGGGCCATTTTCATCATCCTCTAGACCAGCCATTCTCAACCTTCCTGATCTGCGACCCTTTATTACAGTTGCTCATGTTGTGGTGACCCCAACCATAAAATTATTTTTGTTGCTACTTCATAACTGTAATTTTGCTACTGGTATGAATCATAGTGTAAATATCTGTGTTTTCTGACGGTTTAGATGACCTCTGTGAAAGGGTGGTTTGACCCCCTGGGGTCACAAACCCGTACCCTGGAGGGTAGTTGGATTGTATAGAAGAAAAGAAGGGAGGCTTTCTTCCTAACCACTTGGCAGTTCAACTTGCTTCAGCTGCCCAGTAGGCAAGCCAGGAGAGAGCTTGGAGGAATCTTGGAGGCCTCTGTCCCCATCTGTAAAATGGTAGACAACAACAGAGGGTCACCTGTCCTTCCTCGATCTCTCAGCCCTAAGTTCATAGAAGCAGCTCTGACCTGTGATGGGGCAATTGCCATGACCCCCTACATAGCCCCTGGGACCAGGTCCCAGAGTGGGAACAATTTCAACGTGCCCATGCCTGTGGTCCTGGTCCCTGTTGTTTTTCCATGTACTCTAGAGATTCCTGACACCTCAACTCCTGAAAACACATCGGTTCTCTCCTAACTACATCCATAAACGAGCAAACCAACCTGAGAAGATTCTGTCATCTGAGAGTTTTCTTTTTTTTCCAGGAGGTTGTAGAACTGCTTAACGTCCTCTTGAGGGGTGATATATATCAAAGTTATCTCTGCCTCGTGCAGGATGGGAACTGGGGGAGGGGGCCAGGTGCATCTAAAACAATAACATATAATTAACCAAAAATAAGGCAATGGCCCCCAGGCCGGTTCTGAAAGTTCCCAGCTGGCCAAGGGAAATAGGGAAGGTGTGTGATGTCCACGGAGAAACAAAACGGGGAGAAACTTCTCTAACCATGAACCTCCCTGCTTCCGTGCCCAGTTTCTCACGGGGTCACAAGAGGTTACAGGAGGGAGGGAAAGCAGAATACAGGAACAAAGAGAAACTAATGCTCCCAACTGCTTCCAAGCTCATGCTATCTGTCCACGTATCGCTAAAGAAAGTTGCCCACTTCTGCCACAGGCAATAAAGACACGTGCTCGGGTTTTTTTCCCCAGAAGAATCTTCCTTGTTGTGAAATCCAGCAGAGGACACCACAGAGGCCCTCCTTCAGATGATTTTCTCTGGATCAGCCCCTTAGGTCCCACAAGGCGGCGTTGCCCAGCGTTCTTTTCGAGTCGTGCCAAATTCAGGCCAGTAGGGGGAGGTAGTTAATGTCTATTCACCAGCCTCTAGTAGGAGTAGCACTGGCATTGGCACTACCAAAAAACTTAATCTGCTTAAATACCTCTTGTGTATTTTTAACTGCTTTGCTAATGGCCCCGTTCTGTTTTACTGAAGGGAGATAAACACAGACAGAGGGACGATAAGATACTGACAGACTCCCGCTGCTAGTTAAAGAAGACTATAATTAGCAGGATAAAGATGAAGATTTGAATCAGGAGCAAAGTTCGTGGAGTCTCCCTGGAGTCAGATAAGAGGTCTTCGACTTCATTTCAAGGGATGGTTGCCAGCATGGCAATTTGGCCAAAACTATCTGGAGAGGGAAAAAAAATCTCTTGGTCTGTGATACAAAGCAATACAGCTAAAATCTTCCAAAGGGATCCTCCCTATCAGAGAAAAGGGTGAAACAAAATTGCCAGCCAGGGAGTTCCGCCACACTCATCTTGGCAAGGAGAATTTTCCAATTTTAGATTAAAGGAGAAGCCCTGGTCAATCAATGACGACTTTCTCCCTGCCCTTTCACTGCTTGATTTGGTGTATACTGATCTTAACGGGCCAGTGATCCTCGGAGGAAATCCTAGAAGGCACGCCCCTAAGAGTGCCACTACCTAGGGGTCCTCTTGGGTTGGGTTAGTTTTCTCTGCTGATTAAAGAGCGAGAAGACAGGAGAAAAACTGCAGTCACAGCAAGAGAACAAGTTTTCTCAGAAGCACAGAAAGCGCACACGCATACACACACACACACACACACACACACAACGAAACAGACAGACTCTCCGCAAGTGGGGAGGAGATTTGGAACTTTAAATCCATTTCCCCCCGGAATGCTGGATTTTTTAGTGGATTTAATGGCCTGGAATAAATTCTCCCTCCTTTTGGATTGCTCAGTTTAGACGCAGAAGAGTGGGCAGATTGAGTCCCAGCTCATATCCAGAACCTGCTTAGGATGGTCCAGGCAGGTCAGCTGGAAGGGGGCCACCTGGAGAGAAGTGAAGTCCGAGACTTTGTTTTGGGTGAAATTAAGAAGCCGGAAGTATGCCGTCCCGCTTGATGATGGCCTCTTTTCCTGCTTGTCTGCCGCCTGTCAGGGTGCTGAAGTACCTAGGTAGCTGTAGTAGGAAAATCCAGGGAGTTTCCCTGGAGGCTCGGTGCTTTGGAGACTTAAGAGACGACCAGGCTCAGACGGGAGAGGCTGGGTTGGCTGTGCCAGTGTTACCACATGAAGTCTCAAGGCATATCTCTCCACAGCCTCTCCGTCTTACTTCTCTCCATGTCTCTCAAGCAGTTTAGCTAGGCTCACTGTAGGGGGGGGGAAATACAAGGGTCACGTGATCAAGACCGCCGAGGCTACCGGGCTTTGTAAGGACTATTCATTTCTACTGTATACTCTAGGTTGAAGGGTCCAGGGACCAACTTCTCATTTTAGGAGGAGCCAACACAAAAGCATGAGCATCAGGAGATAAACGGTTCGTGTGAGGTTATCTTTACATCTTCGCGTCTTATTACCTGTTCCGTGCTCTAATGACCAGGCAGGCTGGTGCACGTCGTGTATCTGCACCATCTAAAAAACAGGTCAAAACATTATTTACTCAAGTATAGAATCATCGCCTCCTCACTGGGATCATGGCAAAGAGCACTACAGAGACCTGTGTTAGCATCCAGGCACATCTGGCCCCACACCCCGGGAACCTGACAAAGGGCCTCACCAGATCCTGTCCCTTTAAAAGGCAGAACTCCACCTACTTCCTCTTTTTCTCTCTACACCTCTCTGCCTCTCTATCTCCCCCCCCCCCCCCAAGGGGCCGCTCTGAGCTCCCTTCCTCTCTCCCTTCCTTTCCCCTACTCCCTTCCCCTCCTTTAATATAACGCTCCATGTAAACTCTGTCTGCACCATACGTCTGTCTCTCACCCACCGCGTGTCCCCTTGGCCTGCCAAGGTCCAGTCTTGGGCGGTTTCATAACAGTGTGGCGATGGAGATTTGTAGAAAGTCAGCTTTATAACCAGCTTACCCATAATGCTGACATGGGAACTGGGCCAGACTAACATTGAATTCCTACTATTTCGTTGACTGTTTTCTCTTCTTCTTGCCAGTTGTGTTTGGTTCTATCCTAGGTCTTTGGGCTCTCCAGCCTCTGGTTCCCGGCCCTGCCTGACAGTTTCAGGCATGGGCTTATTCTCATGCCATGGGTCTCAAGTTAGACCAATCATTTGAGGCCACTCCCACAAATTCTGCACCACCTGTACCCCAGCACACCTTGCAGGAAGGACAAATTGTAGGTCAAAGGTTTTGTGGCTGGGTTGGTGTCCCAATCCTAGCACTGGAAGCCTTATCTGGTTCCAGAAGATGGCTGGTTCAGGCCCCATATCCCCCATTAAGAATTGAGCTGCAGTTGTATTTAGGAAGTGATCTCCTGTGCCAATGCATTCAAGTGTACTTCCCACTTTCTCTTCTATGAGGTTCAGTGTGGTTGGTTTTATGTTGAGGTATTTGATCCATTTGGACTTGAGTTTTGTGTATGACGATAGAGATGAATCTATTTGCATTCTTCTACATGTTGATATCCAGTTATTCCAGCACATTTGTTGAATATGCTTTCTTTTTTCCATTTTATATTATTAGCTTTTTTGTCAAAAATCAGGTGTTCGTAGGTGTGTGGGTTCATATTTGGGTCTTTGATTCAATTCCATTGGCCCTCCTGTCTGTTTTTATGCCAATGCCAAGCTGTTTTCATTACTGTAGCTCTATAGTAGAGTTTAAAGTCAGGGATTTTGATGCCTCCAGAAATTCCTTTATTATGTAGAATTGTTTTGGCTATCCTGGATTTCTTTGTTTTTTCATATGAAATTGAGTATTATTCTTTTGAAGTCTGTGAAGAATTTTGCTAGGATTTTGATGGACATTGTATTGAATCTCTAGATTTCTTTTGGTAAGATTGCCATTTTTACTATGTTAATTCTACCTACCTAAGAGCATGGTAAATCTTTCCATTTTCTGGTGTCTTCTTCAATTTCTTTCTTTAAAGATTTAAAATTCTTGTCATATAGGTCTTTTCATTTGTTTAGTTAGAGATACCCCAAGATATTTTATATTATTTGTGGCTATTGTGAAGGGAGATGTTTCTTTGATTTCTTTCTCAGCCCATTTATCATCTGTGTAAAAAAGGGCTACTTTTTTTTTTTTTTAGTTAATATTGTATCCTGGTACATTAATGAAGGTGTTTATCAGCAGTAGGAGTTCCCTGGTAGAGTTTTTGGGGTCACTTATATAAACTATAACATCATAGCAAATACAAATTTCTAATTTGTATCCTCTTGATCTCCTCTAGCTAAGATATCGAATAGATATGGATAGAGTGGACAACCTTGCCTTGTTCCTAATTTCAGTGGGATCATAAAGAAAAAAGAATTGAGTCTCCATGTTTTACTATGGGTGGTTCTTAGTCTGCTTACTGCCTGAACTTGGTTTCAGCTATACAGAACAATGCTGTAGTTGTAACAATTACAAGAAAGTATACCAGTTGGTCTATGGGCACACCGTGGTGGCTTAGAGACTAGTTTATTTTTTAATATTATTATTGTGTGTGGGTATATGTGGTTTTTAGTGTGTGTGTGTATGTGAGTGTGTATATGATGTGTGTGTGTTAATGTGAGAAGGCATATGCCGTGAAAATGTGTGCGAAAAGCAGAAGAAATCTTTGGAGAGTCATTTCTCTCCTTCCATCTTTCCATGAGTTCTAGGAACTGAGCTCAGGTCCTCAGGCTCAAGCAGCAAGCACTTTCCCCTGCTGAGCCATCTCGCCAGTCTCGAATTTGATTTTAGAGTTTGCATGTACAGTTTTAACTCGAGGTAAATTTAGCCCAGACAGTCCTGAAAGTTTTAGACAAATGAGCTAGCTAGAGACCCATTCAGAAGGCAAGAGTGATGGGTGTAAGCTGGTGATGTCTACTTCAGACTTATGGAAATCAATAAATGGTACTCTCACAACATTATAAATAAATTATAAAACTCTCATGAACGATATTGTTTTTAAGGAATCTAATCTAGCTTGGGCAGCAGAATTGGAGGATGGTCAGACTACAGCAGTGCCAGAGACACAACCAGTCACACCTGTTTGTTTTGTTCTAACAGCCAATGTTTTTGCTCCTCCTATCTCTCGAGGTTATAAACTAATTTCTACTAATTAAGCACAGTTTATATTAATCGAGGTGCCCTTTATAGTGCTCTGTTGTCAGCTAAGGTTTTAGTAGGCCTGTGTGTTCATTTCAATCATAGCTACAGTCACACGAGTAGCTCTGTAGAAGTCAAAATGCTTTCTTAGCCTGATAGTCTCTGGGGTTCTTTGGAGAAATGCAAATTAATTTGTTTTGATTTTTTTCTGTTCTGTTTATATATTTGAGACAGAATCTGGATTCTGATCTCAGGCTAGGCTTGAGTTCACTGTACTCCTGCCTCAGTCTCATGAACGCTGGGATTGCAGGTGTGTGCTGTCACTCTCAGGTTCTTATTATATGAAAATCTTCAATCTAGTTGAAATTAGTTCTGTCCAGATTGAAACCCATGTTCAGATATCACGGAAACCTAGGAAGTAGTTAGTGATGTCATTGATCTCAAAGGAGAATCTACTAATGCTAGTTTCTTAAATCAGCCTAACTCCTAATTACATTCTAAATCTTATCCTTATACCCACAAAGAAGTGAAACTCTCACCCGTTATCAAAGGGACTTCTTTTCGCAACAAATGGACCATTTGATAAAGACACAGCTAGTCAAAATGTGGAGAATAAGCAGCCGTGTGATGCCCAGGCCCCATTGATACATCTACAGCACAGCCCTTAAAGATCACTGAAGAAGAGGCAGGAAGTTTGTAAGAACAAGATAACCAGGAAGTTGCTGCATCATTGAGTCTTCTCATCCAAGTTAATGAATGAAGAACATTTTTGAAAAGTCTCAAACAAGAAGTTCCTGGGCTGGAGAGTTGGCTCAGCAGGTAAGAGCACTGACTGCTTTTCCAGAGATCCTGGGTTCAATACCGAGCACCCACATAGCAGCTCACAATTGTTTGCAACTCCAGTTCCAGAGGATCCAACGCCCCCCCCACACTCACACACAGAGGCAAAACATCAAAGCACACGAAATAAAAATAAGTAAAAACTTTAAAAAAGAAAAAATTCCTCATGCATGTTAACTCAACATTGCCGTTCTTGGCCTTACCCTTGTGTAGAGAACTTACTGTTCATGCTTTTTGAGTGTATATCCAAATTAATATTTTTGTGTTTGAGTACTTTAATTAAACTGGTAAAATATTTGAATGATAAAACTTAGAACAAAATAAAACATATGCAATGTTAAGTAAGTCCCGGGTATAGTAATACCCTCAGTTCCCAGAAGGCTACTTCTTGATTTCTTCCTCTCCAGGTTTGAGGACAAATGTTTTAGCGTATAGTTAAAGCTTTGGAACGCAATGCCGGTCTTCCTGTCAACTTGACTTCACCTGGAATTAGCTAAAACCTGAGTGGCTGGGTACACCTGTGAGATTTTTTTTTTCATAATTAAATCTTTTGAGTTGGGAAGATCCACGTTTAATCCAGATCTTTCAAACTGGGAAGATCCACCTTTGTTCTGGGTCACACCTTCTGGTGGCAGCCTATGTAAAGGGCATGGGAGGAGGAAGCTGGCTCTCTTTGTCTTTGCCTGGCTGCCCTCGCTCTCACTAGCAAGTTCATTCTTTCACTGGCATCAGGGCCAACTTCTTCAGGAATCTGTTGTCTACAGAAGACCAGCTGAGATACCCAGCCTCATCAGCTGAACAACTACTGGATTCTTGGGCTGTTCATTGGTAGACAGCCATTGTTGAACTAGCTGGACTACAACCTGTGAGTCACTCTGATAATCCCATACACACACACATACACATGCACACACGCACACACACATGCACACACACATACATGCACACACACACATACACACACATTTACATACATATATTTATCTGGGATATGTTCTATCAGTTCTGTTTCTGTAGAGGACCCTGACTCATACAGAAGTGTTGCCAGAGAGAACAAAGCAAAGAAGATAGTATTTGCCTATGGAGGGAATTTTGTTTAACAATTTGTGATATGTGACTCAGGAGCACAGTTGCAAATCTCTAGCATTTGAGAATTCAGAAATAGAAGTGAGTGGTTTTGGCCCATTGCACACATATGCAGCTCTCAAGAGCAGAAGGTCTAGCTGTAATTACTCCGGGGCATATTGGTGACATAATGTCAGATGCTCTTCTGAAGTGCATGTCTGTCGCGTTTACTTTGATTTGCTGTGTCTTGAGTGTTTCAGCTTTGACTGTTGAACAACTGACCTTACTAGACTTACTAAAAGCAGTTTCTTAGATCCTTTAAATAATGTATCTGTTTTTGAAGAGTAAGCTGAAGTATTTGGGAACTAAAAGCAAGATGTACAGATGGTCAGAGATGGAAGGAGTTTAAATGAACTCACAACACAAGGCTAAGTGAAGGACTGGGAGGCTCTGTGTTCTCCAGTTGCCTTCCTTGGCTCTAGGTCAATGGTTCTCAACTTTCTCCCTTCTATTATAAATCTTCATTAGAGTTAACACTAATAACCACATGACAGTCTATACTAGACAGTTCTAAGATTTCCTCTACTAACAGAATTAATCCAAATCTCTTCACTTTAGCCTCAGGCAGACTCTTCAGACAAGGGTAAAAGGCAGCCATTTTCTTCACCAAAATATCACAAAAAGATCTCTAGGTAACATACTGAAATTCTTCTCCTCTGAAGCCTCTTGAGCCATACCCCCACAGTTCAAATCATTCTCTGATGGAGGAGTTAATTTCATTGGTTAAATAAAGAAAGTGCCTTAGCCCTTTAATAGGACAGAAAATTAGGTAGGCGAAATAGACAGAACAGAATGCTGGGAGAAAGAAGCCGAGTCAGTGAGTTGCCAATATTCTCCCACTCCAGACAGACGCAGGTTAAGATCTTTCCTGGTAAGCCAGCTTGTGGTGCTACACAGAATATTAAAAATGGGTTAGATCAATATGTAAGAGCTAGCCAATAAGAGGCTGGAACTAATGGGCCAGGCAGTGTTCAAAAGAATACAGTTTTCGTGTAATTATTTCGGATAAAGCTAGCTGTGTGGGCGGCCGGGTGCCAGGAACGTAGCCCCGCAGCTCTTATTACAACAATTCTCAGCACCACTGTCTTCCATGTTTCTACTAGTGTGGCCATTAAGTGGTTGCTTAAAGCATTCCGCTGTTTCCCTAACCCAAAGTACCAAATTTCAAATTCCTCCAAACAAAAGTATAGTCAGCCCTATAACAGCAGTACCGTAGTCCCTCGTACCAACTTCTGTTTTAGGATTTCTATTATTGTGAAGAACACCACAACCACAACAACTCTCATAAAGAAAAACATTTAATTGGGTGGCTTACAGTTTCAGAGGTTTAATCCATTATCATCACGGAAGGACATGGTAGCATGCAGGCAGACATGAACATTCTTTTGCAATAGATATAGTCTATTACAGAGATTCACAACTGGTCAAAATATAGATAGCAAGTGTCCATGTCATCACCAACTGATACATCTGTAATGCAATTTCTACACTAAAGCTCAGGGAACATCACAGAGGTGGAGGTAGAAAGATTGTACTGTACCCAGGCATGCCAAGGAAAAAGAATCATAGGAACTCTCGGCAATAGTTTGCCTGAATAAAATAAATATAATCTCAATATTGGTTGACAAACTAATGTGGATGGGGTCAATCCAACAAAGTCTTACACCTTGATGAAGAACTACAGGTGGTCAATGGTGACTGAAAGTGGGAGAAATATTTTTTTTCCAGGGATGAGCTTCCACATTGGTTGCCCGATCCCTTGTGCTCAGCCCAGAACACATGCATGTGTGAGCAGCAATAAATAGACTCAGTGGGTTGTTTTGCATGTGTGCATGCATGTGTGTGTGTTGAAGACACACCAGACACATCAGAACAATGATTCTGTTGGCTCCAAGTTTCTAAAGGATGAGTGGTCTCTAATGTCTCTTTTTGTTTACAGTACTTTTTATTTTTCAATAGTGGGCAACATTAATTATAGCATAAAAAGTTTATGAGTAGAATTTAGCCTTTCATATACTTGTCACTAAAAATTAATAAATAAGACCTGAAGTTGGGAGGAGATGGGATATTGGGTCCTCAGGGAGTTGGGCAGTAAGAAGTGGATATGACTGAGACACATTGTATACTTGAATGAAATTTTCAAAAAATAAATGATGTAGGTGGGTCTTCTATCTATCTGTTGTTTCATTGGTTAATTAATAAAGAAAACTGCTTGGCCTGATAGGTCAGAACATAGGTAGGGGGACATAACAGAATTCTGGGAGAAAGAAAGCTGAGTCAGACAGACGCTATAGCTCTCCTCTCCAAGATGGATGCAGGTTAAGATCCTTTCCAGTAAGCCACCACCTCATGGTGCTACACACATTAATAGAAATGAGTTAATCAAGATGTGAGAGTTAGCCAATAAGAGGCTAGAACTAATGGGCCAGGCAGTGTTTAAAAGAATACAGTCTCTGTGTAATTATTTTGGGTAAATCTAGCCAGTGGCCGGGAGCTGAGTGGCATGAAGCAGCCCGCAGCTCCTTCTACAAATAAAGAAAAATTAAAATTAAAAACAAGAATTTTCATTTTAAAAAATCATTTCTAAACTCAGGTACTTAAAATTTTAGGTAGAATCTGTGCAAGTCACGTTAGGGAGCAGTGGTCTGGGTTCCTCCATGTCTTGGCTGAAGGAAACCTTATTCTCTGTAGAGTGGAAATAAGGTTGAGAGCCTGGAAAAAAGCTGCTTGAACATGTAGGAAGGAGAGCAGATTGGGCGGGGGGTGGAAACAAGAGCTCCCAGAGGCTGCTTGAATCAGCAGAGCCTTTCAGAGTAGCAGTAGGGAAAGGTACCAGTAGCACTGAGAAGAAGGAGGCAGCTTCCCAGGGAACCGACAGCGCTGGGTTCTGCAGACCACAGAGGAGCATGGGTCTAATGTGTGCTGGGGGAACTTGTGTCTAGATGGGGCAGGTGAGAGGCCAGCCTCCGCGTGGAGAGGGTCCAAGGTGGCTGACATTAACGACCTATTGGGAAACAGCAACACGGGCAGAATATTGAGGTCATCCCCTATTAACAGCCTCAGCTGATGAGTGTCCAGAAAGACTACCTAAGAAGATAACGTAGGATCTGTTACATATGTATAAGCAGAAAAGACAGGAGACTGAGTTTCTGGGCCTTTCTTAACCCTTGATTTTGCATTTACTCTCTGCAGTTAAATAATTGAAAGACACCAGAAGAGGATGCAAAATGTGGAGATTGGAAAGGGAACCAAGAGACAGAAATCATATCAGGAAAATGTGTTGGGGTGTGGAGAGTTTCTCAATTTGTCCCGGGACTGGACATCAGGGTTCACAGTGGGATCTTTAAGACCAACTCCTCATTGTCCTGTTGGCTTTGCTGTGCTTCTCTTGCCTTTCCTTGTCCCCTGTCACAATGCCTGTCATATTATGTCTATTCCCTATGTCTGTTTTACTTCATGCTAGACTGATATCCCCAGCACTGCCCAGTGGCATGGCAGATAAGCAAATGGATTCTGTGTACATAGATTCTGATGCATGTACACTGAGGACAGAAGAGCCTCCTGGCTAGAGGACTGGATTGAAAGCTAGTTATTAATTCTCTTCCCTCGGATTAAGAATGGCTACAGAATGCCAGACCTGCCGGCACACATCTTCAATCTCGGCACTCAGGGTTAAGGTTGGGGTTAGGGAGGCAGAAGCAGGAAGATGGATCCCTGAGTTCAAACCCTGCCTGGTCTACTCATCTGGGGCTACACCGAGAAGCAGAAATGGCTTCATGAATTTTCTTGTTCATATCTTCTGGGTGAGGGATATTAGACATACAGCCAAGTGATTTGGTAACATCCAAGAGATTTCACCCAATCTGAAAGTGAAGAGCTGACATGTTGGTGCTAGAACGAATGAACTCTGCATGCCTGGCTACAGGGTTATTATTCAGCCCACAGCCAGAGGGCATGGAGGATTCCATGGTGTTTGTGTAACCAGCAGACAGGACCATGGCAAAACCTGACAAATGAAACATTGTCATGGAGAGTGCCAAAAGCTGACCCACCCCAAAGCTGTGTTGAAGTAGACAAGGAAGCAAGCACCCCATCTTTTCCTCCTATAAAGCCTGCAAGGAGTTCAAACCTCCCAGGTACCTGGCAGGAGTGCACGGGGATAACTGTAATACTAAACAGAAGCTCCACCACTGAGCGGGCCACATCTCTCTGCCAGGGTACCACACTCAGTGGGATATGCCAACTCAGCAGAATAAGGCTTCATGAACCACCACCCCTCCCTACACACACACACACACACACACACACACACTTGAGATTCTGACCCAGGACTAGTGTGGTCCTTGGCATGAGAACTTCATTTCATGCCCTAGGTACTTTTGTTTGCGTTTTAAACACTTGCTTCAGAATTTAGGGCAGAGCCGCAGCAAGCAGACTGACCCTCCCTGCCTTTCCCTTTTGACTCACGCTCACAGCCTCCTGTGGACCAGTAAGTAAGCTCCAGCCTGAGGTGGGGGCACTCAGTGGTTCAGGGGCTTCCAGCAGAGCCACTTTGGAGCATGTGAACAGATGTGAACAACAATTTCCACATGGCTCTGGAATGTGCGGAATTTATTCTTTTGTGACTGAGAGTGCTGTCTGCAGGAGGAGCTGCTACTGGGTCCTTGCTGTAGATCACGCACACAGGCCAGATCATCTTCGCCAAAAAGGCAGAGACATCCTCGGGGAGCAGGTAGAGAGCAAAATCTGGGCACTTGTGCACCTTTAGATGAGGATCAAAGCGAGAGCAAGCCTCACCATGACTCTTGCTTATTTCCACTCTAATAGCTACCTTTTATATTACCCGAGGAACATACACCCTGCCTGGCATGCAGCAGTACACGATTCAAGCATCATGGAATGCCTTCTGAGCATTAAAAACCATACCTTAGAGAACATTTTCCTGGGAAATCATATCTCAACAACCTGAACAAAAAAAGCACCTCCCTTTGTTGGTTGTTGATGACAATAGACCCTAGAGCTGTGGCTATTAACCAATAATAATGCTTAAAATACAGCCACCCTACACAACCTTCACGTTTGGGGGAAAGATCAGAGATCTGGGGTGTGCACCTAGATGCGTTCTCTAGTGGCTTCGAAGGCTGTCTTCTCACCCCGGGGCCTGCGGCAGGAGCTGGAGAGAAATCTCCTCAGTGTGGGTCTCCACTGCTTCTCTCCGCCGCCTCCTTCTGTTGAGGGCCTTCAAAGCTAGAATCTGTAGGTGTGTGCTGAACCACTTCTTTGGGGGCGACCCTGCTACATCTTCTTTGGCCTTAACATTATACAACCTCCGTTAGAACTTGTTAGTGGCTGGAAAAAAAAATGAATCTCCACTGGAAATCAACCACTTACTCTGGTGCCTAGGTCACATTACCTGTTAGGTGGTGAGATCAGATGGTACCCACTTGCACAGAACACCCTCCATCAGGAAGGACCCCCCAAGTCCTAGATCCCCTTTGTCACCTGCACTTCACTGAGGACTATTCATGGTACCAGAGAATCCCGAGCCTGCTGTTCTACAGGACCAGAACCTGTTTAGTTATTGGCCGGTCCATTGGGCCATCCTGAGGATGTCAGTCTATTGAAGCACAGCAGACATAGGAAATGAATACAGAGAGACAGAAGTTGTGATGGGACATTAGAGATGCCAGGAAAACACTGGAGATAAAGCAAAGGCGGTGGGGGGGGGGGCAGGTCTCCAAAACGCCGTCCCTGGTGCTTTCTTTTTAAAAAAGAAAGAAGTAAGGGATTATCTCTTTGAAAACTTTAATCTATGAAGTAAAAAGAAATAGACACAGAAATACAACAGACAAAGAGGAAGATAGACAATCAAGACTAGGGTGGGGGACAGGAAACACTTGAGGCAGGAGATGAGCTCAGAGAACAGCCAGAGGATGGACAGTGACCGGATGATGCTCGGCAGCACCCTCTGGTCCAGGCCACTCCCGTTTGACATTCTCCCTGCAATAACACTGAAATGGGCTCTGGGCAAAACTGTGGGCAGGGCATACTTGGCATTCACCCGGGTGCCATCCGCCACCCCCAGGGTTCTAACTGATCTCAGGCCTTGTCCTCAGAGCACGCAGGATGTCCAGTATCCTCTGAACTGTGACCCCCAGAGTCCCTCCTACACACACTGGTGCCTGATGAGCCACAGCAGGAGTCTAAATGGAACACTCGCTCCGGGTCCTCTGCCTTAAGAGGAAACGGACTTTGACCCACTAGGGGGATGCTTCGCATTTAGAATTTTATTATTTCAACACATTTTCTTGCGAGCTTTTACACCAAAGTACCCTTTGAAAGGAGAGGTTCCATGATGAGATTTTCAGCGTTTCATCTTTTGTACCCAGACGGGACTTGCATCGTTTGCTTTTCTTTGAAGTGCTGGGGAGCCCAGCGCAGAGCAGGGCTTGATATTTATTTTGATTGGTTTCACAGCAGGCTAACTTCTCCCAGTCTTCATCACCAGACTCAGGGACAAGAAACGAGAACAACACAGGTCTCCACACTTCAAAATGTGCAGAGTTCTGCACACTAAGGTTCCTACAGGGACCAGCGGTAAAGATGAAGAATGAGCGGTGAGGAGACGAAGGTGGGAAACGGTAGCCCTTGGCACAGCGGACGTTCGGCTGGGTTGTATCCCCGTTTTATAGTAGGAGCTGCCCCTCTTAGCCTCACTGGCCTCAGCACTCAGTAGCACACCCGGCCTTCCTCAGAGTGGATGCTTCTAGACGCTGCCAAGTTTCCCATGGGGTAGGGGAGGGGAGGGCAAGGTGATTTGCTTAAGAACCACCAGGCATTGCCACCCCTGAGCTCTCCGGTGGGCTGCTCCGGGGGTGTGAGGGGCTTACTTATCTCTTGTCCGGGCTGCTCTAGCTGGTACAGATGTCTTCAGTGCAGACAGCAGCGTGAGCTCCACCGCCCGGATAATCTAGTAAATCTCAATACTGCTTTTTCTTTAGCATCCTAGAAACATCTCCTTTAGGGGTGTTTTGTTATTTTAAGAGCTGAAAAAGCAGTCAAGGACACCAGTGCCAATCTCCTTTCTTTCTGATAAAAGGCTCTCAGCTGCCACTTACCTAGAAATCCGAGATTTTGAAGATCTGTGCTTTTTTTCCCTTTCAAGGACTGACAACCTAAAGCAAGGGTTCTCAACCTTCTTAGTGCTGTGACCCTTTAATACAGTTCTTCATGTTGTGGTAAACCCCAACCACAACATTATTTTAGTTGCTACATCATAACTGCAATTTTGCTACTGTTATGAATCATAATGCAAATATCTGTGTTTTCTGATGTCCCCAGGTGACACTGAGAAAGGATGGTTCAAGCCCCCTAAGGGTCATGACCCACAGGTTGAGAACCACTGACCTAGTGGCTATATTAGGATCTATATTCATTTACTGGGAGTGGATAAGTTGTTGGTTGTTTTTGAGACAATCTCACTAGATTGCTCAGAGTGGCTTTGAACTCTCAATCCTCCTAGATTGGCCCTGGGTAGCTGGGACTACAAGGCATGGCCATCACACTCAGTTAGGGTTACCAGTTAAGATGGATTCTTTGAAGCCTTGCCTTGAGGAAGATTAGGTCTGTATCTCTACTTTCTTTTGAAGGCCTGAGGATCCTTAGAGAGATGCTGGTCTTCAGTCTATGTTGGAAGCCCAAAGAAACTGGCTCTAGAATTGGCAAAGCATGCACAGCAACAGGACAGATGGGCATGCCCACGAGAGTGAGAGCAAGCTGGCAAAGAGCAGTTTGTTTTTTCCTTGTCCTTTAGCCGAGCTTCCACCAGAAGCTGCGTCCACAGTTAGGGCGGGTCTTTCTGTTTCACGTAATCTGAACAAGAATCAATATTTTTTTAAAAAAGCCTCAGAAATTAGGGGATTTAAGATGTAGTAATGAGTTCACCATTTGTAATATCCCCCCTCACAGGAGTGCCTGGAGGCTTGTGTTTTAATTGATTCCGGATGGAGTCAAGCTGACAAGCAGGAGTAGCCATCAGGGCAGGGCACTCAGTCCTCATGGTGCTCCTGAGTCTCTCCCACCCTCAGGACAGTCCACCCGGAGGGAATAGTAGGCAGCAGAACTGTGACTTTCCACAAGCCCGAAGGACTGCATTGATAGGCATCTTTCCTTCAAATAAAGCTATCATGAACTCCTGGGTCCCATACCTAGCTCTGCATGAAATGGTGTGGAAGTACACACACATGTATGTGATCCCAGCATTGGGGAGGAGGAGGCAGGAGGATGAGAAGTTTGAGGTCATCTTCAGTTACGTAGTAACTTTGAAGCTGGCTGAGATTATGAGAAGGTCTGTAAAGGAGATAAAGAGGGAACAATAGGAGGGGAAAGAAAGGACTCTGAGAGGGGGCAGGTTGGGAAAGTAGAAGAAAGAGAGGAGCCAGCACATTGTCCCTCTTATTTTCCAGTGTGCATCTCCCGGTGTCCAGTGTGCATCCCCTGGTGTTTAGTGTGCATCTCCCGGTGTCCATGTGCATCTCCTGGTGTCCAGTGTGCACCTCCCGGTGTCCACGATGCCCCGTGTGCATCTCCTGGTGCTTTGCTGTCTTGCCTCACATGTGTCTCTCCAGGGTTCTATGTATCTGCCCCTCTGAACAATCTGAAGTTTGTTCCAAGGGAAAATTTTAACCCTAAACCACTGTGACCACAGGCCTATAACAATAAATACACAGCAAAATTAAATAAAACTTACATTTTGAGGAATACAGTTTGGCAATTTGTTATTTAAAACTTTAAAGATACATGTATTCTATGACCTAAAAATTCCATTTTAGGAGTCAATATTTTTAGAGCCTCAAAAATAAGTGAAACCTGGAATTCAGCACTTGTAATATTAACATGTACAAAATGCAAACATAGCCAATAAAATAGAACCATTATAAGCTATATCTTTATTCTCATAAGCATCTTTAAGAACATTTTCTAAAAACAACTGATGAAAACATCCATTGTAGCCCAGGTAGTGACACAAACATGTTGCAAAGCAGTCACAATTCTATAAAGTACATTACAATAATTACAATAAAATATTCAGTTAACACAAAAAGTAAACAGAAATAACATATACCCAAAGGTTAGTAGAGGTGATTGTTAAGTGGCCCCTCCGTGGGTAATTCCACTTGTATTTTCCACTTCCGTGCAGTGATTTTATAATAAAGTTTTAATTCTTTAACTTGCAAATTACAAAAATTCGTGAGACATTTTAAGGTATTTTTGTTTGTTTGTTTGTTTGTTTGTTTGTTGTTTATTTTTCTAGTCAGGGTTTTGCTGTAGCTTTGGAGCCTGTCCTGGAACTAGCTCTTGTAGACCAGGCTAACCTCGAGCTCACAGAGAAGGTAGTTTTTAAAGTCTGTGTGTCTCGTCCTAACTTCTTTACAATCTCTTTAGGGAACAGGTTGCGTCTTGGGCTTCTTCTCCCCTCTTTCCCAGTGCTCTCTCTGAAGAAGTCTTCCACGGTGTAAGTCTCCATCCGAACCTATCCTATTTCCTACCAACTGCCATAGAAAAACCCTCGCTGCGCCTCAGAAACAGTTTTAGTTCTCGTCGTCAGTACCACATAGCAGATTTAACGTCAACTCCACCACAATTTGGGACTGGTTTACTATCCTGCCGTTTCTCGTCCTGCCTGTGCTGGACTGTGTATGAAGAGTTCACCACTCAAGGGCGGGACCACCCACAAACCTGGCCACTAAGGCAGGCAGGTGGAGCCCAATCGGATCAGGCCCGGGGTGCTTCTCATTGGCGTGCTTATAAGGAATCAACCAAAAATCCCTTTCCGGGGCCGACCGCTGTGGGGAAGGCAAAACCGCGAGCCCAGTGGATGGCCGAGAGCTTCCTTTGGAAGGGCACCAGGTGGGGGCGTGGCGTGGGAGGGTCCTGATAGGAGGCGGGGCCCTGGGGGGCTTCGGAGGCGGGGCGCTGGGGGCGGGGCTCCGGAGGCGGGGCGCTAGGGGCGGGACTCGGGGGGGGAGGCGTCCCATAGCTCCTCCCGCGCGCGGCCCCTGGAGTCCCCGAGGCGCGCGGCCAGCCCAGCTCCGGCCCGCCTCACACGGTGCAGCAGGGCGCCCTAGCGAGCGCGGGCCCGGCGCCGGGCCCGGGCAGACGGCCGGGGGCGTCTCCGCCGAGACTCTCTCTGTGGCCCCTGAGGGGCGAGGGCGAAGGCGAGGCTGAGTGGGACCGAAATCATGAACCGGAGTTTTCACAAGTCTCAGACCCTACGCTTCTACGACTGCAGCGCAGTGGAAGTCAAGAGCAAGGTAAAGTGCCCGAGGCCCACCGTGGCAGTCTGCACCCGTTCCCCTGGCAAATGAATGGGGCACCCCGCGGAGGGAAACTGGAGCGGTGTGGGAGGCGACCGGCGTCGACAACTTTGGAGCTTGGGCGCTGCATGCCTCTGCGCAGGGTCCGTGGGATGTGCTCCGGGACCCCGGCGGTCCTCCCTGCTCCCTGTGCGAACACAAAGCCCGGCGGCCGAGGGCCATGGGACAGTCAGTGCAGGCTCTGAACCCGCTCCACGAGAGCTGCTCTTTTGTTCCACGAACTAGAGATGACCCCGGCGCGCCACACGTTGGAGGGGAGGGCTGTGTTTCCGGGGCGATCTAGGAGCTGGGGCTGCTGGGTTTCGGGTCGTGGAAGGGTCTTTGGGGGCCAGAATCAGGAAGGGGGCCCTGACTGCACCGCCTGTTGGGCTGTGAGGAGCAGACTTGCGATCGGCTCCCAAATCAGGGCCCTGGCCCAGCCCCCAGTTTAGCGCTGGGTACCAGACCCGGAGCCCCAGGCGCCCTCTACCCCCAGGCCGAGACCCCTTGATCATACACCTGGCCCAGGTCCAATCTTCCTCGACCAAGCCCTGAGCACTCTTCCTAACCAGATATCTTTACCAGACGCTCCCCCGGCTTAGATTCCCCCAGTTCCCTAGAGTACCGAGACTCAGAAATTCCCATCAGGGCGAACCCCCAGACCAGACTGCAATCCTCTGGGGCGCGACCCCAGCACAGACTCAGACCCCCTGGGTGCGCCCGGCCCCTCCCGCTGCTTGTGCCTAGGCAGAGCGTGCCCGAACTTGCGGGTTGCCCTGTGTCTGGATAATTGGCTGATAGGATCTGGCGCTTCTCCCCTCTGCGGGGGCGGCTCCTTCACTGCAGACGCCTGAGTCTGGGAGGGTCTGCAGCGTGGACCCTGCGGGATGGAGAAGGAGCTGCTGTTGCTCCGGGTCGGGTGAGAGAAGTCCCTTGAGCCTTTTATTGACTCTCGGAGATAAGTAGCCTAGTTGCTGTGGTTCTCTGTGTGAAGAAGGCGGAGCTGCTGAAATGGTCCAGGTCACCAAGGGTGAGTTTTCAGCCAATGCTTCCTATGGGCCTACGGCCTGTGGTCCATTCGCCTGGTCTCCAGGGAGGTGGTGCCACATTAGACTACTGATCAGTCCCAAGGAGTCCTTTAGTGTGAGGTTGTCAGGGTACCAGTAGAGGCGCGGGGAAGGGGCAGTCCCTCAACAACAGCAGGGTATCAGGCATCATCGCAGACCTATTGTAATGAATTGCAGGGTCTCCTCATTTGGGGACTCTTACTTATTATAACGAGACTCTACCCTGTTTCCAAATGCTAGTTCCATGACCCTTGCCCCACACCCCATCCCTTCTATTGCCCAGGAATGTTCCCAAACTCCCAAATTCATAGAGCTGGGAAGTTAGGGTCCTCAGTTCAGTGGGAGGTTGAAATGATTGCCCATTTCTTCAGCACTGCAATATGGCAGCCACTTCATTTCCTTAAACTTTTTTGAGATGATCGTACATTCACAAGCGGATGCCAGCGGGAGAATACCGAAACCTAAGGTCGCTTTGCCGAGCCTACTGTGATGTTGACCTCTTGTGTAAGTAGAAGGGATCTTGCCAGGGTTTTGTGGGCTCACTTGTGTGTGCATACGGGCATGTGCACTTGTGTGCCCGCCAGCACAGTGAAGGTTCAGATCCACCCATGACAGGATTCTTCCTGACCAGTGAGTGTGAACTGATTAGTGCTAAGTACTCGGTTCTGGTGCTGCTGCCCTCAGCAGCTGTGCATGGCACAGCACACTGTCCAACTCCAAAGGAGGCCGTGGGACAGATCTGGAGGAAATGCCCTACCAGGCCTTATCCTGCAGTTCTGGGCTGTGGTCCATGCAGGCTGTTAGGGGAGGAGAGGCCACCTGCCTTTATTTCCTGGAATGTTAGCCCAGCCACCTCCTCCAGCTCTGCGTAGTAGAGAAATGCCGCTCCATGCCCCCGTGGCTTCGAGCTCAGACGTTGCCCTGAGAGGAATAAAGGGAAAAGCTGCAGCTTGTTTGAACTTGGGAGAGTTTGGAGGGCCCATGCTGCTCTAGACAGCCCTGGGATGGTGTTGCACACTCCCCACCCCACAACTCCATATACTCATTGCTTGTCCAGAATGTTCCATATGGCTCTTCCTTCCATACTTCCCCACGCTTCTCCCACTTTGTAGTTGATATGATACTGTGGCATCTGTCTGCAGAGAAGGACTTTTGTCACCATGCTGGAGGCACGACCTCATGTCACCTCGGACTTCACTCAACTCGAATGTAGTAACTACGGTGCCATGGTTCTGTTTGGTGAAATGGCAGGCCCCCGAGGAGCTGAGTGCACCCAAGTTTTGCCACCTCTCTACCTTTTGGGGGTTTGGGGCAAGTCATTTAGTTTCCCTGTCTCAGTCATTTCCTCTGGAGCATGGGTGTTATATCCGCGCCACTTCCGAGATGAAACGAAGCAGGGACCGTGAGGGGCATGTTGGAAACCACAGCACTACCCACAGTCGTAAGCATCCAGCACCATAGGTCAAGGCGTTGTAGCGCTGTCAGATGCCTGGCCTGAAAATTGCCACACATCCTCTGCCATCTGCCTCAGCTAGCCGGTTCCTGGGCTGACCAGCCCTGTATGCAGAGGGCACAGGTTACGGGCCTGGTTGTTGTCCCCTATTTTCTGTCCCCTTACGCGTCTCTAAAACTTTTATTCTAGCACCTCATCTCTTACTCTCCCGAGCCTGTGCGCTTCCGGCTTCCTGCTTCTGCCTGCCCTTCTCTCTCCACTTTTACCTCTCCTCTCAGGAGACTGCAGCCAGAAGGGAGAGGCTGAAGATGCGTAGGAAAAGGTGTTTCAGATCGAAGAAGGAAGGGTGAAGGCCTAGGCTGCTGTGAAGGATAGCAAGGAGGCCACTGCCGTCGGGGGGGGGGGGGGGCTAGAGGATACAGTTTTCATCATCATGTCCTCAGTAAAGCCCTTGTCTCCTTGGTATCATCCACTTGAAAAGCCTGAAAGGACTAACAGGCCCTCGCACCCCAGCAGCGTCTCAACTCCAGAATTAAACGCCTTATTCTTCCAGGCTCTTTTCTACACTGTACAGTGTCAGTTCACACCCGGTTTATCCTGTGCCCCTAAGTAAGAGTCTGTGGTTTCCCTTCTGCAGAGCCATTCTAAAGGTTCCCTCCCACACCAAACTAGGCTCGCTCTGACCCTTCTCTACTCGTTTTAAGGCCTCAGTCACGATGCCCGCTCTGTATTTTGCTTGGGACTGAAGGTTTCCGTCTTGTGCGTGCCTCCCTAAAGAGAGTTGACGCTGGGAGAGGGATGAATGCCGCTGACAATTCTCTCCGCAAACGAACTTCCCTTAAACGTTATCTCCCGGCCTTCTGATGGCACGTGCGTGCACACATCATGTTATGGCTTCTAGAGTCAGGATCACAAGGACATGTTATGCAGTCTACTTCCAGTATGCTATAAATGTTTCTTCATGTCGTTATTGTTTTTAGAAGACTTTTTTAAAAAAATGACTACATAGTATTATTACATCTCATGTCTAAACTATAATTAATTTAACCCATATCTTGTCTGAGCATCTTCCTGTTTTTCCCAAACTGAACTGTGCTATGAACCATATTGAAGTATTTCTATAAAGCTTATATAGAATATATAATATCAGGCAAATGAAAGTTGTTGAATGTATTAAATTAGCACAGAACTCTGCGTAGTCAGAACTACTTGAGAAAAAGATGAGTTTATTTTTACAGCTTTGAATACATAATTAGTAAATGTTTAGGCAGATGAGATTGCCGAGCAAGCCTGACCTCCCGAGTTCAATCCTCAGAATCCACGTAAAGGCAGAAACAGAGGACCGACTCCACAGAGTTGTTCTCTGACCCCCACACACACACCATGGCACGCACACCACACGCACTCTCACACATACGTGTCATGCACAGGCAATAACTTTTTAAAAGTAAATGTTCAGCTGTTTTCTATATGCTGTTTGACATCAATTCATTCTCCCCCTTTCCTTTTCTTCCTCCCTCCTTGAAGCTCTGCGCACTCTCTCCTCCCTTCTTGATTGTGTAAGTGAGGTGTGTAAGTGCCCTATTGTTTTAATTTGTATATTTCTTGAGATATCAGTGAGCTGGAAACTCACATCCACTAGTGTGTTCTCTGTCCATCTTGCTTTAGCCAACCAATTTTATCCTGTATCCTCTTCCCACTTTCTTTGGGAAAAAAAAAGTGTTGACTTTTGGGAGCTGCTTGTCCATAGAGGGTCGCACCAGCGCAGATGAGACTGATCCTGAAGTTCTGAGTGGAGCTGGTGTCCTTTCCCTAGTATAAGCCTAGCTCAGACATTAACCTGGGCCCCTGAGAGGGCGTGTGTGTGAGTAGCACCCTGATGGCCTGGATGGTCATGTACTGGCTGGCTAAGTTCTGCTGTGGACAGCTGGGCACACAGTGTTTTCTGTCAGCATGTCTCCTCTGATCCCCAAGATCTTATCTATGGCTGAGCGTGTTGGCTGCCATGGCCCTGCAGGGACCCACCCTTCCATCTGGCATGAGACAGCAGGTGGGATGGAACCTGGGCCAGGCCTCCGTGTTGGATGGCTGAGGACTTGCCTCCTGTGGGCCAGTTGAGAACTGCCTGGACACGGTTTGACTCACCTGTATGTCAGCTACACCCTTTTGAGATTCTGGTTTGTTGTATTTGCACGTATGTGTTTCAACAGGTTCTGGGGCTTGGATTGAGAAGTTGCATTCAGAAGAGGCTCTTGACAGGGACCCAAGTGGGATGTTAGTTTGAGGAGCATGGATGGTGTCACTGTGCCCAGGTTCCCCACCTCTTCTGGGTGCGTGGCCGGGGGCTACTTTATCTTCCTAAGGAGTGATGTCATTGCCCGGGACCTGAGGCAGTCCAGGTACCCGGCTGGGGTTCTTCCGAGTTTAGAGAAGGGAAGGGTGTCAGAAATTGGGAGATGGAACCTTCCAGTGTCTTGGAAGCTCTAGCATCCATGAAGTGTGTCTAGATTGGAATAGGGGAGGTGCATCCTTACTTAAAAGGGTCTCCTGGTACCTCATGGGCAACATTAAGGGAGCATGAAGTGATAACAGCAGAATACACAGACAGATGTGTCCAGCTGAATGTTTATATGACAAAGGCACATGCTTACTGGCTCCCTACTTCTTTTGGGCCATAAATCTGGGACCCAGGGTGACAGTGTTATATTCCTTTGTAGCCCCCCAACTTCTTCCCAGCATACTTCTAAGCCCTGCTCTAAGGCCATACTGGACACACTGGGGATAAAAACCATGGCACACATGAGGTACTGCTCTCTGTGCAAAGGGCCCATTCAGAGGCATTTAACATTTATCTAACATATCCAACACATGTGAAATATGTGCAGCATGGTTCCAAGTACATTGAAGTTGCAAGAAATAATTCATTAGTCCCCATCATGATGCATAAAATGGGGCGTTCTCCTATCACTCTCTCTATGCCCAAGGGGACCTTGAACCCCTGAGAGCTTCTTTGCCCTGCCTAGGGTCTAACAGAGGCTCTGAAACCCAATCAATGCCGTAACAGTTTATGACCACTAGTGGGGAAGGCTCATGGCTCTTCTTAGGGATTGTAAAGTCATGAAATCCAGACCAGAAGGCAGACACCACATTCCAGGGTCCCCATTTAGCACAGCTCTCAGGGTACTGGCACAGTGTTCTAATTTCCCACATGGGACCAGAGGCCCCTGGTCTCCAGGTCTAGAGTTCATGGAAGCAGCTGGGAATAGGAGCCTTTTGATCTTAAGATGTTTTCTTTTCCTTGCGCTGTGGAAGAAGGTTCATGTCCTCAAGGGAAACCTCTACACAGTAGCTAGCTATAAAATGCTGATCCTGCCGCCACCCAATCCATTCGATTGGGAGGGGGTTTGCTCCTTTACCGGGCAGCTGCTGTGCATCAGGTATGGAGACCATGCTGGGATACAAAGGCAAGAGAGCAGACACCATGTCCATGATTAGCGGCTAAGGGCAGATTTGGGTGAGGTGGCATGTGGGGAGCGGGCGTCCTTCATCCTATTATTTAGGGTGTCACCAGTCCCCAACCTCACATTTATGTGAAGCCAGGGTCAGCAGCCCAGCTGTCTTGTCGCCATGCCTGGCCTCCGGGAATGCCCTCATCTGTTCTTCACATCCGTGGAGGCTCTCTGCACCAGCTCCTGAGTTCGGAGCTCTTGGGATGCTGGCCTCTAGTCTTCTTCTCTGGAGTTCTTTCCCCCTCCCGTCACACGCAGATCAAAGTGAGCATTTTAGAAGACCAGCCCAGAAAGTGACTGGCATATTCCAGCTTTGTTGTAATTCAGCAGTATCTTGTGAAGTTCTGCGTATTATACACATCCAATCAATGCTTACTGATTCAGATGTGAAGTAAAGGGGTTTTCCTTACAGCTATGGCTTCAGAAATGGCCCATCCACTTTCTGGAGGTGGCAAATGCATGATTCACATCGAGCCTTCTGCTAGAAGCAGCCCCTCCTCTGCCTCCCCCCATGGGAAGATAGTACTGGTATGATGGACAGAAGAGATACTAAGCAAAGCAGAGAAACTTGGGAAATTAAAAATCCATTTTGCTTTTCTTGCTGTTGATACCTTCAGGTTTCCATTTGTGTAGAACTGGGTCTCCAATTCAGCCTGATGCACTTGCCCATAACAGATCCACCCAGTATGCCAGGCCCACCCCTTGGGGATGAGAGGAGCCTTGCTTCTTCCTGCAGTGGGTGTGCTAGCAGTCACTTGTGGCTACTTCCTTCTGATTTTTTTTATGAGGCCTTTGTCTCTGAAAGTTATGTTGGGTCCCTCCCACACCCCAAAGTCAGCATCTGTGCTACTGGTAGGGTGGGATATCGTGATGTCCTAGGCTGAGGGGAAACGCTTGCTTTATGTAATCTATAGCGTTTGAAAGTACCCACTACACAGCATCTCACCCTGGGTGCAGGTCCTCCCGTGTGGACCACCTGCATCCAGTTTGTGGCTTGTCTGCCACCCTGACCTTCCAACAAACCACGACCATACCACGCAGTGTGACATGGGTTAGGGCTAGCCCCCTGCCCCCCACCACCCCAGATGTATAAAACGGTGGTGCTGTGTGTGCCACACTGATTTTACACTTTTCAGGTGTTTGTCTGACACGCCACAGTTCTGAAGTTCCGGGGAACTGAACTACATCTCACTAGGTGTTTGTTGACTAGTCAAAATAAATCAAGAAAAGTTTGTATTTTTTACAGAGTTTTGGATGCCCGCTGCTGATATGTGAGCCAAGAGGCTCCTGTTAAGCCTCATTGTGGCTGAATGGTTACTTCTGCCCCTGGATGTCTTGGCTTCCCATTAGTTTACAGCCGTAGGGTCATTCAGAGATCCCTGTGGCTGACTGGGTGCTATGGCTGAATATGGCATGGGATGAATGAGAATTAGCCTGGGCCACATACAACAGGTCATAGGTCATCTCTGAGGTATTGATTCCTTGTGTATAGGTAAGATTGATTGGACCAATGCCCTTTGAAAAAGGAAGTAGCTTGTGTGGGATGAAGACACTGTGGCAGCCTCGTGCTTGCTAGACCATGGGACCTGTAGAGCCAATACCCTGTACTCCACCCTAACTACAGGGGTGAGCCTAGGTCTCCTGCACATCATCCATACTCCCTTGAGGGTGATGAGGTCCCATGTCTTGGGAGTACATCAGCGCACCATGGGATGCCTCTGCTCCTCTCAGAGTCCTGGCTGCTGAGTAAATACATATTTGTTTTGTTTCAATTTCTCCTATTACTATGCTTGTCAAAACTAGATTTGACATTCCATAATCTCAGCTCTCCCTCTCTTCCTCTGCTTCTCAGACAAAATAGATGAGACAGAGGTGCCCAGGCCCAGAAACCTCCCCTCAGGTGGCTTTTTGAGGGGAATATGTGATGCTATAGAAAGACCCTCTGAAAGGCTATTCTGAAAGAGAAATTTGAGGGCCACGTGTGCTATTGTTTTTAGGTGGTCAGCTGTTGTAGAGGAATTCAGAAATGAAAGTAATATTAATATCCTGTTCTCCATGGCTCAAGGGCCTAAGCCGCTAGCTGTCCCCACCCCCAGATGGCCAGTGTGACCTCACTCAGTGCTTTGAAATAGCAGGGTGTTGCTATGGGAGAAATAAACCTATCTGCCTGCAGCATGGTCGGTCCCTTGCAAGGAAGAGGAGGTCCACCTGCTCATGACACCATAGGCTGGTAGGCACCATTACTGACAGAGACGAGAAAGGAGGGAGACCACATGGTTTCTCCCTGAGGTTGATACTGAGTGTTGGATCCTGTATGGAATCACCTCATATGCTTAGTTTGATCTAAAAATGATACACATGTCCTTCTTTTGTTGGAGATGGGAATATTTGCTGGAAGGTAACTCTACTGAGTCTTAGCGGGCAGTTGCCTGACCTACCACTGTTCCCTAGGGTTGTACCCTGTTGGTCATGGGAGAGATGGAGCTGCAAAGGACTTAGAGGTGTCTTTCTCAGCCAAGGCAGAAGTAACAGTCTGGTCCAAGATTAATGCCCAGTGCTTAGTGGATATCTCAATCTGCTCAAGGCACACAGTCAAGTCTGTGGGAGAAGCTGTCACATAGACACATACATGTGCAAAGTCTAGGTATGGTGTCAGCTACTCCAGCTTGAATGAGTCTGGTGGTTATAGCCTTGGGTACCATCTGTGCAAGGCCTCATTCTGGGCACTTGGCATGCAGGGTTCTGGTGGTACTTAAAACACCTTACAGACTACTCTTTTTCCACTGTGGCAATGAGGACCCCTAGGCTCAGCAAGGACATGAACTCATGACAAAACCATTAAGCCATGTGTGTTCAAGTCCAGAATTTGAGTTGCAACATCATCCTGAACCATCCAGTTCCATGGTCCATGATTCCACTTCCTGGGAAACACACAACACCTGCCTGTTGAGGTCAGTATCCACCCACCTCCCTCCCTGCTGCCTCCCGGACATGTGTTCAGGGCTGGGCTGCTTCCTAAATGGCCTCCTGTATCCTGTGAGGTCCCCTCTCCTCAGCAGCCTGAACCTTTGATCCTGCCTGTTAGCAGCACAGCATGGGCGCTTCAGCCCTGTGTGCAGTGTGCCTGGCGGATGCAGGAGCACAGACTTGGAGCTCACCCATTTCCTTCAGCGGTACCACGGCAGGCTCTCTGCAGCAGTATTATTGGGACTATTACAGGGCCCTCCAGACCCTGACTTAGCAGAGGCCCATTGAATGACATAGCTAGGTGGAAAGGCCAGCACCTACCCAAAGCTTCAAACTCTGGTCTCTCATGGTATTATCCAAAAACAAAACAAAAAAAAAAAGTTGTTTGTTTTTGAAAGATAGCCCTGAAGAATAACCACTTTAGAGCCGTGGAAGGAATGGGCCTAATAAGCCAGACTCCCCCTCAGAAGGTGGGCGATGCAGCTAAGTTGATGAAGAGCAGTGCCCAGCTAAGCTGATGAAGAGCATCCCCAAATGCTCTGTCCTAAATGCTGCCGAAGTCTGCAGGTTGGCTCATGAGGCAGGCTGAGTGACAGCCCATGAGAGCCTTGAGATGCTGTACACCTTCTCAGGCCTACAGAGTTTACACCGCTCCAGGAGCCTTGCTCTCCTCCCACACTGTGAGCACAGAACGAGTCTTCTCAGATTCTCACTGAGCCCCTCAAGAGCAGCGCTCCATTCCTGCTTAGCAGGGAGTCATGCAGGAGACTTCCCAGGGTTAGGAAGCCAGTACAGGATAGAGAGCCGGGAGCTGCTGTGTTCTTGAGTCTGGTACTTTCCAACTTGACTCTATTGTCTGAACCTGTGTCATGAGTCACCAGGGCCAGCCCGCATCGCTTGTGCAGCTCCCAGCCTGCAAACTGCCTGACTCTTCCACATTTCTCAAACACAGGTCAGACTGTTTCCCCCATAGCCAGGGTTCTCACCGTGGGTTTACAGGTCAGGAAAGTCCCGTAGAGGTGGAGATATTCACACTCCACCTACCTAGAGGCTGTGTTTGCCCAGGCCCTAAGCAACCTACTTCTCGCAAGCCCCTCTTGCCCATGCCCGTCTATTGCTTCAGACCTCCCTCCTCTACTCTTCCTTGGCTCTGGCTATCCCATTAGAATTATCTCAACCCCTCCTGTAATTTGGTCTCAGCTCCTTCATTACTAGCCTTGTGACTGAGCAGGTCAGCGAATCCCTCTAGATGAGTGATTCTCAGCCTTCCTAATGCTGGGACCCTATAGTACCGTTCTTCATGTTGTAATGGCCCCCAACCATAAAATTACTTTGTTGCTATTTCATAACTGTGATTCTGCTACTGTTATGAATCATAATGTAAATATCTGATATGCGACCCCTGTGACCCACAGGTTGGGAGCCACTGCTGTAGCTCTTGCTCTCCTGGCCTGTAAAATGGGGCAGCAATACCTCTCTGAGTAGGCTTGCTCTGAGGATTGAGGAGTACACAGAGACTGCCTGGCAGTGACTTTGTCGTCTCTGTCATGCTTGCTTGTCTCTGGCCTCTGGTCCCAGTCCTGCCTGCATTAGCCCCAGTGGAGAGTACCTGTGTGAACCAGGGTATAGGCCCTTCCCTCAGAGGTGCATGACCTCCCAGATGGAGTCCAAGCCAGTGAGGGTTCTTGGCCCCGAAGTCACCCTGGGCAGTCTCGAGGACCCTGTGGTGCTGGTCCAGGCAGTAATGCAGGTGTGACAGTTGTGCCATCATCGCCCTGGATGGCAGAGGGAGGGCAGGATACAGGAAAGGACCAAGCACCACCCTGCCTGACTCACAGACATATGGCCCAATTTTAAGGTACGTCCCAGTATGTCTTCCAGAACATCATCTATTATCTCCCTAGTGTCTGCCGTCTGTCTGTCTCTCCATCCACCCATCCGTCTGTCTCATCACATCCCTCTTCAGTTGGGATATATGATCTGGGTTCTTTCTCCTTAACAAATCCTGTTCCATCCATGTCTCTGCCAGTCCAAGGCAAGTCTCTGAGCCATCGCTGGCTCTGCCTGACTCCGTCCTCTGGAGTGAGGTTGTTGTGATGCTGGGACCCATCTCCATAAACAGTGGGAACATCAGAGACCTCCGGAGGGGCCTTGGCTTGTGCTGATGCTGTCTTCCTGTCCTTTCCCTACAGCACCTAGCACAGGGCAGGGTCTTCTGTGTCTGGCTCGCACTGCCCGTTCCCTGGTCTCCTTACCTGATGATTTACTTGCTTTACACACCCAGTTTAAATGAAGGCCTGGGCTTCCAGTCACTTCCCCGGCGCTTCTCGGTGTGTAATTATGAGGTGCACGTGTGATTGCTGATTGACATCCTGCAGGTCAGCAAACCTTCAGCCACATGAAGGCAGGTATGCTCGGCACCATAGACTCGCCCCAGCCCAGGGCCAGGCGTAGTAGGCATTATATGAAATTTCCTTGAATGAACAAACACTGGGGCATGGACTCTAACTGTGGCTGGCTATTGACGGCCCTGGTTGTCAGGCTTGAAAGATCAGCCAAGAGCCAGGGGTGTAGCTGGCATGCACAATTTGGGTTTGACTCTCAGCACCACCCGGACCAGGCCTACAGTCCCAGCATTGGGAAGCGGAGGCAGGAGGATTAAATACTCAAAGTCATCATTGGCTACATAGCAAATCCAAGGCCAGCCTGGGATACGTGACATCCTGTCTCAGAAATAAAGGATGGAAAAGGAAAACGTGCCTTAGTTTTGACTCTTCCACAGCTGCATTGTTCCCATGGGTATGGGTGCTGATGCTGCTTGCTCAGCATTGCCCCCAGGAGCAGAGGTCAGTGCATCCTAAAACCATGCCTGGGACCAGCAGGCCAGCTGCCCTGGTCTGCTGGATTTCTCTCAGAGATACTTAGGCCACTTAGGTCAGGCTTTGATCCTTCGTTGTTTTGTGTCCAAATTACCTTTTACCTAATCAGAGTCTCAGGGTCCATTCAGCACCGAGTTCTCTTTTTCTCACATATTGTAACGACGTCCCTGAATTCTTAAACCCTTTAAAAATATCCCTTGCATTTGGTTTCATCTGGCATTTCTGTCTGTGGATATGGCTGCTTTGGTCTCTTGTAAGTTGGCTCATCTACTGGTTCCATTTTTCATTGCTGTAAATATTTTGGTGAGTTATTTGTGAGGATTTTGAGATGCTCCTGGTTACATGAGATTGTCCTTGTTTGCAGAGCCTATAGGAGAGTACCTGTGCCAGGCGGGGCCTACAAGGGTGGGTCTCGCCAAGATTGGCCTGAAGGAAAGAGGGTTGTAGAGCAGGGAGGGCCTTGCCCAGCTCAGCCTTACAGGGTGGGTCCTTGCAGGGCCAGGCCTTGTACGGTTGGGACAGGAACAGCTCCCAGTGTTGTTTAGTTTATAGGGTTTTTCTTGTTTAGAAGGATGGGGGAGCTTTTCATTCACAGTAAACCTTATGGTTCACGATAGTGAGTTAGGCCTCTCCTCTGGCCTTGGCTGGGATCAGAGTGAGAACCACATGGACCCTCTAGGTCGGATGGAGTCTGATGGCAAATGTCTCCCTGAGGCCTGGTGCTTACCCCGGGGTCTAGTGGCCCCTCCAGGCCCTCTCCCCTCTCTCCTCTCTCAATTACTCTGTGCCTCTGAGAGGTCCTGGTCCTCTGGGAGGTCCTCTGTGGGCTGCTTGAAGTCCTTGGATCTAGGAGGTTGGATCTAGATAGAGTTTAGGTTCTGGGTACTGAATGCTGCCAGGCCTGTGTCACAGATACACATCCCAACACTTGCCTGCTGTACTGCCCTCCTTGACTACCCCACATCTGCTCTCTAGTTCCTCTGGTGCTTTGTTGGGGATACAGGTCCATTCCAGCTAAGTTGATGTCCCTCCTGCCCATGCTGGGAACAGATACAAGGAGAATGATTTCAGTCAGAGAGGACCTACCTAGGACCCTCAGAGGTCTGAGGTGGGAGGGCGGGTGGAGAAAGCAGCACTTCAGGCTACAGGGACCCAGAGAGGGCGTCTACAAGCAGGTAGTACTTCAGATATGTTGGGCAATCTGGACATTGTGAGCAACACCCTGTCCCAGGTAGGAGACATAGATGGAGCCATGGTTCACAGGTACAGTCTGCGGAGGCCAAAGACGAGGCTACTGGAAAAGCAGGGCTGAAGAAAAGGCCACGGGTTGGGGAGTATGGATTCCTTCCTAGAGAAGCAGCTCTGAAGGACTAGAAACCTGAGCTATCCCTAGCAGAAGCAGCTTTAGGGGGCTGAAGGACACTATGGCCATCACTTGTGGCCTCCAAGATTGTAGAGTTCCCCCACTTCTATTTTTCCCATGATCCTTACTGGCTCCTGACTCACACAGAGTTGGCTATTTTTTTCTTCATGCTGCCCACCTTCTGTAGGGTTTCCTGAGGGCTGTCATTTCCTCTCTGGGTCCTTTCATGTTCTAAGTGTGTGGGATGGCATCTGGGCACAAAGGTACCCTGAGAGTATTCACTGGGTGAATGAAAGTAGGGCTATGCCATGCAACCTTCCTTGTTTGCTCAGTCGGTAAATGTTTTTGGCTGCTACTGTCTACTAAGTCCCATAGTGGTTAAAATGGAGACCATATTTTTCCTTTAGGACCCTGAAGCATAACACAAAAAGAAACTGGTCCAGTGAATAAGCTCCTGCTTAAAGTTTGAAGGAGTTCAAATAAAGAAAGGTGTGTCCACCGAAGGACATCCTGTGACAGGGCCCTGGCCCTCCCTCAGCCCCGATGGCTGGGTGGTTCTCGCTCTGCCCTCTGATGAAGCATCCTCAGGTGCTCTCTGCCTCCTGTCTGGTCAGGAAGTTGGGGCTGTGGTGGAAGGAAGCCTCAGGGTTCCCAGGAGAGTCCTGCCTGCAGCATGCGTATGATGCAGCCCAGTGGTAACCTGGGGCCACCACTCAGGTTAGCCAAAAGCACATGAGAATGCCACAGTGATTCACTCTGTTTCCTTCTTGGGTAATTTTTGGAAACAAAGGATTTTTTTTCAGGTAAGAACCCGGTCCCTCCAGGCGGCTCAGAGGCACAGCTGTAGGCACTTGGCTCTGTTTCCCATTCTTGAATTTTCAGTTATCCTTTGAAATGTTGCCTCCTTTTTTTCCAGCATTTTGGCTGGCATGTGGCTTCAGAAGGGTAGAGGATTTGGGAATATATGTGCACCCGGCAGGGCTAGCGGAACCCACTGCCTGTGAGAAACGTGGGCCTGTTTCACAACCTTCTCTTCCCATCTTGCTGTATGACCTCCTGGGCCAACGGCAGCTTCCAGGCTTATAGACTCTGGCTTCAAGCTCGTTAGCAGACTTGATTCACTAAACTAATGTGCATCTGCTCTGTGCTTCTCGTCGCTGGAGAGTTGGGGAACTCGTGCTACTTTCTAATGGAGATTACCTTTTTAACATTTGTGCCTGCATGGGTTTGGGAGGTGAACTGGTTTCTGAACCAGTTCTGGCTGGTATAGACTGTTCACTGATACCTGGACTTTACCAAGCCTTCACCAGTCAGTGTGGCAGAGATGATGCCCTGTCCTGTGGGAACACCAGGCAAAGAAGCATTTTCACCATAGAGCACTGGAGTGAGAGGAGTGTGGAGTAGAACCTTGTGGGCAGGTAGTTTGCTACTAGTGTTTAGAAAAGACGTCTTGGTGAGATAGCACCTGCCTTAAGGCCAGGATTCCAGAGGTGGGGGCAAGAAGATCACAAATTCAAGATCAGCCAGGGCTGCGTGGCAAGACCCTGTCGAAGGGAGGGAGAAGAAAGGGAGGACATAAAGTCCACGCGTTTATCCTTCCTTGCGTAAAATCTTTTGACAACCACATTGAAGCTGAAATTATTGGTTGTTTGGGGAAGAAGACATACAGGCAGGGAGTCCTGAATCCCTTTTGGGTTTAGAATTATATGATTGTCTCCCTACTTAAACCATAAAGAAACGCAAACCACAAACTTTGTGATCTTCATTTTAAAGAAGCGTGCTTGTTAGACACACCTGGGAGAGACATTTTGGGCATACCCGCTGGGCATTTCCGTATGGCTGGTGATATCTCCATCAGGTTATATATCTCTGTGGGACCCTTGAGAGCCAGCAGGGACAGCCTAGGCTCAGACACATATGACTCACATGACTTCCAGGACATGCTTGGGTGAAGCAGACATTAGAATGTCCTTCAGGAGGTATCCTGAATAAAACTGGTTTGCCCAAAATTCCTGTGCTTGTCACACGTGTGGTCCACTTCTCCGGCCAACTCAGAGACAAGCAGGGACTTAACGAGTATAGAAAGGGAAAGAACATTTTTCAGACGCCAAATATTTTGAGTAAATGAATGACAAAAGATGACAGAAAGCCAGTCAGAAATTTGTGCCTTTTTTACTTTTATTCTGCCTTTTTGTGAAAACCAACTTGAAAAGGGAGGTGACCTCCTAGACAATCCAGATTCCGGCAGAGAGCGGGGGACCAAGCAAGAGTCCTTCCACTGCTTGAGTTTTCGTTGTGTGCCTCTCTAAAGGAGTGGAAACATCTCCCCGTGGTAGCCAGAGTGCAGAGGGGCTGTGTATGCGTCCTATCCCTGAACAACTGTTCAGAACAGGACAAGCAAATGGCAGACTTGGTAGAAATTCTTCCTCCTGGGATTCTTCAGGACCCAATGGTTCAGATCCAAGCCGCCTCCATCTATCGAGGACAGCAGTATGTGAGGACAGCGCTGTTGCCAGTTCTCACTCCTCTGAACACGGCAAGGAAGGCACAGTCAGGGCTCAGCTTGAGGGCGGTAGCCGGCCAGTTTACCATTGGTGCCAAAACAGGCATGCAAATCACCAAGAATGCTATCCAGCCAAAGGTGCACTTGATTCAGTAAGAAGTGTTTTTGTTTTTTTTTGCTCTTTTGTTTTTTGTTTGTTTGTTTATTATTATTATTATTCTTTTTAAACGTGTGCATGTCCATACAGGTGCCTGCAGAGGCCAGCGGCATTGGGTCCCCCTGGAGTTACAGATGGCTACAGGCTGCCAGATGAACTAAGGTCCTCTGGAAGAACAGTACATGCTCTTAGGCTCTGAGCCATCTCTCCAGCCCCCTCAGCAAGATGTTTTTCAGTGAAAATAGTATCCACATGAATTTGATATGAAGTCTGTCTTAGCCGCTTTATATCACGGTGTTAAAATACTTGAAAAAAACTTTTTTTTTTTTTTTTTCAAAAAGAAGCCGTGTGTTTTGGCTCCTGGTTTGAGAGGATTCAGTCCATGCTTGGCTAGCCCTGAACCTGTGGTAGGGCAGAGTGTTTCGGCAGAAGGATGGAACAGGGCAGAGTTGCTCACTTTGTGGCAGCTAGGAAGCAGAGCCACAGAAAGAGGGGACAGCAGGACAGATAAACCTACAGAGGATGCTCCTGACGGTCTGTTTCCCTTAATCAGGCGCCGTGATTGGTTATATCCCAGTCCCACCAATTGGCAGCCAAGTCTTCAACTCCTGAACCTTAAGGGGCTATTTTTAGATTGCTTTCTAAACCTGTGTTTTCTGTAATAAGAGAAATGTGTGGGCTGTTGGCTACCAGTGACCACAGTTTATGCTTGAGAAAGAACAAAAATAAGAGTCAAGAATTAAGGATCCCATTTCCAGTCAGCCTGGAATCAATCACTTTGTGGCCTTGGGCCCAGTCTCTCCTCTGAGCCATAGGTGGAAGGGCTTGCAAGGTAGCCTTCTGAGAAGTAAGCAACTTACAGTTTAATTCAGGCCGTAAAGACAGCTGAGCAGACTTGGATCCAACCCTGCTTACCCTAAGACACCTATATGTACATGGCGATGATGCTGACTTACCCCCGGGATATATGTTAAGTAGTGAAAATAGTTGTGAACGACCAGAGCCCTGTGACCCCAGGAACCCCATTTCTGCGCGTTAGTCTAAGTAGAGAAGAGCAGAGGAGGTTGTGCAGTTCGGGGTCAGGGTGGAGACAGTGTGAGGGGAAGGCAAGTTCCACCCTGTTCCCAGCACCTGTCCTCCGACCTCCTTTCTATTCAACACCCTAGGACCCATTCAGACTGGAAAAGCTGGCCTTGCCAGCTCTGCTGGCCCAGGCCTCACAGCCATACCTCCTTCCAAAGGCCCAGAAGTCACAGGGCCTGTCCTTCCCTGATCTCCTAACTGTACGTATTCTCCTAATTGTGCACTGACACCCCAGTTTTATGGGGCTTCCCGTTTCCTGGACGGAACCAGAGCCTCCTTGAGTAGCACCCGTCCAGTGCCTCCCTGCAGAGTTCCGCGTTTCTAATCACAGCCGCCTATGAGCCTTTCCAATAAGCTGTCTTACAAACATAATCTTTAAGGTGAGCTCTTTTAAATAACAGCTGTAGACACTGTAATTAATATGAAGTTCACACCTATAAATTGTAAAAATTCAGTGGTTTTTAATAGTCTCAGAGTTGTACAGTCATTACCACTATCTAATTTTAGAACATTGACTTCATCCAGACAGAACCCCTGTGACCGTACCTACTAACACCACTCTTGGTTCTTTCTTCCCTTCAGCCCGTAGAATCATTTCCATACTACACTTTCTGTCCCTACTGATTTGCCTATTCTGGTTATAATATGTAAGCAGAATATACAATAAGTGACCTTTCGTGTCTTTTTTTCCATATTTAGGATAATATTTTCAGGACCCTCCAGAGCATATATTCTACGCTGTATGCCCTGTCAGTCGCTTCATGGACTCTTGTGTTGTTTTCATTTTCAAAGCAGTGCTGTTGTAAACATTTATTTACAACTTTTTGCACGGGCATATGTACTCGTCTCTTTGAGTATAGACCTAGGAGGAAATGGTCATTCAAGGGGCAGCTCTGTTTAACCCTTTACGGAACTGCCAAACTGCCGACCATTGAAATACTAGCAAAAATGCGCGAGGCTTCATATTCCCCCACGTCCATACTAGTATGCTTTACCCTTTTAGTACTGTAGTCATCGAAATGGTTTTGAAATGATAACTTATTAGTTAGATTCCATTACCACCATAAGCTATCTGAGGCAAACCACTTATAAAGAGAAAGGGTTATTCTGGAAGTTCTGATCCAGATCATGTTCTGAGCTTGTATTGAGGCAGCAGATAACAGAAGGAGCAGATGGCAGAGTGAACCACTTACCTCATGAGCCAGAAAGGCAAAATAAACATCTGGAGTCCTACAGTCTCTCCTGAGGGGATGCCTCCAGTGAAGGATCTCTCACCAGACTCCACCTCCTTGCAAGTTCATGTAGACGTTTGGAGGACACCCATGTAACCTGTAGGTGTGACTCATTATACTCTTTTTCAAGATTGGAGCTTATTAATAAAGTGTCAGTAAGTGCAGGCCATTAAGAGGGTGTTGACGATAGGACAGTAGCATGCACTCCAGAGGACTCTTGGGTTTGAGATAGATGCCCCGTGCTTTTGATCCACATTTCCCTGGTGACTAGCAATGCTGAGCACCATCTGGTCATGTGGTAATTGGCCATCTGTAGATCTTCTTTGAAGAAACTCCTATTCCAGTTTGTTGACCATCTTTTGCTAGGGTGAATCGTCTTTCTGTTGTTATGTTGTCTTGTTTTGTTTGAGATAGGGTCTTATTGTAGCCCTTGCCTGGAGCTCTCTATGTAGACCAGGCTGGCTTCAAAGTCACAGAGGTCTATCTGCCATGCACTGCCCCACCGTGTGCATGTGCCAACACGCCTGGAGCCTGCTGTTGAGATTTTAAAGTTCTTTATATAATCTTGATACAGTTTCCTAACCAGGTGTCTAATTCGCACATATTTTTCCCATTCTATAGATAACCTTTCCACTTTCTTGATAGTATCTTCTGACACACAGACATTTTCAATTTTAATGAAATCCACTTGATCTATTTTTCCTTTTGTTGTTTATGTCATGGGTGTCATATCTAAGTAATAATTGCCTAGCCCAAGTAATAAAAATTCAATCCTATGTATTCTAAGAGTTTTTAAAATACTTAGTTATCGTGTGATCCAATTGACAATCCAGTCTGAATCAATTTTTGTGTGCGGTGTAATCTAGGAGGCCAGCTCCAGTGTTCTCACGTGGACATTCAGTTGTTCCAACACTGTTGGAAAGATTATTTCTCCTTGCATAGGTTTCTCGACGTTCCTAACAGAAATCCATTGGTCACAGGTCAGGTGAGTTATATCATGGATTTGCCTTGATCATATATGTACTAGTCGGACTTTGGGCCGCTGAGACAAAACACATGTATGAACAGCTAAAGGAGGGGAGAATTTACTTCTTCACCTCTTCAGTCCATCATGGGTACAGAGAACATGGCAGGGCAGGGCAGTTCACATCATGGTGGCCAGAGACCAGAGAGAGCACATGCCTGTTCTGTGTCTGAGCCCCAGCTCATAGGATAGTACCACTTACACGAGGCAGCTCTTCCCCCTCCCCCTCCCGCCCCTAGTTATGTGTCTCTGGATGCACCCAGAACACCCAGAAGAGTACTTTAGGTACTTCTCAATCCAGTACAATCCACACGATTCTTTGTCACAGTGTATCGATACCACAGTAAGAGTTTTGCAATTAGGGAGTGTGAGTCCTCCAGCTCTTCTTTTCAAGATTGATTCTTTTTGGATATTTTGTGTCTTTCACCTTTCCAAATACTTTTAGGACCAACTTGGCAGTTACCATCCCACAGGCAGTGATTTTGATAGGAGCTGCTTTGAATCTGTAGACCAGAGCATTTAAGGACATCGAGTTCTGTGACCTGTGAGTGTGGAATGCTTTCATCCGTTTGTGTCGTCTTTAATTTTTCAATAATATTCTGTAGTCCCCCCCCCCATCTTTTGTTTACTTTATTTCTAAACATTGTATCCCTTCAATATTTTATTTGTAAATTTTTTTAACTTTATTTCCAGGCTGATTGTGTATTGCTGTGGTGTAAAAATGAATTTTGTTTTGTATAGTGATACTGTGTCCTTAAACTGTACCTAACACATTCATCAGCTCTAGGGAATTTTAGATAAATTCTGCCCATGAATGAAAGTGTTAGAGCATCCTTCTTCTCAGCTGACTTGCCAGTTCTCAGATGTGAAAGTGAACATTCTTGATTTCTTCCTGATCCAGGGCAAACTAATCTGTCTTAAGCCATTGAGCACAATGTTATCTGGGTTGTCCTAGTTTTGAGTCTGATTTTACTCATTCTTCATGTTGTGATGATTGTGTCGCTTTTGGCCTTTAATGTTGTTTATTACAACAAATTAGTTTCAAATGTGAATGTCTGTAGTTCACTTTGCTGGCTCTGGTTTTGGAGTTTCTTTTATATGTTAATGATTATAGATTGCTGGCATTTTTAATGGATTTTTGTCCCTGTCTTGTTGGATTTTGATCTGTAGCTTTATTCTATGCCTTTTTTGGTATTGGTATTAGGGCAAAATTGGCCTTATGGGGAAAGGTGAGATGTGTTCCCTCGAACAGTTTTGTAGAGTTTGTGAAAGGTTGCTATAAATTTTGTGAATGTTTGGTAGAATTCATGAGTGAAGGCATCCTGGACCTGGAATCATCTCAATGGCCATTTTTGGAATTAGTTCAATACCTTAGTTATAAGTTCCTTAGAGTTTTTCTTTTTAAATAAGTCCTTATAGTTTGTATCGTCCTTGGAATCTGTCTATACCATAGGGTATCCAGTAGTCAGCATATGGTCCCTCATGGGATTCGCATATAATCTTTTCTTAAAATTTTATTTTAGATTGATGAACTGTGCTACATTCACACCCACATAATTGTACACATATAAAAATGAGAAGCTAAGATCTGGAAGTGAGAGAAAAGATGTGGGATTTTTTCCTTCTGAGCCAGAGTTACTTAATATAATATTTTAGTTCCATCCGTAAGTTCCAGCCTTAGAAAAGGAAGCCTGGAACAAGATGGGGGGGGGTGAGGTATAAGGAGGGATGTAGGGGGAGTAACAGAACACATATAGCATGAAAATGAGAAGGGCACTCGGAACGGAAGGGTACTAGTCGGGGAGGGGACATGGGTGTGAAGAACATGAGAGGATTAACCAAAACAACATAGAGAGGAAAATACCACAAGGAGACCTGTAACTTGTAGAATAATATAAAATGTTTTAAATCATTTTAGGGCATTTTTAATTTTACAGAAAAATTGCAGTGAGAATACAGAAGATTCTCATATGCACCTTGCTTGTTTTCTCAATTCGGGACATCAAATGTTATTACCATGGTACATTTTTGTAATGAACAAGCCAGTGCTGAAAAATCATAATTAACTGAGCCCTATATTTTATTCAGATCTGGCTTTTCCCGAGTGTTCTTTCTAACCTAGTGTTCCAAGACCTCACCCAGGAAAGCCCATCCCACTTAGTCGTGGCGTCTCCTTGCAGTCCTTTTGATTGCCCTTGTCTGTGGTGACCATTTTATGTTTGAAGACTGCTGGTCAGTGTTTTACAGACAGTCCTTTGGTGGCCATTTGTTGTGTGTTGTGCTTTTCATCAGTAGACTGGGATCGTGACTCTGAAAGAGAAAACCACAGTGGCAAAGTACCACTTCCATCTGTCATGCCAAGCATCCACTCTGGCCACAGTGACTTGCCCTTGTCGATGATCCCCAAGCAGAGAAGTATGTCCAGACCCCCCCACTGTGAAGTCCCTCTTCTCCCTTTCACACTGTACTCTGGGAGCACAGTCCTTACGCATAGCCTGTCTCTAAAAGGTGGAGACTTGTGCTGCCCTTCCCGGAGGGTGATGCATCCAGATAAATTATTTAGTATTCTTCTACATGGAAGCTATGTCTGCCCAGTTATTTATTCTGGCGTTTGTTTGTATCTGTGTGGACTCGTGGATGTTTATTTTGTGCTATTTTATTTTGTTGCTCAGATTGTTCCAGCTTTGGCCACTGGCACACTTCCCGGTTGGTTCCTGTCTCCTTCAGCATGCTCCATGTTTGTGGGGTTTGTTTTGCTTCCTGGCTTTCTGCTCTTATGAAATGGCCAGGCTCATCTCCATGTTTCCTGAGCCATGTCCCAGAATCAGATAGCGCTTTCAGGGATCCAGGCTCCTCATCACAGTGCCCATTGCTATGGGGATACTCAATCCCTCCTTCCTAACCATCAGCAGCAGTAGCCTCCCTTTCATTCCTGGTTTGAAAGATTTAAATTTGTTTCTTTTTCTCTTTACCTAAAGATGTGCTGATTTTGTTAGTCTTTTCAAAGACTCAGCCTTTTGCTTTGTTTCTTTCCCTATTTTTTTTTCTAATCTCCAGTCCTTTCTGCTTGTTTAGATTAGGTTTGTACTTTTCTTAGTTTCTAGTTAATCAGTTTCCTTTTAGGATTTTATACCCATAAATTTCCCTGTGTTTGTAGCTTTAGCTAGAGTCTATGTATTTTGGTATGATATATTTTCATTAATTTCTATGTGTGTTTGAATCTCTCTTGTAATTTTTTCTCTCTGTATATGTGTGGTATGTTAGTCTGTACTCATGGCTGAGGGGAGCACACATCTGGAGGCTGGGGCCGGAGACCGTCTTTCTGTATCACTCACTGGCTTATCAACTTGAGACAGAATCTCTCATGGAACTGGAATCTCTCCATTTTAAGAAATGGGGGAAGGGAGGAGAGATAAGATGGGAGACATAAAAGACAGATGATTATTGGTTGAGATGATATATTATGTATGTGTAATATACATATATCATCTCAACTAATATAGATCTTTTTTCTAACTATATGATCATAAATCTGTTGTTCTTATTATCTATATGTTAAAGGGAATCAAAGTGAATTTCACTTTTAGGTAAATACCCTTTTTTTTTAAGACAGGGTCTTATTGTATAGCACAGAGTGTCCTGGAACTTGTGGTGATCCTCCTGCCTCAGTCTCCTGTGTACTAGGATCAGAAGCATGAGCCACCATGCCCAGCTGAGGATAATGTACTTTTTCTTACTGATCTAAGAATTTTATATTGAGATTAATTTCTTTTTGAGCTTTAAAAGGTTGGGTGGTGGTGGCACACGTCTTTGATCTCAGCACTTGAGGCAGAGGCAGGCAGATCTCTGTGAGTTCAAGGCCAGCCTGGTCTACAAGAGCTAGTTCCAGGACAGCCAGGACAATTACACAGTCTCAAAAACACAAAAGCAAAAATTTATTATAAAAGGTAAAGCTGTTCCCTTCCCTTGGTGTTTGCTATCCTGTCATAGAAATAAAAACTTGAGATCATCTACAAAGTGTGTTAGTACTGTCGAAATAACGGAAGGACAGTTTTATTTTGCCGAAAGTTGTACAGGCTAAGGAGCCACACACCTGTGAAGTTCCCAGCAATGAGTATTCTTCCCTTAAAGAGTCCTTGACCCTTGCTCTTTGCCAGCTTCCTCAACAATAAACAGACTCCCTAGCCCTCTCCAGAAGGCAGCAGTTTGTGTCACAGTGAGCGTGGGTTTGCACACGTGGAAGAGGCCCCAGCAATCAGGTGTTGATGACTCAAGACACAGATAACCTGCGGCTCTGGGAGACGACTCCGCCTACTTGTCCTTTCTTTGCTGAGTCTGCTCTGGACAGCGACCTTCCCCAGTACACATCTTCCCACTTCTAAGATTAATTCCTCGGGGAGGGGGGGGGCGCTGCCTAAGTTGAGTGCTGGTGGGAAGGGGGAGCTTTGATATGCTGTAAACTAACTTGCCTGCTGACCTAGCCAGGCCCAGCAAGGCTGCTTTGGGAGGAGTGTAAGTGTGTGCCTGCCTGTGTGCTTATCACCACGCCCAGCTGAACTTCTCAATCCAGTCAGTTAAATCTGAATGGGGCGGTTTGATATCTCCAGTAGACATTTTAAAATAGAATAAACAATCTTTTTTAATGATCAGAAAATTTACATACTTCCTTGTCTCTTTGATTTCTTTTATCTATTACTATCTGATGAGATTTTTTTCTTCTATTATTCTCTCCTACTAATTTATGCTTGATTATCTGTTGTGCTTCTATGCAATAAGAAGTTAAGTTAAAGTTGAAATATTTTCATATGGCTATAAATCTTTGTGAAAATTACTTCTAAATTGGTGTTCAATGGCATTTTTAGTTTGCAAAGTGGGAAGAGCTCCAAGATAGGAACACTGGGTCACACTTGTTATTCCATCACTCAGGAGGCTGAGGTGGGAAAATTTTAAGTCCATGAGTTCAAGACCAGCTTAGGCAACACACACGTGCACACAGACGCACACGCCTCACATAAACCATTGTGGGGGGGGGGGATATAGGCATATTTTAGATGCACTGTAATTATCACCCGCGATTGTATAAATGACTAAATGAAGCAGTCATGGTGCCGTACTCTGCCTCGCCAGGCTGAGGCAGGAAAATCAAGAATTGAGTCTATAGTGGACCACATAGCAAGACCCCGTCTGAAGAACAATTACAAAAGAATGAAAAGTTTTAAATAAAAAACCAAAATGGCTAATTCTAGATTGAGGTATTACAGTGTTTACCCTGCATTTAGTGAAAGGTATTATTGCTCAGTGGCCATGGAAAGCGTCTTTTTGTCTGTACTTTACTGCCATAGTTGTCGACGCCAAGACTCGTAGGTGAGCAGGTGAGCAGATGAGGGCTCTCCCTGGGTCACCTGCCAAGAGCAAATCAACCAACTACCAGCATCATTCAGATAACTTATTTGCTGGGAATTCAATATGAACCATTTCTGGGTTTAATGAAAGCAGATAGGAAGAAGACACTTGATGTGCAAGACTTATCATCTGATCAACAGAGTCATGCATCCTCTCAATTTCTGGAAGGTAGAAAAGTTCTTGGCTTTACCAAGAATTCCATGACATTGAGATGCACCTACTAATTCCTTCTTTTAGAGGTGTAGATGGAAGTTTTTGTCCTGCCTGGTCCCACAGCTGTTCAGTCCCAAAAAAAAATCACACACAGAGGCTTATCTTAATTACAAACTATTTGGCTTGTTAGCTCAGGCTTATTATTAACTATCTCTTACAACTTAAATTAGCCCATTATTCTCGTCTATGTTTAGTCACGTGGCTTGGTACCTTACTCAGTGCAGCATTTTCATCCTGCTTCCTCTGCATCTGGCTGGTAACTGACTTTCTGTCTTCCTCTTTCCAGAATTCTTCTCAACTGGTTGCCCCACATATACTTTCTGCCTGGCTACTGGCCAATCAACATTTTATTAAACCAATACAAGTGACAGATCTTTACAGTGTACTAAAGCATTATCCCACAGCATGGAGGCCTTTTTTTAAAATCTGATGTTGAGTGGAAAATAAAGATTATTAATTTTTAGATAAAATGGATTTATTACATCACCTTTTCACATGTCTGTCAGAATGCTGGACCTCATTAAACACACATAACAGTCTATCTGATTACGTGGCAAACCAGCCACACAGTCAGATACAAACCAGTCACATGGTCAGATACAAGCCAGTCACACGGTCAGATACAAACCAGGCTTTTTTCACCTCAAGAAAAGTCTGTATTCTTTCGTCTTTCCAAATTACTGTAGGAAGGTACGCATTTTAGGAATATTGTTTAAAAATCATGAAAAACACTGTGAGCTGCCTGTAGATTCCTTGCCAAGTGGAAGTGGGCTGGAAACACTGTCAGGGAACTTGGGAATTTAGTGTGTGATCTCTGTCCACACATACTGTGGGTGCTGACTCTGCGGTGAGGAGTGCTGAGCACAGAGAAGGGCGTTCCTCAGGTGAGTGTACAGTCATGCATCCTGCTGAGGACACCCAGGCAAGGACTGGACGTGAGAGAGCCGCTCCTGGGCTGTATTACTCATCGCTACAGTCCCTGATGTCTTCATTGGGAAGAAAGGGGCGTGCTCATAGACTTACCAGAAGGTAGCCGCACAGATGGGAAACGTGACGACTGCCCAAATAAATATGCTGTGATTTGATTGGGTAACTAAATCAGGGAAAAACCATACAGAACATGGGTTGTAGGCTTTATCTCTTTCAAACTGTATCTTACAGCTTTTCCACCCCCATGGGTGAAGACCAGCATGCTGTACCCAGGCCTCCTATTGCTGGGGTACCCGTTGTAAAGTGTTGAGAAGAGATGACATGTTTGTCTGAGTAACGGGAGCCTGGGGATGTTTAATCTGTACCTCTGACAATGGTGGGGATAGAACAGAGCCCTTTCCTCTGCTCTTTCTAGGACATCAGCCGTTCATAAATTTGACTAGCCAAACAGTAAGTCTGGGGCCATCCTCCTTCCCCTTCTGAGTGTGTGGGAGGGCCATACTTCTCCTCTTACTGTGTGTGGAGGAGGAGACAGTAGACTTCTGACTAGTCACTGAATGTAGCTTTTCCCAAGCCAGCATTCTAAATTGTTCCTTTGTTGGATATCCTGGGCAGCGTAGGTAGGTAAGAGATTGGCTTTGCTTTGGGTGGCCTGCAAGACGTGGGGACAGCAAGTGCTTCCCAAACAGGTCAGTCTTCACACAGAGCTCTGGAAGTCGATTCCCTTAGGCCACTGGTTCTCTGTATGTGAGCCCCAGACACTAGCATTAGTTACTTCTGAGAACTTATCAAAAAACACAATTGTCTACATTCCCAAATCTGAGGGCATTGTAGATTTTTGACACAAACCTCAGTGTCTTGAGATGATTTGCCCAGTTTGATGCCCAGATAATTTGGTGGCTATTCATGTGTAACACCGAACATTTCATCTCTGTGTACAGTACAACCCATTCATTTACCTCTTGATTATACTGAAGACGATTCTGAGCCAAGACCCTCAAGCCAGACTGACTCATATAGTGATTTCCTTGTATCCTTCAAGAGGTGACCCGTATGCTGTGGGCATAAGTTCTGTGTGCGGCTCAGTGGGCAACTAGGTCAGGGCCAGGGTCTGCAGAGAAGAAGTTGGCCCTGGTCTTTTTGCGTCTGGCTCCTCTAGTGATTGTCCAGAGGTGGAGGGTTGATGCTCTTTTGAAAGGACGCCGGTTCTTTCTTCTTCCCATTCTTTCTTCCTTCCTTTTTAACTTTTAAAAATAGTTTTTGTTGTTTCTACGATTTCATACATGTATATAATGCATTCAGATTATTCCTTCACTCACACCTCTCTTCTCTCTCCCATCCCTTTTGAGCCTCCCCTTCCTCCCTGACAGCCCCGTTCCGAGACTGATAACTTTCAGGTTTGTCTTGGGACCCGTTTATTTTAAAACAGGACCATCAGTGTGACCATTGGATTAGAGCTGTCTACTGAAGCCTGGTGGTGTCACCATTGGGTATACTGAAGGCTATGACTACCCTCTCCCTGAATCTATCAGTAGCAAAGAGTTAATCAGCAAGGGGTAAGGCCCCCTTAAGCTCCTCCTTCATCTTTGACTGACTGTTAGAGGGCCCATTCCTGTCCAGATCCACTATGAGTTCATGACTGCATGGCTGTGTCTTGCCCAGAAACCACGTGTCACAGCCCCTCTGTCTGCCTTCCAGCTCTTTCGTCCCTTCTGTCCCCTCCCACAATGCTCTCTGAGCTTTAGAGGGCGGTGTAAACTCACTCACAGGTCACTTATCCTCAGCGCCTTCTTACAGTCACTGTTCACTAGGAGGAGCCTTCTCTGGTGAAGGCTTGCGGTAGTATTTGTGGGTATAAACATCAGCATTTAGCGGGCAGTTCAGGGCATTGTCGGTTTGGCTAAGCAGCAGTGTTCAGTTCCCCATATGGCCTTTGTTTTCCCTGCCATAGGTTTTCACCAGGTGTAAGTGCCCAGCGTGGATTCCCTCCCGTGGTGTGGGCATTCAGTCTAATCAGAAAGCGGTTGGTTAGCCCTAACGGTAGTGCCACCATTGCACAAGCAACCACGTTTTACCGGGCAGGCGTGGCAGCTCCTGAGAGTCTCTGTAGATGCCTTTCCCCGTTTGCGTAGCATTGTCATGTGGTCCCTTGTGTGTGGATCCTACCTTCGGATCTCCAATGCGTTGTGTTTACTTGGAGTTACCGTAGAAACCGGGAAACTAATAAGAGGCCATTGTGGGTGGGGAGACTTGAAGGAAAGACGGTGGTAGAGCATGGGTAATTTGAAAGTCGATTCTGTGAGCGGAAAGGGTTAGACAGAGAGGGGGAGGAACATGGAGAGGACTAATTGAAATCAAAGCCTTTAAAAGTAGACTATCTGAAAACCTGCTACTTCAAACCGAAATTAAAAATATACTCTCTATATTTTAAACAGAATTTGACTTGCTCAGTCACAAGACCATAGCACGGGGCTCTTCATGGCCTCCAGGGGAGCTAGTGACCACATTGTTCCGTGACACAGAGCCTTCTTCTCGGGACTCTTCCTGCGATTCACTTACCACCTCTCTTGCCTTGTAGTTTGGGGCCGAATTCCGAAGGTTCTCCTTGGACCGCCACAAGCCCGGGAAGTTTGAAGATTTCTACCAGCTGGTCGTGCACACGCACCACATCCCTCACACGGACGTGACCATCGGCTATGCTGACGTGCACGGGGACCTGCTGCCCATCAACAATGACGACAACTTCTGCAAGGCGGTCTCAAGTGCGAACCCCTTGCTTAGGGTCTTCATCCAGAAGCGAGGTATGAGGAGGCTGCAGCGCCCTGCTCACCCTGCAGTCGCTTAGGAAGGAAATAGAGCGTTAACTCACTCCACTAGTGTAGGATGCTAACATTCCATTTCTGGCCTCTAGTCAGCAGGCTTCAAGATTACTTTTTAGATCGATACTAATTTGTTTGAAGGTCTTAAAAGCAGCTAAACTTCCTTTTCCACCTTAAATAATATTGACCTCTGCCTTTTATAGATGTAAGAAAAATAATACAAATTATTTCAGTCTTCTATGAAGAATAAATAATGCTGATATTTTAGCATTTTAACTAGGAGCAAGTGAATTCAGTAACAAAGGCATTTGTCAGAATCTTAGGAATTAAACTTGAGGACCATACTGAGGTATTTTCATGTCTCTGTAAGACTAGGGGAAATATTAGCTTTAAATTGTAACTTCGGTTGCCTCTAACCTCTAAAACCCTAGTGCTGATGTAACCGACGCTACTGTGCGCTGAAATAAGTTACTGACATGAGCAGGGTGGTGATGGGCGTAGCAGCTGTGCACTCACCCTGCTTGCCTCCCAGAGTGCATTGCAGGGTTCGTTTTCTCACATCTGGGCTTGGCAGAGCCTTGTCGCTTAAGAATATGATGTTAAAGGAAAGAGCCCACTGCAGAGGAAGCTTAGAAGTAGAAAAAGGACATTTTTATAATCAGTTTATTAGTTATTACCCTTCTTCCTGGGGCAGACCTACTTTGAACATTGCAAGCACTGACTGGGAGAAGGGCACCTTTCTTTCCTGGAGTGGACCTCTGTATCCAGCGTGCCCCAGACTGAGGAGCTGTGTAGTGCAGCCGCAAACCATGTCTGCTGCTAAGAGCGGCACCTTAGGTGTCTTTTCCCAGCATCCTTTGGGTATCATTTACGGTTCCTTCTTCCTCTTCCCTGGGTAGCAGCCTGGCATTTCCAAAGGCGTGAGCTCAAATCCTTCTTGTGGGCTCCACCACCCTTTCTGAGCTCGTGGAAAGAACCAGAGCTGTAGCGTGCTGAGTGACGAAACGGAAAAGCCACGGCGTGAAGCTGGCTGGCTGTGGGCCTCATAATTCTTAGCCAGGCTTCTGTGTCAGGCACCGTAGTGTCGTTGTTTGCAGAACAGGAGTGGCGGTGACACCACTTGTCCCTAAGAATACGTGGCATGCCAACCGAGGGTGGCCCATAAATATTGAGATTTTTACTCTTCCTTGTGCTAATGGGGGACGGCAGGAGACCCCTGCCCTTACTTTAGTCCAGTTCTCTAGCACAAAGAACATATTGGCATCTGTGTTACAGTAGAACCTGCGTGTTACTGATGATCGGGAATCAGGACTCTCATGGTCCCTGCAGCTCCTTGTAGCCTGCAGCATCCCTCTTGTCCCTTCTCTGTCGTCTGTGGTAGCCACAGCTGGTCCTGAAGTACATCTGCATCCCACTACCCTGTCCTGGAACTCAGCCCATCACCCTGCTCTGGACGCTCTGCCTTCTCAGCAGCCAGCCCAGGCTGCTCTAATTAGCTCACGTTTTCCTCTGCCTGCCTGTCCTCTTCTTTTCTCTGGCTGTTACCTGTTACAGGTTCTTAGAGTGGTTCGTGATTCCTCCCCACCAGACCACAAGGTCCCTGGGCTGGTTCTTGGCTGTGCCACCGTGACCCCAGATCATGGCCTCAGTCCCAAGGGGCAGGTAAAGGGGTAAAGGCTCTGTGGAGTTGGCATACACACACACAGACCTTGTTACCCATCATGAAGGAAGCTAATGTTTTTATCCTTCCTGGCTGTGGGGCGAGGCCAGTGAAGTCCCAGCAGAGGCTGGCTTGGGTGAAGTGTACCCCTCAGTCTGGAGCTGCTAAACCTGGAGTAGGACTGCCAGCTCAGGCCTGCATGCTGCAGGGGGGACTGAATCAGCCTCCCCACAGTTCAGGTGGCTTTCCCTCCTTCCACGTGTAGGCTGAGGCATGGCACCCTTTCAGTATTGTGTGCTTTTTCTTCTTATTATTCTTCCTCTGCCCTGAGTAGCTGGTGGCAGGCTTTTCAGAGTATATAAACTCAGATCCTTCTCATGACCCCCTCTGTCCTTTCTGAGCTGGGAAAATTCCTGGATTTGTGTTGGCTTCTCATATCTACGAACTCTTGGCTGGGCCCGTGTGCACCATCCTGGCCCCTCTTCATACCTCTGGATAGCTCAGAACCTTCTCTTCACCCTCATGGGGTTCTGACTGGAGTAACTGTGCTTGGGCAAGAGTCCAGGCATCTGTGCATCTGCACACAGCTGGACACCTTTGTCTGCAGGGTAGACTTCCTGGTTCATAGCCATGAAAATCCAGTGTCCCTGTGGTTGGAGTCCTGAGGCCACCAGATGTCAAGAGTCATAGTCTACTGTCTTCCATGGCACTGGTCTGGAAAGGCCAGTGAATCCTCTGAGTCCCAGGTAGCTTCCCGTATTGACACTGACTTTTTTAAGTGTGTGTGTGTGTGTGTGTGTGTGTGTGGTGCGCACGCGTGCACACACACTTGTGGTTGGTTCATAGGAGTGCAGTGCCATGGAGGCCTGAAGAAAGTGTCAGGTCCCCTGGAGTTGGAGTTACACGTGGTTGTGAGCAGCCTGATGTGGGGGCTGGGAATCAAATCCTCTACAAAGGCAGTACATGCTTTTAAATGGGAACCAACTTCCCAGCTCTGACTGACACAGATTTTTCAAGAAGAAACTCTAATTACCAATGAAAAGTAAGCATTCTTCATACATACTGATATAAATCCTCAACTATGCTTAAACCATTTAATCTGCCTCTTACAATAATTTCTTTCCTCAAGCCACAAAGGACAGTGACAGGTGAGCTAAAATTCCCAGCAGAACCCAAGCGTGTGGGTCCATGTGCACACAGAGACTTGCACGCTGTCCCAGGCACAGAAGCCTAAGAACTAACAAAGCCCAGGAGTCCACCTGCCAGAGAGCAGATGCCTGAGTGGACGGATCTGTGCAAGCGGATGTTTCCCTGCCACAGGAGAGAACTAAGCACTACTTCTGGCAGTGACGGTCACACAGTGTGCTGAGGGAGCGAAGCCAGCACCCAGGACTGCCTGTCGTTAGCTCGTTAGTCAAGGGATCTGTAGTTGAAAACTTACCTGCTTCTAGTATTTACTTGTAACCCCAGATCAATACTAACAGTGGTTTTCTGGTCACTGGAGAACATGCCCACAGAGTGGAGAAGTGGTCCTGGCTGAGAAGGACAGTGAAACACTCCACATCAACCATTAGTTAAGAAAATGCACCACAGGTTTGTCTACAGGCTAGTCTGGCATGGGCTGCTCTCACTGAGGCTTCCTCTTCCCAGATGACTCCCATATGACAATTTGAAGAAAACAGAAACAAAACAAACCACAGCTAGCGCAAGGTGGGTCTCTGAAGGGCAGCCAGCCTAACTGAGCTGATGCACTTTGAGTTCAGCGAGAGACTTTTTCTCAGAAAATAAAGGTAGAGAGTGACCAAGGAGAGATGTGCAGTGGCCAGCCTCTGACCTGAGCATAAACGTGCACAGGCACCTGCTGATAGCTACGTAACCACACGCACATCACAGGTGACAGAAGTGTTTCAGGACTAGAGAGCTCTGTGAATATGAAATTGTGTACTTTAATAAGTCAGTTTCATGCACTGGATCACAGCAGAGCTGGGTACCAGGGTTAGCTGCTGACAGCGGTCACAGTGCTCTTCTGGTCTGAGATACGGTCTTTAGCACGATCTCAGGTTTTTCTCCAGCCTTTACTTCCAGAATTCAGCCATCCTTACTATGTATAACTACTTTGAGTTCTCCCCCACTCAAGGGATAGAATCATGGAGACATCAGAAACTCTAGTCTATAAACGTGGTCCATTCTGTCCTGAATATTTTGAGTTTTTAATTAACACATTTGTTCGAAAGTTTTTTAAAATCCTCTCTTTCCCTGATAGTCAGAAACTTCCTGGGTGTTTCTTCTAACCCTCGTGTGTGAGCCAGGCCCAGATATGAGCCATACCCCAATGTCTGCTGAACCCAGCTGTGGCCCATGCCCAGATCCGAGCTGTGCCTGGGTATGACCATGCTTCAGGTATATGTCATACCCCAGTATCAGCTGTACTATGCTGTGGTCTGGGTCCTGCTGGTCCTGCTAGGAATGGGTCCCAAGTGTGAGCCTCGTCCAGGTAGAATATTTGATATTATTCTGATCAAGTATTCTCAAGCATTCTTCTGGCAGGGCTTATGGTACATACAAGTCTGAGGTCCCTGCTTATAGAAAATGCTTCATTTGGGGCCCAGACAAACAGCCAGGGACAACCTGCCTCTTGTCCTTCTGGGTCCTGGTCAGGGGATGTTTCCGTGAAGGCTGCTGCATAGCCTGTCTGTCCATGGAGGTTTGGGAAGGGTGGATGGCAGGCCTTTGGTGTCAGTCCTACCAGCTTCTGTCAAACTCCTTTCCTTTACATTTGTTGGCTTCTGCCAATCATCTTTCCAGGGCAACTCTTAAAAATCCTGGGCCTTTCTCTTTGGTGAACAACAGCTTCCAGTCTGCTCTTGCATGTGAGTAAAGACTACAGCAGGCGCAGAACAAAGGGCTCGGGATGCATGAGTTTGCATGCCCCCGCTGCAGCCCTAGTGAATCTCAGTGACTCATTTTTCTACTTGCCTACCTTTCCCATGATCTTGTCTACCTCCAGGTCCTGCCCAGGGCAAGGTGGGCTAGGGCAGTGGTGGGGTGAGGGTTCCTAAAATAAACATAACATACATGTTGCACCTGCGAGTGTGACTCTTAGCTATTCTGGTCTTTTGGAGTTTTTAGAAGAAGCAAAACACATTTGCAAATGCTTAGACTTCTCAGAAATTGTGTGAGGTTGCATTTTGCTTGTATTTCATTTAATTAAGTTGCCATGGAAAAATAGTAAGTAATTGTTCTTCAAAGTAAGTAGAACAGTTGTGACTTTGGTTACAGACCCTGACAGAGTTTTAAAGTGTCAGGCTCAAGAACTCGGCTCACTGTTTTTCTTGGATTCCTGTGTGTTGGCTCTTGGTAGGAGGGTTACTTAGCAGGAAACATCAGTGGGCGGTCGGAACTCCCCAAGTTACTCTTTCCTCCGAAGCTGCCTAGTACTGCTCTAAGGTACTAGATACGAGTGCTAGGTACTAACCTTGCTGCATCGACCCTACTCTATCATTATGTCCCTGGTTTGCAGGGACGGGCATGGAGCTAGCTCGCACCTCTCTGGTGGAGACATAAGAGCTTCGGGCCTGCCACGGATTCCCAGAAGTTCTCGTGTTTGGGAAATTTCCTCTCTCTATCTTTCTATTTGTTTTTGTTTTGTTTTATTTTGCTTTTTAAAAAGGCCAAAGGGGCCTCTGACTACAACGGCGTGGGAACATGGAGAAAACAACAGGCCTGCTGCCCTGTCTCAGAGTAGGCGTGGGGAGAATGTGCTGAGGCAGCTGGTAGAAAGCCACACGCCAGAGGTACCTACCACCCGGAGGAACGTCGCTGCCTGGGAACCCACTCACAGCCACCCCTAAGCCTCGGCTCGCTGTCTGCCTGTGTCCCTCTCATCCAGCTCGTCTGTGATTAGCATAGTCCCTTGCGGCCCCCAGCAGGGACCTGATGTGCAGATGCTGAGGTTTCGCACCCAATGAGCTGACGCTTTTCCCCTTCTTGTTATAGCTGCTTTTCCACAGTGAGCCTAGTGTTTGTAATTTGGGTTCTTGCTTTCTAAGTGTCATGTGTTATAAATAGACCTGATTGAGAAATGCTTTATGAACTGTTTTTTAAGACTTCACTGTTTGTGACATATTTGTGTAAAGAAATTCAGGCGACAAGGAAATAATCCCCTGCCCCAAGACAACATTTAGCATTTGGCAAAACTGTTCCAGACCTTAGTTACAGTATCACATACATAGGCCAGTGTGGTCAGGCCATGGAGACTGTCTTGATCTGGCAATGTCCTTCTGTCCTTCTGCAGCTCTGTGTGGATGAGCATCACCCTGTCATGCTGAACATAAGCGCCACCAGTACCTCTGTAGCTGAGTTCCCAGCTTCTAAGCTGTGCTGAGCAGTCTTACTGAGCAGTCAGTTTCTTGTCAGATTAGATGGTAGGTTTTGAGCAAAGGTGTACAAGGCCAGTGTTCCTACCCTCGGTAGGATCTCAGTGTAATATCCGAAGCATCTTTGAACATGGCCATGTCCTGTGGACACTTGTAGCCTTTAAATTTCTCTTCTTGGACACAGTGACAAAGGCCAGCCCGCCTGCCAGAACGACTGGAATACACACATGGTGGGCCTCTCCCAACCCTCGGGTCCCGCCTCCGCTGGCAGCTGCTGTTCACTGATGTTCCTGTCGACCTCACCTTTGTCTAGAGGCTGACGTTTTGTCACATGTCACCTGGCAGTGTGGATACATCTCATGGGAGCAGTTCACATGATGGGGTAATTAAGTTGCTGTCACTTTGACCAATGTTTTAGAAGGCTCAAAACTGTCATCTTGTTTCTTCTCTGTGACATCCAGTGAGAGTCACTCACTGGGTGATAGTACATAGGTTTATATATAAACTTAGACTTTGATAACCTGGAGCCAGAGTGATTGGTTTTCAGACAAGATGTCTTCGAAATAAATATTTGTTGACTAAAAATAATGTACTAGATAATTTAAGAGTAAGTAAGGGTCTTGTCGTGTGTGCTACTGGCTGTTTTAGAGGTGAGGAATTCTTCAGCCAGCAACAGTGACTGCTGGGTAAGCCCGTACCCCGCCTGCACCAAGCGGATACTGCTCAGGGACTGGAACACTCCCAAAGGGGTCTTGTCTGATGGTGGAACTGTCTAGATGTGCAAACTGGAATGTTTGTCCATTTCCCCCAAAGCTTGGTGGCCTCTCCTGGGTACTGCGGTGAGCTGATCAAGTATGGCATTGGCTCTCTCGGCACCCGACTCTGCTGGTGGGGGCCGTGCGTTAGATGAAAACTGAGTGGTGTGATTTCGGTAATTGTGGGGGAGAAAATGAGGAATATTGTCGTGCATCTCCGGGGACCACTTGCAGAGTGGGTGCTTGACCTCATGAGAGGCCAGCAGAGGCGGGAGCAGGCCTGGAAGCTGGTGGGGGACCTCCCGACAAGGCATGCAGACTGTGCTGTCCAGAGGTTTGCGGTGGGTCTCCAGAGCTAACCACAGGGTAGACCTGCCATGAACCCCACTCACATCCAGGTCAGGGCATGAACTCCAGCTGGTGAGGTTTGGCAGAAACGTCTCCTGTTAGCTGGAACAAGTGAAGATCCAGCATGCCTCCTTCCACCCTCAGCAGGGCAACTGAAATTTCTCGGTTCCAGCTGGGTCACTGACCACAGGTGTTGCCTGGGGTCATTCGTTTCAGCACAGAGGTTTTGGAAACATGATTGCTCAGAAATCAAAGTTTTGTTTTGTCCCCTTTGGCCTGGATGGCTGCTAGGCCAGCCAGCTTGAACTTTATCCCACAAAATCTAGAGCCGTCCACAAGAATCCCAGTGTATAGGCCGTTATTATCACCACACAGAGCTGGCCCTTCTTCCCCTTGTGGTTACCCACCTCCAGCAGCACTGACGGCTTGTCATGCACTCCCACTAATACCCAGAACTTGGAGGAGTGGTCCAGGTAGATACTCGGCTACAGGGCTTCCTCTCTTATTAGGCGCCTGCTGTGTGCTTGGAACTCTGCTGCCTCCTAGGGATACAAGGTCGAGGCTTCTGCCCTTAAGTGTCCTGCTGCCCCAGGAGTGCACTTTGTCCTCGGGATGAGCAGGGCATGCTGGGTAGGAGGGATGGGAAAGAAGGCTACAGCATCGGACCAGCTCAGAAGGCTGTGTGAGGAGGCAGTGCTGGTGTCACTGGAGACTGGACTGTGGAATGAGAACAGAGACAGCTGGGACAGGCACAAAGTCGTGTAGGATGTCAAGGAGGGGAATACGGTGAATGTCAGCTCCGAGGTGGCAGCAGAAGTGTGGACTTGGGAAGACATGGTAGGAATGCTGGGAGCTGCGGTCTCCATGAGTGCCTCCAAACAGTAGGCGCTCACTAAGGCCTCCAAACAGTAGGCGCTCACTGAGGAGCTGGTACATGGGTTAGGAGCCCCTGGGGAAAAACTCCTGTGTCTGACTGTTGGGCTGCCAAATCAGGAGCCGTTTATATACCAAGTTGAATGTAATTCTGAATCCAGTGCCAAAACTGCTGGGGAGAATTGGGTAGGTACTGGACTCTCTCCCCATATTGAATCCCACTGTACTCAAAGGGCTAATGAAGTCAAAGATAACCTCCGTCAGGTGATAGCCATGGAGCTGCAAGTCCTGGGAGGCACAGCCAGGCCCATGCACAGCTCATCCTGCAGTCTGTCCTTTCAGGACTCAATAGAGAAGACGGAGACCATAGGAAGCCATGGGTAGCAGGGCAACGCTGCCTCAGATCACGGTTTCCAGATCCCTGCTTTAACCACCTGAGCGGTACCTTTCCCCATTCCGATGCGGGGCTTGAAGCACCCAGGTATCCGCTTGCCTTTCCCCACTTTTCTTGCTAGAGACCAGCCTGTCTTCCAGCGTGTGGACAACTCCCACGCTCTGCCTGGCTTCGCTCCTCTATTCCCCAGGATAGTTCTGGCCCCAGCTAAGCTGGACTGGTCTCACTGTCACTTCTGTGTCCTGCTGTCTCACAGCTGATACCCTGTAGTAGTATCACGGCCTTGGTGGCCTCCCCCAAGAGAAGTCACTGAGCACATCCCATTACAGTGCCATTCTGAGTCTCCACAGGGTCTCCCAGTCCTCCTCTCAGTTTCTCCCCCATCCATGTCACTCCAGCGCATCCTCCTGTGTATGAATTCTGACTTCAGGAGCCCTCAGACCTCATTCCCCATGTGTGGCTTTATGTAGTCTGGGTTCACCCCAGCTCTCAGCCCCAGGAACCTTGGGACATAGCCTATGGCCCCACTTCTCCCTGGCTCAGCACATTGGGAACTCTAAACTGTCACCTGAAAGCATAGGAACCCTTATTTCTGTGCATTATGTTCACAAGTTCACTGTAGACATGGTTTGCGTCTGGTTCGCAGCCCAGAGTCTGGTTTAGAGTCCAGAGATATAAAATTTTCCACTATGAACTCTTTTTTTCCAGAAACGTAAGGGAGAGTTGGATTTCCTCTTGCACGGCACTTTTCTCTTCCTGTTTTGCCCTTATCTCTGAATGTCGCACCTCCCCTGTGGGAAAATGGCTCGGCACAGGGGTCACCACCTGTGCGCCCTGCTCACCCTCCAGCCGTGCTATTGCCGCTAACAGACACATGCAGAGGGGAAACTCAGGACTGTTTACTCCAGTGTTGTTTTGTGCAGCCGTGATCTGGGGTGTGCCTACCCTGGCTGTGTCCAGACACATTTCAGCCACGTGGAGCTGGCTGTGGGGGTCTAAGTTAGTAGGCTTTATGAAATTATGAAGGATAGTGATAATACTAGCACATATTGATTTGCCTTTTATAAAATATGTATTTTAAATTTATCATCTTAGCCATGTTTAGATACGTGTTTCAGTGGCATTCAGCTTGTGCACATTGTTAGGTGAGCCTACCACCACCCACTTCAGAATGCTTTAGTCTTTGCTACCTCAAGGTGCAGATCCCTATAAAGAGTCAGTGGAGCCCTTTTATAATTGTCTGCGGCCTTGTCCGATCTTCTAGATCAAAGGCAAGGAGTTGCATTTTTCCAAAACGCAAATCACTTGAGAAATAATTGTCTCATGCCAAAATGTCACTCAAAGACCCCGGGCCCTTGCCCACTGACTGTGACCATCTTACCCACTGTATCTCATCCCCAGCTCCTGTGCCCAGACACTGTGGGAAAGGCATAGGAACTGCGGAGCCCACACCTCTGTGACTTGACCAGGGTTCACAGTGTACACAGTGTACAGGAGGGCGCTTCCCAGCTCATGTTAGTGAGTACATAGGACACACAGTGTACCCATCATCTCCCTGGGCCTTTCTGAACCGGAAAAACATCCTCTCTGTTAGGAAATGAGTGCTGGAGAGTCCAGTTTTCCACACTCAGTTTGCTAGGAGCAGGGCCCGGAGCTGACAGCCCTGTCATTCCTGCTCCAGAATGATCTATAGAACCTATCCCTCGACGTCATTCTCCTCCCTCCCAGATGGAGTGTGGGAAGACCGCAGCCAGCCCACAGGTCAAGTGTTCAGGCTGGCTCCTGTGTACAGGCTTGCGGGTTCAGGTAGCTGAGCTGGGGCCCTACCAGGTGACCTGGGTGGGGAAGGCGGGCTCAGACACTACCCTCAGTTGTGGGAATGGATAGAGGATCCCCTGGTGTTACGTGGCCCCTCTGTAAAAGGCATCAAGTGTTGTGACCTCTACATCTGCCAGGATTTTTTTCCCCAGGCCTAGAGATTGAACTCCACTTGTGCATGCAAGGGAGTGCTCCACCCACCGCTGAGCCAAATCCGCAGCTGTCAGGATTGTTAATGATCCCTTCAGGATCAAATGGAAACATTCGTGTGGTTACACTTACTTTGCATAAAAAGATGTGAAGGCGCATGTTTCTGGTGTTCAGGATAACCACTGGCGCGCATTTAGACACAGATGACAGCATTCAGACTCAAGGCTTAGACGGCTGGGACGTACAGGCTGGAAAACAAACCTAAACTTGAAGCGAGTCTTCCTGGTGTGAGCTTCCACAGCAAGCGGCTCTTCGACCCTTCATGTCTAGTGTCTGTTCCTATGCACACCTATGCTTGCTTAAGACTTTGCATAGCACTGAGCCTCTTGCTAGTCAGAATCATAAAACTCTGAGATTTCCAAGAGGTTGAGGGTTATCCAAGCCAGCTTTCTTGTTTCCAGGAGGAAGCCGAGACCTAGTGAGGCTGTGCAGATGTGTTTAGCTGTATACTGGCGTTTGTAGACTTGGCTTTCTCCTAGACCAAAGTCTAAATGCTTCTTTAAGCATATTACTTGAGCCCAGACCAAAGAACCACTACGACTCTTGTGCCTGAGCTCCCGGCATTCTCACGCTGTGGCAGAAGTCACGTTCCCATTACCTCACGAACTCGTGGAGGCTGCTGTCCATGAACCGTAGAATGGAATTGGGTGTTTGAAGTAGAGGTTTGTTCTCATCTCTTCTTGACTGGACAAGGGTTTCCTGTCAGTGAAACTCGAAGGGAGGGAAAACAGACAGAAGCACCACCCTGGAAAGGAAGCTCAGGTCTATGGTGCTCGGCCAGGCCACCATACCTATGCCATAGCTATGCCAACGCAAGAAAAGAGGCATGGCATGGACAGGGGTCTTAGTCTGTTGGAGGAGGGAGCTGCTTGTTCACCCAGGCCACCCAGAACCAAAATAATCACACAGAAACTGTATTAATTAAATCACCGCTTGGCCCATTAGTTCTAGCTTCTTATTGGCTAACTCTTACATCTTAATTTAACCCATCTCTATTAATCTGTGTATCACCATGAGGTCATTGCCTACCAGCAAAGTTTTAGCACATCTATCTCCAGCAGTGGCTCCATGGTGTCTCTCTGTCTCTGCCTTCTTCCTCCCAGCATTCAGTTTAGTTCTCCCCTCCTAACTCTGTTCCACCCTATCAGGCCAACCAGTTTCTTTATTCATTAACCAATAAAAGCAACCCATAGGCAGAAGGACCTCCCACACCATTAGTCCTTAGTCCCGTGCTGCAGAGGTGTGCGCAGCACTGGCACTGGGCGAGAGAGCTGTTCTGTCATCCAGGCCAGTGGCGTAGAAGGAGGCTTGGCCTGCGCTGATTCCCACCTCCTCCATGAGGTCACTCTTTCCTTTGACAGGCCCCAGCCAGTCATGTGACCAGCAGCTTCCATGTGGATCCTTTGGGTTTGCAGAAGAAACCCTTGGAATAAACTATCCCAGACCTTTCCTGCAGCAAGGCATGTCACATGTTAAAACCGCACGTGCTTTACTCTGCTTTGTTGGTGTCTATACAGGCAATGCTTCACGCCCACTTCTCACCCCCCCACACTGTGTGGGTATTTTGCAGCATAAGACAGGAGGGGTAAAATCCTCAGGACACATGGGAGGCCCTTAGGTGTTTCAGAAGTTCTACTTCATGGACATGGGATGCACTCGCTGACCCTTGTTTTAGGCACAAGGGAGTAGGGGGTGGTAATGAACTCTTCCTTTCATACATGGATGAGTTTTGTTGTACAGCCAGGGCCTAGGAGAGTACCAAGGGCTCCTTGCCTCAGAGGTGGCATGAGCCCTTCCCTGCAGGCTGCCAACACTCTCCTCACAATGCCAGCGCCCACCTTCGTTCTCCTGAGTACAGTTTCCCTACTTACAGTCTTCCTAAGAGGTGGAATTGTTCCTTTCACAAAGGACAGAACTGAGTCCCAGGGAAGGCACGAGGCTTCCCAGAGCCACACAGCATCAAGTGATGAGTCAGGGTGGTGCTGAGCCTGCCTCCAAGGTCTCCATTCCCTCCACATCCTCTCCGTGCTGGACTTAGAAACTGTAGGGCACTAGACCCGTGCAAATGAGGCCTGGTGGCTAGAATTTTACTGGATCGATTGTCCATGGGTTGTACAACGCCCTTTGGTGACAGTCTGCACAAGAGACAGACACAGAACTCCGCCCATCCCTGGAGACTGCCTCTTAAGACCCTTCTCCCCATGGATTTGTACATTTGGATATGAATTGTCACCTTATACCAAAGACGTCCTTGAACAGCAGGAAGACAGCTTACTCAGATAGTGGGACACCCAAGGTACACTACCCTGATAACAGGAGGAGGAGCCTGGGTCCGCATCCACACTGGCTCTTACTTGAGTAAACAAACACCGAGACAGCCCATCAACCAGAAAAAATCCCAGCCTGGGGTGGCTAGCTGAGGACAGGGAGGGGTGCCCTTAGTTCTGGGTTTCTTTTGGGGGTGATGAAAACACTCTGTAATTACACTGCGGTGGTAACTGTGCAGCTCTGGATTGCCGAAAGCCGCAGAACTGTATGACTTAAACAAGTGAAGTTGGTAGACAAATCATGCACTCTAACTATATGATATCACAATCGAGCGAGTTCCAGATGCTTTTGTCAGCAGGATTTCTGAGTTTTCGGCCACTGAGGTTTCCTTTACTGTCTCTATCCTAGGAGAGGTCTGGTCTATGAGTTATGAGAGAGGAGCCTGGGGGTGAAGGGCCCTCGAGAAGACATACTTATCTCTCACGGGATAGGGGTGTCTGTGAGCCAGCAGGGAGGAGTTACAAGTTCCACCTTGAAAGCTGTAGAGCCAGGAGTGGCCTGAATTCCCCCATAGTGAGCTTCTGATGTGGCATTGGGGGACTAATTTGAAGGCCTTCAAAGTGAGCAACTCTCTTGAAGGAGAGAAAGAAAAGGGGCATTCTCTCCTCCAGCACATCCTTCTGGTTTCATAAAGAACCATGGACAGTCTGCTGGTGTCCCCGTGTGGCAGGGCCTGGACATCTGCTGGTGTCCCCTGTGTGTCAGGGCCTGGATAGTCTGCTGTTTGTCTTTCTGTCACCTTATCAGAGGAGATCCAGGCCCACAGCTGAGGATGGGCGGGGCCTGGTAGTCTGTCCTCTGAGACCTTGGTGGCACTCCTCATTCCTTTGTGGGACTTCTGTAATCTGTCTGGACTGGTGACTTCACAAAGCCCTGGGAATTACCGAAAGAGGTTTGCCTTAAATATGGGCTTTTCTGCCAATGGTTATTTTCAGTTTTTTCGATTATGGTTGTGCTCTGTGGTAACCACTGCAGTATCTCATAAATACAGACTGAATCACAGCCGAGCTGTGGGGCCAACCCTGGGGTGGAGACAATGTGGATGGCCTGGAGACGGTCTTCTGCCCACAGCCTGGGAGAGTGAGGTCAGGCAGCCCACTGAGCAGGCCAGGGCCAGGTGGTCCCCAGCAGCCATGTCCTAGCCAGGGCGTTATTTCTTGTGCATTTCCTGTTCTCACCTGAAGTTGAAGGGGCCATGATGAACCTACCTATCCTGATTGCAAGGGTATATTCCACTTTGACCCTCCTGGGGCTATTACCTGCTGTGTTTTGCCCAGCAGACAAGGCCCTGCCTGCCTCTGACTTGGATCTCTACAAGAAATGAGACACCCATGTTTTGTTTTGTTTTTTGTTTTGTTTTGTTTTTTCCTAATTGGGGAACATTCAAAGAACAGTGTGGAGTAACCATAGTTGGGCAAAGTAGAGTCAGAAGAGGCTGAGGGTCTCTCTGGTGGTGCCCATGCATGGAAAAGGCAAATTCGAAGCTGGGCTGATGTAGCTCAAAGCCCAGGACAGGAATTTGGGGTGGGGCAGGCTGGCATGAGGAGTTACCTGTCTCTGAGAAAACTGCTTCTGCTAACATCTCAGTTATGAGTTACAAAGGAAGATGAAGCGGGGAGCTCTGGTTGGAAGAAGCACAAACTCTGGATTCCAAATCCCTGTTCCCCAGACACCCACATGGGTGCAATATGCAGATCTGAGTACTCGGTAAGGACCCTTGGGTGCCAAGCAGCAGGGCCGGGGCACAAGAGTCTGTGTCTTGCCCTCCACGGTGCCACAGAGTCCTGTCATCTAATAGGACACTGAGTGAGATTGCACTGGAGACTGGGAGGAACCTCGCTGCTGTGTGTTTTTAGTTAAGCACACTGTCTGGAGCAGCACTAAGGCTTGAGTTTCCGAGACTCACACCCTCAGAACCACAAAGGTCCCAGCAGGCATGAAGCCTGGTGATGAACTGCAAGTCCCGATTCAGGACTCAATAGCCACAAAGCCCTGAACAGGTCAGTTCAGCTGCCTTGTGCCTCAGTTTCCTGGGTTGCTAGCTTCAGGTCTGGGAGGATTCACTCAGTGTTGGGGTAGCTGGCGCTTGTTTGTTCCCGGCTGCCCAGCTAGTTTAGACCCAAAATAACCACACTGTCACAAAAGCAACCAGCACAACCAGGAAAGGCAAAGACGCTGGCTGAGGAGGCTCAGGATCAAGAGTACGTTTTTATGTGTTACTTCTGTTGTTCTGAGACAGGGTCTCACTGTGCAGTGCAGGCTGGCCTCCACTTAGCAATCCTCCTGCCTCCACTTTCTGAGTGCTGGGCTTACAGTCATGAGCCACCACTCCTCCCTGTTGTGTGTTACTTTTTAAATAATAGGAGGAATAGAAGCTAGAGCTAGCCAGGACCCTCTCAGCACTTGCCTGGTGACAGGCTAAGAGTCGTAACAAGAGTTAGTTTGCATGCATGCACCAAGTATGCAAGGGTGTGGGTTCATACATGTTTACTGCAAGAATATATATGCGCCTATTTACACACGTATGTAAAGGTTTGTGTGCACATGCAAATTGTGAGGACATGTGAGGATGTGTGCACATGCTTGTCTCTGTACCCTGGGATGTTATTTTCTGAGGATCCAGTTGGCTGTTGAGAGTGAATCTTTTAAGAGCAAGGCCACACCTGGAGCTCATGGGTTCACCTCGCACAGCCTCCCCCAGTTCTCACTAGTGAGCGTGCAACATTCAGCGTTTAGCTGAACATCCCCCCCCCCCCCCCGTGAACCTAAGCACTGCAGTGCCCTGGTGAGCTACAAACTCAACCCTTCTAATAGTGTGCTAGAAAGAATGCACGCGTGTGTGAACCTCACACTTGGAGCAGGAAGCTGAAGGCGGGTGTGAACTTTGCACACAGATGCCTGTGTACAAGGCTAATCTGGCCTGTTCTTGCTGTCTGTCTGGCTTCCACTTCCAGACCGACAGCCTGAGCAACGGGCTGAGGAATCGTGCCTAGCAGACATCTGGGTTTAGCTTTCTAGCTGTCAGAATTCACCCCATTAGCCTGAGCCCCTCTGTGCTCCGTCACCTGGTTAGATCTACACATAACACTGACTGGGGGCTAAGAGCCTCTGCGGCAGTGTCGTGGTCTCACAGTCATCTCCGACGTGGGAGAGAGGGAGCCATGTGCAGGACCCTGTGGTGGGGGATCTTGTAGGCAGCAGGGTGAGTGAACATCACCCTTGGGGCCCCATGACTCATCTTCCCCCCTTGAGAGATTTCCAAGGTGGCAGGCAGGACTTCACTAAAATGTTGGTTCAGAGTTAGTGAAGAAATGATCTCTTCCATGTTGAATGTATATTTGAATTCCAACTCTTCCTATGTTGCCTTAGTGTACCTAATTTGTCTTGTACAAAAAGGAGATGATTATATTGACCGTTGTCTGACGAGGGTGTGATTGGCGCTGGTAATGAAACAGTGTTAACAGATTCCTGAGAGCAGCAGAGAAGCAAGCTCTGTGCACGCCTTGTCATCGAAATGACAAAGGTTAGCAGCCACTTCTGTTTCTCTTCGTCACGTGCTCTGACTGAACAGGCAGGCAAGGGCCTGGGGTTAACCCTCGTAACTGTGCCTCACTGTGTACAGCTGGGCCCAGCAGTCTCAAATTGCTAAAAGGCATTGTAACCAAAATAGAAGCGATTGAGAGTTGACAGAATAAAGAACCCTGGGCAGGAAGGTACAGCCATTGTCAGTTTGGCTAGAACTCACAGACTCACCGTGGCTGCAGCCAGACCCTGTGGGTGGGAGTCAGGCCAGCCCTCAAGCCATTGGCGCTACTCCCTTATCTTGGGAGATAACAGGCAGGACCTGCTTAGAGCTGGGGGGCAGGCTGTTCTAGGATAAGGGGCGTGTGTGCACTATGCTCCAGGTAGAAGAGTGGTTTACATTGTTAGTGTTTAAAGGAAGGAGCGTGAACTGAAAGCAAAGCTTGGGCTCCCTGACATCGCAGCAGGAGCTGTGAGGACAGTTCCTATACACCATGTCACCAGCCTGTCCAGAGCACCCCCTTGTCGGTTGTCAGTGCCTCCTCAAAGCCGTACAGCCACTGCCATGGTAACCTTTAAAACATTTTCATCACCTTCCCCCCAAAAGGACTGTCCCATTAGCAGTCACCCTAATACTTTGCATGCCCTGAAAACCACCAATCTACCGTCAGACTATAGGTTTCCCATTGTAGACAATTTGCATAAACAAAACCCAACAGTCCATGCTAAGTCCTTCACTTAGCATATCCATGTTAGAGCGCCATGGTGTCTCCTCATTTCTTTTTTTTTTTTTTTTTTTTTTTTTTTTGGTTTTTTTCGAGACAGGGTTTCTCTGTAGCTTTGGAGCCTGTCCTGGAACTAGCTCTGTAGACCAGGCTGGTCTCGAACTCACAGAGATCCGCCTGCCTCTACCTCCCGAGGGCTGGGATTAAAGGCGTGCGCCACCACTGCCCGGCCTGTGTCTCCTCATTTCTTGTGATGGAATGCCATCGTTGTGCGTGTGCAGCACTGTCTGCTTTGTTCACCCTTTTCAGTCGGCAGGCAGTTGGTCTGTGCACACCTTTCAGCTGTTGTGATTGTAGGCATTCATGACAAATGTTCGTGTGGCCTTGTGCGCTCAGGTGAGCTTGGTGATCGCGTGGCCTTGTGCGCTCAGGTGAGCTTGGTGATAACTGGTCCCAGTGTAACCCAGCAGTCCCATTCCCGGAGAGAGTTGTACTGCTCACCTGGGTCCGCTTTCTTTCCTTTTCTTGCTCGCTTGCTAAGGCTAGAAGAGTAAGGAGAGATGCTCTCATGCTGTTTCTGACCTCATGGGTTCTGGGAATGCCCATCTCTCGCTAGAGGCCTAGCATCCCTCCTCCATGTCAGGAGGAATTCCCTCAGGTAGACTGACATCATTTTGTTAAGAGAACAGGAAAAGCCGAGGAAAATGACATCACTTAACCACTAATATATTTATAAAGAAAGTCACAAGAAACACAAATTAGAAACTTTTAAGTGCTGCCCTGCAACCACGCATGGACACTGAAGTCCTGGCTTCAGCAGCATCCACACGTGCACACTGAAGTCCTGGCTTCAGCAGTACCCACACGTGGACACTGAAGTCCTTGCTTCAGCGACACCCACACGTGCACACTTGGCCCTATGTGCCTGCTCTTTGGGTGTCCACGTTTACTAGCTAACTGGAAGACTTTTCAGCTGTCCTTGCAGGTGTCACTTACTTTATTTTCCCTTCTTTACTAATTAAAGTTTTATAAAACCGTTACCGCCACTTTGAAACAGAGGGGTCCTTGTGACTGGTTTTGCTGAATTTAGACGATTGTGGTCTGGAAGGCAGTGAGCGCTGCAGCCAAAGGAATGCCTCTGCAGGAGCAATGACAGCCTCTCCCCTGCAGCGACCCTGACAAAAGACAAAGCAACTCCCAGCCTGCTTGGCCCTGGGGGAGGCTGCGGCTGGCTGCGGGTTCCACTGAGCTGGGATTTGTGTGCACTGTTCCCTCCCTCCCCTGCCAGTGGGCACTGTCTGGCTCCAGACACTGATGTTCCATTTCAGAGCAGCTGGGAAGACAGACACAGCTCCTGCTCTGCCTGCCCGCCCCACGTGTGCTGTTCCCTGCCCCATGCTCACCTATTTGCAACCCTGACTCTTGGGCTTCACCATCTCTCACTCTGCTGAGCCCCTCCTTCCCCCTTTAATTTTCCTTCAGAAGCAGGTTCGCGGTTCAGGTATACTGTGGTGGAGAACAGTCTGCCTGCCAACAGGCCCAGTGTGAGACCCGAGCCAGCTCCTTCCCTGTGGGCAGTGGGCTTGAGGGGGAAGGCTGAGGGAATGAGGGAATGGTTTCTGACCAGCTGGGCTGCTGCTCACAGCTTTTTAAAGCATCTGCAGCTTCGGTCAGATGGGAGCCCTGTGCCCAGAACTGAAAAATAAAACAGAAGTATCCACTAAAAAGGCCTGCAGAAACATTGGTTCAAAGACTAGGTTGTCTGTTTCCAGTCAGTCAGAAGTCTAGAGGCCCTGTGAATGTGCTTCCTGGGAACTGAGGTGAGGGGCTCTTCTCAGCTCCTATGACCTCTAGAAAATCAAAAGTATTGAATTAGCATCCTATGTAGCAGAGAAAGCTGTTTCGTGTAACCTTCCCCTAAGACATGAAGAGACTTTTAGTGTACATCTTCAGCTCTTATCAGCAGTGACTTTGGTGTTCAGCCCGTGTCAGAACATGGGAAGGTTGGCTCCTCGGGCATTAACTAGCAAAAACTTTAAAAAAAAAAAAAAAAAAAAAAATTTGCTTATAAGAGTCACCCACTTCCAAATATGATTCCAGGATTCGGGTACCTGCTACTCCCTGTACGTATGGATTGAGACTATTGTCGGTGAACAAGGAAGGGGGCCCTGAGAACCAACAGGCAAGTTAAGTGCTTATCACAGATAGGGACATGGGGCAAAGGCAGGTGGTTCTGTGCAGTGAGGGGCCTGGGAACAGCCGACAGCCAGGGACACGTGCTCAGCCCTCTCAGGCCTTGGAGCCCGGTTATTGCAACCTTGGTTTTGTACCTAACAGGGAGCTGCAGGGAGGGGCTATGAGGCAGCATGAAGTGGGCCCAGCAGAAATGCAGGTCTGTGGGCAGCCCTTCCAGCCTGCGCGACAGATGGACCTCATAGGGATGCCGCCCGTGTACTTTCCCCAGCTGTGAAAACAGGGGTGCTCAAGCAGGCCCCTCGCAGGGCCTTCAGGCCTTCCGGCAGGAGGGAACACAGGAGGAGTTTGGCCACTGGAGCACGTGGAGCCCTGTGTGAACAGTGTCCCCGGCAGAATCCTGGCTGAGGATTGAGCCTCTGCGCTGTCTGCCTTCCCTTCCTACCTGCTAAGCTAATGCTCAGCTATTTCCTGTTACACAGACTAAACCTATAAGGTCTCAGGCATTTGAAGAACCTCGGCTGGAGGTGTGGGTGTGAGCCACGGCTCTCCCTCTCTGTGGTATGCTAACTAGATGGCTCTTTGCTATCAAGCATTAACTAGCAAAGATTTTTTAAAAACCTTTTTTGTTTGTGCATTTTAGCAGCCTATCTGTACTCCTGGCCTCTCCAGGTGGGTGCCAGTAGTGCCCCTACTGGTCATAGCTGCCTCAGGCCCTTCCTTTAAGGGTGTTGCGAACCACCTGAGCCTGGCTGTGCTCTGCACCTGGCCCTCCTGAAGGATTTAGAAAGAACAAGTTCCCATGGTGCTTTGTGACCAGCTCTCCCTCATCCTTGCCGTTTCTCCTCATCCTCTGACCCCTGACATACATCTTTGCACTAACTTCATAGATGCTGCTTCTCAGGTAGCTTTTCTACTACCCACTCTCCTCCTTCCTGGGGATAGTGAGCAATGGCCCTCTGGCCCAGCCCTGAAGGGGTGAGGGGCGACAAGCACAGGAGCAGGAACATTTGAGGATGCTGAAGTGGACCCCAAGCTACTTCCTTCCCACGCCCAGTCTGCCTTCATCCTCTCCTCACCTGTTGGGCGTTGACACTGTCTCCACTCCCAGTCCTGCTGACCAACCGCAGTGTTCTCCCGATGTGTCAATCCCGATGTGTCAATCACGTGGGAAGACACTCAGAGGTTTGCATTGCCCTGAAGGACAGGTCTGCCTCTCTCTGGGAGGCTCCACCCTCCCAACCCTGTAAGGACCACAGGCCAGGTGCTGACTCAACAGGCAATGGCCCGGGGCTATAGGAGACATCTTAACAAACTGCCCGCTAGGACAACCGTCAGGATGGGCGGAGGGGGGGGGGGGCGGAGGGGAGGGACGACTGCAGCTGCAGCTCCCCCAGACACACCTCTCACGCCTTCCTTGCGGAATTTCAGTATTTCGAAGGACAGAACGCGGTGGGGAATTTTTCCTTTCTTCAGAGGAACCCATGTTGTTGTCCTTCAGCCAATCCTGTATAGCAGAGGAAGCAAGCACTGAGCAAGAGCAGCCAGGAGTTGGGGGGGCTCCTCTCAGTAGCAGTGACACATGAGCACATGATCAGCGTCACGTGAGTCGGTAAAAGGCACCACCAGGTTTGCAAACCCAAACCAAATTACCACGGAGCAGAGGGGCCCTGTCTCCGAGAATGACAGGACTCACTCATTTGCCATTGGTTGATTTTTTTTGTTTTTTTTTTTTTAGACAAATCATAACGGTCCAGTCAAACTGAACAAACAAAATTCACTTTTCCCTATGAACAGCTGCTTATCCTGTGTGTGCCTACACATGTTTGTATGGGTGTGCCCCAGGACTAGTGAGGGGTTATGTAAGTGAATACGTTTTGCTTATGACCCATGGTCTGTCCTCATGTGGGCCAAGCACAGCTGGGTGAGGTCCCCTGGTGAGGCCCCACCTCCTTCAGTACTCATTCTTTGCTTGTGTGAGAACAGGAGCCTGGGTAGACAGTGGGAGAAGCCCCTTGGGGAACCCGCCTAAGAGGTACTCTTTCCAACCCTACAGATATCCCTATGCTCTTACTTTTGGCCATGTTAGCTGTCCCTGCGCTCCCCACGGAGGCCAAGACCAGGTGGGACAAGAGTCACGGTCTGGTGCTTGCTTACCTGGATATCTGGAGCTTTTCAATTTTGGTTTTAAAAAGAATAGGAAGGATACATTATAGGTTGTTGCTCACTTGAGAGTTACGATGGCCAAGTACAATTGTGTTCTCAGTTTAAACAAAACACCAAGCATCTCCTTCAGGGAAAGCCTGAATGACAGACAGTATTCTTGTGCTCTGAACAGAGAAGGTAGCTTCTGGTTCCTGACCCCTGTCCTTTAGTGGCTGTGCTACCCTCTTGGGCCTGCCTCTCTTATTGGTATTCCCTGTCTGTGAAGTGCCGTCTGTCCATCCCATTGACCCTGGGTCTCTTTCCTCTTCCACACTGTGGGTTGTTTCCAACCGCAGATCCTCAGTGTAGAGCCACTGAGTGAGCGTCTTCCCTTCCAAAGGATCTTTGGCCAGATGACATCAGGGTATTCATGCCCATGATGCTATGGCTGATGCCCCATTGGGATTGGTGGGTTGAGAGACGCTCCACACTGAACAGGTGTGGGAGACCCACAGCCCAGATTGGTTAGCATGCAGCAATCATGCTTTCATGAAGTCACCCAGAGGCACGGATGGACTGGGTGATGGTGGATGTTCTCTACAGCCACTGTGACAAATATTTTTAGGGCACCCAGTGCCCACCCAAAGACTGAGGAGCGAGGCAGTTGTACATCCCTGAAGCAGTACAGAGTGAGCTCTACACTCAAGAGAGTCATGAAGACAAAATGTGGAAGAGCAGTTACAAGTACATGTGTGCTCTTAGCTCCCGTGTGCGCCTCCAGTCCATATGCTGAAGCCCAGCCAGCCATGGGCTCTGCGGAATCACTAAAGGCTAAGTGAGCTGCAAGGGTAGAGCCCAGCTCTGAAGCCTGTCATGGAAAAGGTTAGGGCCGGACTTTCGATAAGCGGTAGGATAGCTGGACCTTTCCTGTTTTGTTACTTTATCTAGTCTATTTGCCATTGCCTCAGCCCACGTGAGAACCAGAGAGGCTTGGTCCTGCAGGCACACTGCAGCCGCCATCCTCCGTTTCCCGTCAGCCAGTAGATGTCAGCCACAAAGGAGTTGTCGGCATTTGGTTTTCTTTTTACTGCTCAACTTTCAAGAAAAAACTGTTTGAAGAAACTTATTTGGGGGATGGTCACCAATTTTTGCTTTCTGCAAGTCAACATCTTTGGGTTATAACTGCCCTTCCCTATGGCTGTGGCCTGTTCCATACAGGTTGTTTCGGTGCCAGCCATAACCTACTCCCTTTCCCAGTAAGTTCCACAGATTTCTGTCTTTCTACCTGCCTGGTAGATGTTCTTCAGTGGCCCGAGGCAGCACCGTTCCTGATGTGCCGTATGTCCGTGTGGCACTGGAGGCACTGGTGGCTCTGCATGGTAGCACTTGTTCTCTAAAACCAATCCATTCATTTTTACATCGTGCCCCTTCTCTTGGCCTTTGGCAGAGTGGAACCAGTTCTCTCAGGTGGGGAGAAGCAAAGAGTGATGCTTGCAGATCTGCTTTCATAAACCGGGGCCACGGTTACTGTGTTTGGTGCTAGTGACATATGAGGACATAGCTTTGGAGCTGGAGATGATTCTTGTTTAAGGGAGGATTTAATTTGGGCTCATTTGGTTTGAGAAAAGGCATGGTGGCAGCAGTTGCTCTGTGGTAGCAGGGGCATGAGATGGTCCGTCATGTTTTGTCCCCAGGCAGGGAGCAGAAAGAAGAGTCCTGGTTCACTGGAGATTAGTTCTTTAATAGAGCACACACACACAACCATACAACATACACATGCAATACAAGCAAAAGAAATATAAATTGAACATCAAAATGTTAAACTATGGTTTTACCTCTGGTTTATCCCAACGGACACTATTGAGAAAGTGAAAAGACATCTTAGAAAATGGAAGAAAATATATGCAAATCCTCTGCCTTCTAAGGGACTTGTATCTAAGATATATAAAGAACATTCAGGTCAGTGATGAAAAAGAAAGAACAATGGGAAGCGAACAAAAGATCTGAATAGGTGTCTGAAGAACAAACAAACTGCCACAAGCTCCTAACAGGTTGTTCAGCACCCCTGGCCATGAGGAAATGCAAATCAGAACCACTCCACACCCACCATGACGTCAGCAAGCGGACAAAACCCAATACTATCAAGAAGATAGGGAAGCAACCACAAACCCTCCATTTCCAGAATGAAAATGTTACAGCCACTGTGGGGAACAGTCGACCAGGTCCTTAACACATTAACCTACATCTCAGAGGCAGAGTACATGTTTAATGTGCAAGGAAGACCCTAGGTTTGGTCCCCATCACCACACACACACACACACACACACACACACCACGATTACTAATAACTGTAAAGCTTATAGGCATAGGTGTTTGCAGCAGCACTGTTCACATTAGGCAACAGTAGAAATAACCAATAGGGTTGGTTGAATGAATACACGAATGTCAGGCATCTGCAGAAAGGGAACAGAATTCAGCCATAAAAGGAGATTACCTTGTACAAATGGTAGAAACTTAAGGAAGCACTGGGAAGTGGGAACACTACATGGCACAAAAGAAACCGGACACAAAGAACTGTGTTCTCTGGTTGTGTTCATACAAAATGCCCCAAGCAGGTGAAACCCGAAACTACTGAGAGGTCAAGAGGTTATCAGGGCAGGAAGGCAAGGACATAAGTAGAACAGGCTTCTTGTGTGGTAATAGAAACAGCCTGTGACTGGGTAGTGGCAATGGTTCCGCATACTAGCAATCACTGAATTGTATACTCTAAAAGTGGTTCTAAATCAATCAGTCAATCAATCAGTCAGTCAGTCAGTCAGTCAGTCAATAAAGCTAAACCAAATGGATGGAGAGCAAATGGGAGCTAGTACCCAGGCAGCAGGTCAAGGGGTCAAGGGTCTCAGTGCTTCACCAGCCCCATGGATGCTCTTCTGTCCCTTCTTGATTTTGATCATGGAAACTTTCTATAAAGAATAGAGATGTTCGCCATACTGGCCTTTCCCACAGAGTGTGTGGGAGATAGAAGCTGCAAGAAGTGCTGGGTACCAGCCAGCTTCAGGGAAGCCCAGCAGCTCAAGGCCTAATGAGCATGATAGACTCCTAGAGAGACAGGCTTTTCAAATGAGCGGTTCTCAGGATGAGCAGGCACCTAAGGGTCAGCCAGGCCAGCTCCTTCAGTCACCAGCATTCTACCAGAAAGTACTGGGAGCCACCATCACCTCCTGTTCTGCTCTGGCTGTGAGCCCCATTTTTTGGGGGGGTCTGGGCTGTTCTGTTTTCATTTTAAAGACAGGGTTCCTCTGTGTAGCTCGTGCTGGCCTCACATTCTCCATCCTCTGTCTCAGCCTCACAGTGGCCCGGATTACAGGTGGACAACACTGTACTCAGCAGGCTGCCCCTTCAGAACCTTGCTGTCTGACTAGAAACAGCCCTGAAAAGGCAGCCACAGCGGTAGAGGGCTCATACGACATTCTTCCCAGAAGCCCTGAGTTGACAGCAGAGTCCGGCAGAGCTGAAGTGGCTGTCTGTCATAGTCTTGAAGGCAGAGTCTGGCAGAGCTGAGGTGGCTGTCTGTCATAGTCTTGACAGCAGAGTCCGGCAGAGCTGAGGTGGCTCTCTGTCGTAGTAAACGTAGTAGAAATCCATAAGCCTGTGCTGCTGCTTTGCCTTCATGCGGGAGAGCACAGATTCAAACGTCCCTTGGCCTGAGCATGACGCTGCATGCAGCTCTGAGATTGCAGGGTCTATGTGCTCATATGCTCACGAGCCCTTCCCCACGGCTGGTGTTCCAGCTGCTCACACAAGGGAATTCCGTAATGCGCTTTTCTGCACTGGTATCACTTGGGGGTGCCCTAGAGGCTAGAGGTTGAAAGGAAAGCAGAGAAAGGGAATAAGTCTTGAGCCTTCGAGACAAAGCTGTGGGAGACAGAACTGCCAGAGAATCTGGGGTTCCTTTTTAACTCATGGCTTTTCAACTTCTCTGACAGGCTTTAAAAATATTGATGTGTCTTTTGTTGTTAGAAATAGGATCTTGCTCCAGCTTGTTTTGTGTGCAGTGGTGTGGCTCTTCAAGATGTTTCCCATATGTCTACATTTGAGTTATGTGGGGAGAGACGCTGTCTGGTCTCGGGCTGCCCACAGACAAGTTGAGGCTGGGGGATGCACTTGTGTGGGCATGCTGGCCAAGCAACTCAAGTCTTGCAAATGGTCCATCATTCTGATATTCTTAAGAGAACAAGAAGCATGTTCTTTATGTCTCCTCACTTCTGCCTTCCTTTTTTCTTGTTTTTCAAAAGCATTCCCTTTCCAGCTAGCAGCCTCTTGCTCATGCGCAGGGATAGCTACGGCCACTGCCGTGTTGAGGCCACTTGCCATGGTTGATCCATTATTACAGAGAGATGCTGGCATTAATGGCGTTTTCTTGAATTTGTTTCTGTGGTTGAATCAGGACATACAGGACCCAGCATAACTTCAAGTAGCTAAGATATTTTATTGTCTACTGTTCCCAGAGGGGCTTGTGATAGGGACTTACCTTCAAGACTCACCTTCAGGATACATACAGTGACGTACACAGTTCAAGCCGCCTGCGTCATCATCACTGTCAGATGATGCTGAAATTTAACTAAATGTCTGACAGCAGGCTGAGTTAAAGAATTCAGGAAATCCCATATACTGGGATCTTATCTAGCCATTAAAGTATTTCAGCATGGGATATTTACTGAACAGTATCCCCAAGCTAAGCATTAATGGAAAAGCGTCATACTGTGTGAGCCACTCACACAGAAACGCCAACCTAGATCAGTGCTTTATCCCAGATTGTGAGGGACTAGGTCATGTGACCCTGTGGGTACATCACTTACAAAAGTGTGGTGAGCATGCTTGGTGGCACACACCTTTAACCTTAGCACTTAGAGGCAGAGATGGATAAATCTCTGTGAGTTCAAGGCCAGCCAGTGCTACACAGTTGAGACCCTGTCTCAAAAGTTTTTAACATAAATAAAATTAGTTATGTCATCTAAAACAGTTGTGGGAAAATACATAGCCTTCTAAGGCAGGGCTGTTCTGAACACCTGCTGGGCCCAGGAGCGTGGCCAGGAGCATGCGGCAGGACAGGTGAGGCACATTCCCTTCCGCCTTTCCCCAAGATGTCCCCACATCTGCTCCTTGGTGCCTCGTGGCTGAAGTGACAGTGTGACAGTTGTGTGCTGTGCCAGCGTGTGGCCACCAGGCTGCTCCCAGATACGCCTCATGACAGGCCGTGTCGTAGCTATAGCTCTGCTCCACCTGCAGGATCATCTTGAACAAATAAATAGCTGGGCTCGGTGTTCATATCGGGACACAAAGCCCCTTCCTTGCTTGTTCTTCAGTGTGGATTGTTGTATTCCCAGTCTAGGGGACATGCAGACACACGTTCAGGCTGCCGCCCTCTGGGAGACTTAGCAGAATAAACAAAGAGCAGAACTGATGTCATCCACCGTTCAGGGGGAAGGTCCCCAGGATGAGTGGAGAGATCACCGCGTACCTTCCTGACCTGCCTGTTGCTCCCAATGGATGATGAGACGCTGTTTTCTTGTGTCTCTGCTTTTTCTGGGAATGGAAATACCAGGGATACAACTGTTCACAGCAAGGAAGCATTGGAAAACATCCCAGAAGTACATGACCTCATGATGCTGGGAGCAGAGGTCATGGAGCAGATGGTCCTGCTTCACCCGTGGAGAGACCAGTGCAGCGGCTCCAGAGCCTGCGCCCTGACCTGAAGCTCCCTGCTGCTTAGAAACAGCCTGTGCAAACATGCAGGTGCCCCAGGGCCTAGACCAGGATGATTGGCGATTCCAGACGTATCTGTCTGGTGTAGCCAGGAGTCCCAGGGCAGTGGAGGCTGACGCGGTCAGGTGAGTCTCCTTAGGAGCCAAGAGGCAGTGTAATTCTCGGCAGCTGCGTGCAGAGAACGCTGCCTGGGGCTGCCAAGCTGCCAAGGGCTGCCCAACGGGGTTTCACGGTGCAGGTTGTGGGTGGCTCATTGCCAGCACTGGGACCTCACCACCATCCATTGTTAGACGCATCAGTGAGTCAGCCTCTCTTGGGTTTTCTGTCTACGGCCATGATACACAACAGCAGTCTGAAGTAGACTTTGACGCCCATTCTGATCCTCATCCAACATGACGAGTGGATAATGAAAGGGGGTCTTTATGAGAGCTCGGCAGGACCAGCTCGATGCCAAGCTGTAGGCTTCCCCAGACCCAGAAGCAAACAACTGCATTCCCTGGAGGAGACCAGCACATGAGGAGGGGGATCTTCCTGTTCTTGCCCTTTGTGAAGTCCAGTAAATGGGCGCTGTCCAGGAGAACGGCCCCAGAGTCCTGAAAGAGGCAAGTTTCTCCTCACCAAGAAAAGGCTTGCCTCAGCATTAGGGAGTTTAACTACGCCAAAGACATGTATAAGGAGTTTCTGTGAGAAAATCTCTCTTTAAAAGCTTCTTGAGGACCTATATCCACCAGAGTTTTTCCAGAATCAAACTTCCTTTTCCATTCATGTCCTTTTATTGAAGACATCTTGAAACAAGTTTTAAAAAAAAAAAGAAAGAAGAGAAAACAAGATATATTCAGCTCAAAAAGTTGAAATTCTTTTAATTGTTTGCTTGTAGAAAATAGAAGGCTTAGCATATTGCTTGGTGAAGAAGCTATGACAGTCTCGCTCTTTTTAAAGGTATTTACTTCAGAAACCAAGGCTGGAATTTGAGGAATGGGGCATTCTCTAGAACATTTTTATTTTTAAAGAGTTTGGGATTTTTTACAAATAAAGTCCATGTGTGGTGGTTTATATTAAAAAGAGATAGAAACCCATTGCTGTCTGAAAACCCTGCATGCCAGACTGTGGTTGCAGCTCCCCTCCCTCCTTCGCTGATGCTCCGCACACGGCTGCTGGGGAGACAGGCGAGGTCTGTGGAGAGTGGACCATTTCCCCAGAGTTCAGAAAGGCCACTCACCTACACACTGCTTCGCATCCCGAGGAGTCTGTCTGCGTCCCCAGAACACTTCACTCGCTTGCTTCCTGTCCCGAAGCCAACGTGCCCTTTCCTCACACAGCCTTTTGCCAGGGGTAGGCATGGCCTCCGACATTCCAGCTCATGGTTCTCAGATATAACTGTAGCGTGGAGCTATAACCTGGAGCGTAGCCCTCCCTCCTCACTGCATAGGTCCTAGACCCTGGCTAGCACTCTGGAGCTGCTTAGCTGATGTACGAGCATAGTCAGCCAGCACAGCACACTACACAGGGAGAGCACAAGTCCTGCCCCGTGAGCAGGGTCGTCACATCCCCCACAGGCATGAGAGCGTCTCAGACAAGCCCCCACCCACGGTGGGACTTGTTTCCAGAACCAGCCTGGAGGAAGTCGGTGAGGAGAAGCCAGGAAGCACTAGTGGCACCTGCTCCACTTGGGGGGGCCCCTTCCAAGGGCTCCTGGATATCAGCCTCAGTAGTACGCCGTTCTGCCCTGTCATGGGGCTCCACCCAGCTTCTGCCCACTCTGCCGATGCCAGGAGCACCAGCTCCAGGCTTGCTGCCCTGATACCCCTCTGGCTGTACCTAACCTCATTGCATGCTACATTCAGAGCTGTGCCGTCCCAGCCCTTTGTATGCATCCGGCACATGCATCTCACACATGGCATCACCATCCTGGGAATGGCGGTAGGGTAACTGCAGCAGAGCACAGTCCCATAAATTCCTACTTGTTCCCTCTGTGTCTGTGAAGCAGCATCTTATGCCGAAAAGTGAGAACGCTCAGATGGTCAGCGTGATGGGCCTAAGGGAACAGCTGCCTTATCAGAACCTTTAGAGCTACTGAAGCTGCCTGGTTCATAGTTAAATGAACGTGGGAGCTAGAAATACGGACGGGATCAGGGCCAGAGACGCAAGGGCCAGACACTAGGTTCTAGCCAACACCTAAGAAGCCAACAGTTAGGGAACCTGGTTTGTTGAGTCTTACTGCTTTTAATTTCTGGGTCTCCAACATAAGAGGCCCAATGTCTTAGTGCCCCAGGCCCCACTTTACAGGAGAGGCAAAAGTCCCACCTTCAAGGAGAAGAGACAGATAGCATGCATCCATTTAATTAGGTTCTTGGTGAGAAATTTGGAGCACAAGTTCGTGTCCATGTGTTAGAGCAATACCTGGCCCCGTGAAGCTTTGGGGCTGAGGACCGGCTTCAGGTCTGGGGAATTTGCCCCAAAGCCCTCCGCTCACCCCGCACTGTGCAGCACGTTCACACCTCCTTCTCCAGGTCTCTGGTCTCGCCTTCCTGGATTTCCATAGCTGCTGCGTCGGTGTGGTGTCCAGGGCTCTTCACAACACAGATGCTGGTGCTTGTGGGGTGTCAGTGATAAGCTTCTGGGGTGTCCTGTGCAGAGGATCTCAGCTGAGGGAAGGAGTTGAGTCACACACCACAAACCATTGCTTGACGGCTTCCAGAAACCCGCTCCAAGCTCTGGCTCAGTGACTGTGAGGCTCTCCCTGGAGCAGCAGGCTCACAGTGAGCCCACCTGTCTACTCCAGGGCTAGCCTTGCTTCGGGCAGTACCTTCAACAGGTAGTAATGGCAGTTCTTGATGCTTAGCCACGAAGGTGTCACCGTTCTTACCAACTGCTATGTGACTATAGCGGGAGCTTTTCTTCCAGCCTGACCTAAGTAGACCGGTGCTTCCTCTTGCGCACAGCCTTCAGCACACTACCAGATGAGGATCTCTGCCCGAGAAGGGTCTCGGCTGCAGTGGGGCTTTGTAACCTAGATGTTGTCCTCTTTGGCACTGGCCCTCCTGGATTCAGGTTGCCTCTCCATGTCGTTTCCAGACTTCCCCACTAGTCTTCTTTCAGGATGAATGACAAGAAGTTCCCCTAGGTGTTGGGTTCGTCTTGCTAACTTCTAGGCTGCTCCTACTCGGTTCTCCTTTTCTTTCCTCTTATCCAGTCTTCCCTGCCTGTGGCCCTGTTCTTTTTGTTCCATCAATCTTCTGTCTTTTACAGACACACCAGCGAGAAAGCCAGTATTAGAAAGACTGCTGGGGCACAGGGCATGAGCAGGCCACCTCTCAGTGTCTTGCTGTAAGGTCATTGGTCTGGGAAATGGTCAGGCTTTGAAGACGGGGGTGTTGGGAAGAGAAACAGTTTCCTAGCCAGGTTTTTATTGGCAAAGACAGGCACCACACGATCCCAAGTCCATGCAGAGGAGGCCACCATGAGGCACAGACTCCACGGGAGCAGTGTATAAAATGGACACTTGTGTATCCAGGGAGGCGAGCCATGGGGACTGCAGAGGCCTTTGATCTGAGTCCCAATGTGCTTTCTCGTATGGCCTCGCGTGTCAAATAGAAAAGTCTTAATAGAAAAATAAATGTGCTGTGTTTTTCTAACCTGAGCAAATGTTCTCTTCAGCATTCCCAAACACCGGGCTACTGCCTTTCATCTTTTAAAAACTCTGCTTTAGACTAGGCTACTCCCTCAGCATATCCCAGGCCAGTTCATTCATGCAAACGTGTTTGAGCTCGCCGTGGTCTGTCACCCTGCTGGTGAAAGGTGCTGTCACACCTCGTCAGCCACTGATCCAAAACAGTCTAGAACAATTCCCTAGGAAATGCCTTCTGCCAGGGCCTGCGTGCTGCTGGCACCAGGGTGCTCACAGAGAGCAGAGGGGCTGACCTAAGACAGACCGTGTTCTCTGCCCCAGCCGCTGGAAGGCGAAACAACAGGGATCATCTGTAGACTTGGTGGGTATTTTTAAGCCCCCCAGTCCAACCGTATATCTGCGGTGTTTCCTGCCACCAGGCCCTGCTGTGGTTTAACCCTCCTTTGCAGAAGTTTCTTGCAGCCAAGGCCCTGCTGTGGATTGACCTGTTTTTTTATTTTGCCAGCCTTCCAGATGTTTAACCCTTCTTTCTTCTGCTAATTCTCTTCATTGTGGGCTCTTCTTTCCACCTCTTACCCTCTAAGTACTTCAGCTTTATGACCTGGAGCCAGTTTGGAGGTAAACACTGGGAAGGGAGGTAATTCCCCGTCACCCAGTGTTTCTGCACATCAAGCCCCAGAGAGAGTACTTCCGGGATTCAGACTCAGGGAGACAGTTGCAAGGCAGGTAGCAGAAAGACCTGGGCTGCATGAGAACAGTGGACACAGGCTCCCGATGCTGCAATACTCATACTCTTTTCTGCCCGCATGGGAGACACTACTCACTTTCTTCCTCTCTCTGGACTGTTTCAGAAGAGGCAGACCACTACAGCTTCGGAACAGGTACTCTATCGAGGAAGAAAAAGGTGCTGGTGACCCTGAGGGATGAAGGCCTGCGCCGGCGGACACACCTCAACATCAGCATGCCGCATGACTTCCGCCCAGTGTCCTCCATCATTGATGTGGACATCCTCCCTGAGACGCACCGCCGAGTGAGGCTCTACAGACATGGCTGCGAAAAGCCGCTGGGCTTCTACATTCGAGATGGCACCAGCATGCGTGTGACCCCCCACGGGCTAGAGAAAGTCCCGGCTATCTTCATTTCCCGGATGGTGCCTGGGGGCCTTGCAGAGAGCACTGGGCTACTGGCGGTGAATGACGAAGTCTTGGAGGTGAATGGGATTGAGGTAGCTGGAAAGACATTGGATCAAGTCACAGACATGATGATTGCCAACAGCCACAACCTCATTGTCACTGTCAAGCCTGCCAACCAAAGGAACAACGTGGTCCGCAGCAGCCGCACATCCGGTAGCTCTGCCCAGTCCACGGACAGCACCACCAGTCACCACAGCCTGCCGGCCCCGCATGTCGTGCAGAATTTCCACCCTGAGGAAATGGAGAGCGACGAGGAAGCCGACATCGTCATTGAGGGGGCTCTGGAACCTCAGCACATCCCCAAGACACAGGCCGTCCCTCTGGGCAGCCTCTCGAGGGCCAATGGTACCAGCCTTGCCCACAGGCTGCACAGGGACATGGTCCTGCATAGCTCTGGGCGGGAGAGCAACGGCAGTATCCACAGATTTCTCAGCTCCCTGAAACCAGACCCGCGACACAGCCTGGTCCTCCCTCAAGGAGGTGTGGAGGAGCACGGGCCAGCCATCACTCTCTAGGACTTGAGCCACTTGGCCAGGCTGAGGTCCCATACAGACTGTGTGGCAGCAGGAACCACGGGTGGCGAGTGCCGAGTAGCGTGTAGTGCTCTTAGATGAATAGTGACTCCAGAGGGAAATACTTTACATTTTTATGTCAATTTTAAAATAAGAAAAATAATTATGTACTTTTTTTTCCTTTTTTCATCATCATTCCTAAGTCCTATTCTTTATTTAAGCTTTTGGACAAGAAAACTGTCTATTTTTATAGGATTTTTTCCATGGAACTTAAAAATACACACACCTGCACATATTCTGGGCTCAGTGCGTGGCCAGAACCTTTGCAGAGTGAAGCAGGATACTAAAGTACAGAGAGTATTTTTTAAAATTCTGGTTTTTAAAATGAAGCTCTACAGATTTTTTTAAAATAGTAAAATTCATGTTTTTAACTAGCTCATGTGAAACGATCTTGTGATCTTGAGCGCTCTACTGACCCAGCGTGGCTGTGACAGGAAAACGGGAACTGTCTGAGGATGGCTTTCCTCGCAGCCAGCTCAGGAGGCCCACTGGCCTATACCCCGGAGCCCCTGCGGTTACAGTGGCCACATCTGCAGATCTGCCCCAGCCTCAGGTCGACTGCCACTGCCATCCGCCTCTGACAGGGAGTTTAAGAAGCCAGCCACTCTGCTGGCTGGACAGCGAGGCCCAACGAGGCCACGTAGGAGTAAAAGCCAATGTTTACAGCAGTGTTTTCTTTGGGTTGACTAACCAGCGCAGGTTTAAGATGTCTTCAGCAGAAATGAGGGACAAACACCACACCCCCAAAGCCCCACAGCGGTGGGGTGGATGTACGTGTTAACTTTGCTTTTTAACACAGCTGCCTGTTTTTATAAGAGAAGACTTGGAGCGTGTCAGTGCGCGCTCCTAGAATGGTGGTCAGGGGCAGGAACGCGCTTCTTTAATGAGAACAAATCACGTGAATCTTAGTAGTTTTCACAGATACTCTTTTTTAGACCTTCTTAGAGGCTTATTATTGCTGACCCAATTAAATTTTATATAAATTGTGTTTTCTGTCTGGATACAGTGTCGGGGAGAGAATGGCGCATTTATTAACTGAGAACAAACTGACCAAGTGAATCTTTCATGTAAATACTGGTTTTAAAGTGTCTTCCCAGCCTTCCAGGTTGAGAGCTCCACCTGCTGGTCAGAGGCAGAACTGCCCTGACTTCATGAGTGGCAGAAGGAAACTGCATCCCGGTGTTGTGCTTTGTCTGGAATTTAAGTGAAGAACTTAATTCTTTTCCCTTGGAGAACTGTTTCTTGGACAGAAGTAGCTTTTGCTGAAGAATTGTCTCCTCACTCCATGTCTGTTTCTCAGTCATGTGCCAAGGATCGTCCACCATTTGTTTCTGAGCACAAGGGTAAGATGCTCCCTGAGTCTCTGTGCAAAAAGTGTCTTGTGTGTTGCTGCAGTAGTTTGCAATGTGTGTTATCACAAGTATTACAGAACCAAAACACTGGCGATCAGCTACTGCAAGAGTTGTTCTCGGCTAAGCTATTGCTTGATATCTTGTGTTGAGTACACTGGGTTTGCTACCAAGATGGAAAGTTGTTTCTCACCATGCTTAAGTTGTTTGGCAGATGTCAACCAGTTTATTCAAGGGAACTAAAAACAACAGGACAGGGTCCATCTGACCTTTGCAAGCTGGTGTATATGAGGAACTACATGTTTAGTGGAGGCCTGAGTGTTTATCTAAACGGAACTCTACTCCCACATTTTATCTCTTCTTTGGAAAAAAAAAAATCTATGTCATTATATATTAAATTTTTTTGGTTTTATATATCAGAAAATAAAAACTTTTTTGCTTTTGAGTTAAAGTGTGTTACTGGTATACCTCTCCGTTACTGTCTGTTGCTATAAAGAGATGATATGACCAAAGTAAATTATAAAACCATTTAACTGGGGACTTGCTTACCGTTTCAGAGCGTGAGTTCATGGCCATCATGGCAAGGAGCAGGCAGGCAGGTGAGCGGGCGTGGCACTGCAGCACAGTTGAGAACTCACACCTGATTCACAAGCACAAGACAGGCAGAGAGCTAACCGGGAATGGTGCAGGCTTTGGAAAGCCCACTCCTAGTGATATTAGGAGGCCACACCTCCTAATCCTTCCCAAACCTTCCCACCAACTGAGACCACGCATTCGAATATATGATTCTATGGAGGTCATGCTCACTCAAACCGCCACATATACTTTGTGTTTGGAATAAGGGGAGAGAGTTTGGGTGCCAGTGGCGAGATGGCCTGACCACACAGAAAGGACTGACTGGCATTTCTCAGAGTCTATCGTGTGCCATCATTTTTCTCACTTAACCCTTGCACATTTTCTAAGTGCTGCTCTTACTATTTAAAGAAGAGGAAAATGGACCCACACTCAGACTGATAGGTAATTCAGAATATTCCTTTTAAGTCTTTTGGGGAAAGTTTCTTGAGTCGTTATACAGCTTCCCTTATGTCGTTTGTAGAGTTTTCACTAACATTATCATTCGGACATTAAAACTATAATGCCATCCTCAGGGTTCATTCAAGTCTCAAGCACCATTGGCCCCACGCACCAGTAACCCCAAGGGAGCACACATACGCCCTGGCAGGAATGGCGCCATTGGTTTCAGTGATTGCCTTCATTGTGATCCCAGACTACAACCTCTCCAGTTCAGAGCTGAGAAACCTCGAGTCCCTGCACGGCCGACCTTACAGTCCGACACACTCTGAAACTGCTGAGTTTCACAACCACTCTCATGGTGCAGTGTGAAGGACAGGTACTTGGGTGGGGAACCAAGGCACATCCTGATCTGAGCATCTGAAGGTACTGTTCTATTGCCGTGAAGAGGCACCAGAATCTAGGCAAAAGAAAGCATTTAAGCCGGGCGGTGGTGGCGCACGCCTTTAATCCCAGCACTCGGGAGGCAGAGGCAGGCGGATCTCTGTGAGTTCGAGACCAGCCTGGTCTACAAGAGCTAGTTCCAGGACAGGCTCCAAAACCACAGAGAAACCCTGTCTCGAAAAACCAAAAAAAAAAAAAAAAAAAAAAAAAAAAAGCATTTAATTGGGAGCTTGCTGACAGCTTTAGGTCACTGGCAGGAAGCAGGCAGGCATGGCACTGGAGCAGCATATCCTGATCTCCAGATGGCAAGCAGAGAGAGACTGCCATAGGCTTCTGAAATCTCAAACTCACTCCCAGTGACACTACTTCAACAAGGCCACACCTCCAAGCCCTTCCCAAACAGTCCCACTAACTGGGGACTAAGCATTCAAACATAGAAGGTAATGGGCCATTTTCATTCAAACCACCACAGAATCCATGTCACAACTTCAGGGCATAGACAGAGGCTGCCTGGGAGCTGACCTCCCAGCCAATGAAGTCAAGGAGGTTATTTAGCATTTTTGGTTTTACAAGAAACAATCCTAGAGCATCTACACAGATGAGGAACGAAGAGTTGCTGGTAATATTCATCTGATGCCTGCAGTTTCAAAACGGGTAGACATTCTATCACTGGTACCTACCTGTTTTGTGAAGATTATTATTATAATCCTGACCACTTACCTGACCTTATCCATTAAGAGATATCACTAGTAGTGTGTCTTTTTTAACATATATTTGGTGGGCTGGGTGATACTGGCACACACCTTTAAATCCAACACTTGGGAGGCAGAGACAGTGGTATGTATCTCTGAGTTCCACACCAGCCTGATATACAGAGCAAGTTCCAGGACAGGCTCCAAAGTTACACAGAGAAACCCTGTCTCAAAGGAAAAAAAATTATTTGGTAGGATGATCATTTTCACAATATTAATTCTACTCTTCCATGAACATGGGATGTCTTCCAATTTTTAGTAGTTCTCAATCTCTTCAGAAATTTAAACTTTTCATTGTAGAGTTCTTTCCCCCCTCTTTAGTTTTAATCCAAGATGTTTTATTGTGTTTGAAGGTTATTTAAACGGGAGTGCCCAAGATCTGTGTTTGTTGTTGGTATACAGAAAGGCTATTAATTTTTCTGAGTTGATTTTGTATCTTACCACTTTGCTGAAATCATTTCTAGTTTTCTGGTAGAAATTTTAAGATCTCTTATGTATAACAAAACATCTTCAATTCATAATAATATGACTTCTTTTCCTATTTGTATCCATTTGCCTTATTGCTTAAGCTAGTTTCTTGAGCACTATTTTGAAAAGGACTGGGAATAGTGGACAGCTCATCTTATTTCTGACCTGAATGGGACTGCTTCAAGATTTTCTCTATTTAGGATAATGTTGACTGTGTTTGACTTCTATAACTTTTATTACTTTGAGATACATTCCCTCCAGTCCTACTCTTTCTAGGTCTTTTATCATAAAACTGTTGGATTTTGTCCAAGGTTTTTCTTCACCTATTGAAATAATCATGTAATTCTGATCTTGAAATCCATTTATATAATTTATTATATTTATTGACTTAAGTATGTTGAACTATCCCTGCATTTTGGGGAATAATAAAACCAACTTGATCACAGTGGATGATCTTGATATATGCCTGTTTTCATATACTATTATTTTATTGAGATTTTCACATCTGTATTCATCGAGGACATCAGTCTGTAGTTTTTATTCTTTTGTTATGTTTTATCTGGTTTTGATATTAAAGTATTCCTGGATTTATAGAGTGAGTTTGTGAGTGTTTGCCTTTCTTTTTAATGATCTAAGAATTGGCTAGAGATCTCTGAAAGTCTAGAAGAATCCTGCTGCAAATCATCTAGTCCTGAGCTTTTGGGGGACAGGGGGAGAAGCTTTTTTATTATCTTTCAATCTCCTCATTTATTATAGCTGCTTAGGTGTTTGATCTTTTCCTGGCTTAACTTTCTTAGTTTGAATCAAGAAATTCTTTCATTTCCTTTAGCTTTTCCAATGTAATGGAGTAGAGGCTTTTTAAAAAGTATGATCTTACAATATTCTGAATGTCTTTGAAGGTGCTGTAATGTTTCCTTGTTGTTTCTGATTCAGTCCATTTGGATCCTGTCTCCATTTGGTTAGTTGGGCCAAGAGTCTGTCAATCTTCTCACAGAACCAGCTCTTGCATTCCAGATTTTTTTCTTTACTTCTATTTCATTAATTTCTGCTTTGACTTACATTTCTTGCCATGTAGTTGATTTGAGTTTGGTTTGTTCTTTTTACCTATTCTGGCTGGCTGGCTCTCCTGAAACTCTATGTAGAACAGCTGGTCTCTAACAGATTCACCTGCTTCTCCTCTCCAGTGCTGGGATCAGAGACATGCAGCATCACACCCCGTTTTAATTGCAACATTAAGCTATTTGTGCTCTTTCTGGTCTTTTAACCTAGGCACTTTAAGCTACAACTTTTCTTATTAGATCTACTTTGAATATGCCTTAAAGGTTTTTGTTCTGTGTTTCCATTTTCATTTAGTACCAGAGATACTCTTATTTCTTTCTTGATTTCTTCTTTGACTCATTCATCATTCAGTAATGAATTATTTAATCTCCATGAGTTTATGTACTTACTAGAGATGTTCTACTGTCAATTTTAAGTTTTATTTCACAACAGTCATAGGATGCATGAAATTATTTCAGTCTTTCTGAACTTGATAAGGTTTGTTTCATGGTCTATGTTAGATTTACAGGTCCAATGCAATTCCAGTCAAAATACATACACACAACATTCTTCACAGAAATAGGAAAAGAATCCTAAAATACTTATGGAACCAGAAAAAAAGACCCTAAATAGCAAAAGCAATCCTAAGCAAACAAACAAACAAAAAAAAACAGTAATACTGTAGTGACTACCATTCCAGACTTGAAGGCATATTATATATCACTAAAAACAGTATCGTAATGGCACAAAAACAAACATATACACCAGTGGGTTAAAACAGAAGGCCCAAACATGAGTACATGTGACTATAGCCATCTGATTGATACTTGGCAGTAACAAACATACACTGGAGAAAAGACAACAGCAAATAGTACTGAGGAAGCTGGATGTTCACATGCAAAGAAATGTAATTTGATCCCTATCTAGCATCCTGCACAAAAATTAACTCCAAGTGGATCAAAGACTTCAATTTTAAACCTGAAATGCTAAAACTGTTAGAAGAAAACACAGGTGGTACCCTACAGAAGGTGTAGAAAAGGATTTTTGAATAGGACTCTATTATGTCCAGGAATTAAGGTCACCAACTGCCAAGTTCGTTTCTGTAGAACAAAGGAAATAATTAATTTTGACAGCTATACCTCTGCTAGATGACTAATATCCAGAATATACAAAGAACTCAAAAAACAAAGTCAATAAAACAAATGACTCAGTTTAAAAAATGGGCTATGAATCTGAATAGAGTTTTATTAAGAAGAAATTAAAATGGCTACCAAATACCTCAAAATGTGTTGGCCACTTGTGTTAGGCCTCTATTGCTGTGAAGACACACCATGACCACGCTAATGCTTATAAAGGAAAACGTTTAACTGTGGTGGCTTATAGTTCAGAAGTTTAGTCCATTATTCTGACAGAAAGCAAGGTAGCATGCAGGCAGATATGGTGCTAGACAAGAGCTGAGAGTTCCCACACCTTGACTCACAGGCAACCGGAAGTGGTCTGATACACTGGGCAGTAGCTCCACAGTGACACCCTTCCTCCAAGCCCATACCACCTAACAGTGCCACGCCCTTTGGTGACTTTCTTTCATACCACGCCATCCTTAGCATTGCAGAAATGCAAACTACAACAACTCTGACAACTCACTCCAGTCAGTGGCTGAGGTAACAAACCACCAACAAACGCTGGAAAGGATGTAGAGAGAAGGAAAGCCACATTTACTGTTGGTAGAAGAGCAAACTGGAAGCCTCTCTGCAAATCAGGATGGAGAATCCTCAAAAACCTAAACATAAGTCAACCATCTGACCCCCGTTCTACCTCTTCTCAGCATATGAACAAAGCACTCAACATACTCCAGATACTTGCTCTGCTACGTTCATTGCTGCCCGAATGGCAATAGCCAGAAAATGGAAACAAGCTAAATGTTTTTCAACAGATTACTAGATAATGAGAATGTGATAATATACAAATGGAATACTATTCATTAAGAAAAATAAAATTCTAAAAATACAGTAAATGGATAGATCTAGAGAAGATTATATTAAGGTGACCCAAGCCCAAAAAGACAAACACCATGTGTCCTCTCTTATCTGCAATTCTGACCCCCAAGTCTCCAGATATAAGTTATTAATGAAGTAGCTGAAGAAAACAGAAAAACATAAAGGGACTGTGGTGGGGGAGGGGGTGCTTGAGAGAACAGCAAGATACCAGTGATGTGAATGGAAAAATGGGGAGGGGGCTTTAACTGGGGAGAGGTCAATACAGAAGGTGGGAGGAGACGCAAATAGCACCAAGGTTGTTTGGTAAAGCTTCAAGAAATCATTTTACATTTACCTAAAATTATAAACTATATATACATACATACATACATACATACACACACACACACACACTGTGTGTACTACGTATATGCAGATATGAATACCTTAAATGAAGATATGCAACTTGGGCTGACAATGCTCTCCACAAGAGCCTTAGACTATCTAGTAAAAACTCCAGTACCGCTGGGTGGCTGTGGAGCATACCTTTAATCCTAGCACAAGGGAGGCAGAGGCAGGTGGATCTCTTTGAGTTCGAGGCCAGCCTGGTCTACAGAGCAAGTTCCAGGATAGCTAGGGCTGTTACACAGAGAAACTATCTTTTAAAAAAAGAAAAGAAAAAAAAACCCTCCTATACCAGACATGAAAACCCTCTATTTAAATTGTTGGTCAGCTCTAAAAAAAATACATGAAAGAATCTTGTACTAGAACTCATTGAAGACTTTACAGAGGAACCTCCCTAGACATCCATCCAGCTTTGTAACACAACAGACCTCAAAGTCATCTGCCCATTTTTTACACCCAAGCTGAAATTGTGCCAAAGTTTTAGTAGCAACATTATCTACTTTCACTGTCTCGTTTATTCAACTCTTGATCCAAGAGTAAGGACATCAGCAGTGGCTGACCTAATGTTTCCTAAGTGCACTTCAAAGGCCTGGGCATCTGTTCCGGTCATGTATGGGTCATATGACAAATGCATTTACTCCAGTCATTTGAAAGCACATATAACAACTAAACAAACTTCGCTTTTAAAAATAAGTAAAAATTACCTTCAGGGTAAAAAGCCTTCTTTTAAAAATGTTCTTTTATAAGCTGTTGAGGTGGCACAAGTCACAATTCCAACAGTCAAGTTGCAGGGCCAGGATCTCCATGAGTTTAAGGCTAACCTGGGCTACTCAATAAGGCCTTGATTTTTTTGTTTGTTTTTTTTTAAAAAAAAAATAATTAAAAAAAATAAATAAAAATAAAACTTCACTTTCAAACTAGATACTTTAATATTGGGGATGTTTAAGCTTGTAGTTAAAATAGGTAATATTAAAGACTGAATAATAATCAGGACAGTTAGCCGGGCATGGTGGCACACTCCTTTAATCCCAGCACTCAGGAGGCAGAGGCTGGCAGATCTCTGAGTTCAAGGCCAGCCTGGTCTACAGAATGAGTTCCAACACAGCCAACGATACAGAGAAACCATCTCAAAAAATAATCATCATCAGGCCAGGTATGGAGAGTTAGGTAGTCCAGAAGCCAGAGCTTCTGTCTTGTACCTGAGAAGCTGAGGCTGAAGGTGGGTCATGATGTAACTGGTCCTTCAGTAGCATGGGCCAACAGTGATGTCCTCAGGAAAACGGCAAGTAGGAAGACCAGTAATAAAAGGATAAAATGGAATTGAACTGGGAACCGTGGGAGGGACCTTCTAGCAGCATTTCACTGGGAACCTTTCGCTTTAATGTTCAGCTGGGACTGCGTGAGTTAATGATTGGCGTCATATGTACAGCAAAGCCTTTTCTGTCTTGCTAACCTAACTTAACCAGGCCTTCCTTTCATTCTTCACTAATTATGGGTACCCAGATTTAATGCCTGGCACACAGTAAGTACTCCAGAACCATCTCCAGATGGTTTATAGCCCCAGAAAGATGTCTCACATCAAGATGTGTAGAACATCTTGATGTTTAAAGAGCTATACAGGAACCTAGAGACTGAATGGCATCATGTCCAAGCATGGGCAAGTAAACTCAAGTTTAAGAGAATGACAAACTTGTCCCATTTGATGTTCTAGTTTTAGCACAAATCCAGGAAAGTACCTCACATCCCAAGCAGACTGGACCCCGGTAGCTACATGAGCCTTACGTGCCTCTATCAGACAAAGCTGCACAGTAACACCTACATCAAAGGATAAGGTTACCGGGCGACACACGCAGTGCAGCAACACAGCAGTCACAAAATGCTCCCTGCTGGAGGAGCTGGGACCACAAAAACGCACCACCCTGCCTGCCTGACAGAGTAATGTTTAATGTTACAAAAATTAAACCGTTCTATTTTCCGTGGTTTAACAAATTTTAATTAAAAATAGACACTCTGGAAATAATAAAAAAAAATAAAGTTCAACAAGCTCTGAATTTACAACAGAGTACACAAATAATCAAAGACAACTGCCTTGAAATGCACAATAGAGCAATTACATGCAAGTATTCTATTTTTAAAACTCTACATAGCAACACTGCAGTGCTTCCCAGAGGCCATCATCCCTGTTTGCTGGGCATCAGAGGGATGATTCTGACCAGAGCTGGCTGGTCCTCATTACCACTTCTCGTGCTTTACATTATTTCATATCATGTGAGAAACAAAATTTGGCATCCACAGGACTGTGGAGGTTCATCAGTCCACCACCCCATCCATCTGAACACATGGGCCAGAGGAAAGCCTGTTTCTCCATCTCTAACACTCCTACCCCGACCTATTCTAACTGAAGACAGAACTCCTGGTCTGCCTGTCACTTATGCCTGAAACCTGTACTCCACCCCAAGTTGTGTCTAAATGCAAGAGCAGGAATCCCATGTGTCAGTGGTCCTTCCTTCCTACCAGCTAACCAGCAGTCCCTAGGAAGGCTGCACTCTCAGCGTTTTCAGTTATCCTAAGGCACTAAAGACTCGTCATACCTTTGAATGGAGCAATGACTTGCCATAGCAAAGGACAATTTGCACCGTATAGCATTTCTGTTCCTACAGAAACTTTATTTATAAAGCAACACTTGATGATTCACTACACACCAGACCTCAGGCTCAGGATATTTTTAATAAATGGAAACATTTGTTTTATGAATTATGGTATTTAAAAAAAAATACCTGTCAGGGAAAACCTAAAAAGTTGTAGTTCAATTTGTACTCTTAAGCAAACAGCATTCACAGAATCAGCAGAAGTTAATGCTTAAAAGCATGTCCTTAGGACCATAGACACCAGAGCACTCACTCCTCTCAACATGGACGTTAGCTGCTGTCTGTAGATTGAGGCTGGGCAATGCTTTTATTTCTATTAATCAAGTATTCTCAAACAAGCAGAAATTTCCTAAAATGAAAAAAATAAGTATTTGTAGATTCCAGGCTGTTACTGTTGACACTGACACTCCTGGGAAAACAAGGCGTGCATGGAATACCAAATATTTAATTTACATATACATGACCGGGAGAAACTAAAACAGTTGCAAACAAAACTGCAGGGAGCAGTCCTACTGCGGAAGGGTGTGCTTCCTTCTTGGGCTTTCTGAGCACCTGGAACCCCTTGAAGAGCCTCAGACACTGAGAATAAAGCTGGGGGGGGGGGGGCATCCAAAGTCAGCCAAACTTCAGACCTAGTCTTCTACAGAGCCTGTGATTCACACTCGAAGTTCAGACTATGTTTGACATTTTTTAGTTCAGACATATCAAAACCTAGAAGCACAGAGGGCTTATGAGTTTTTATTGCTTTCATGCAAATATACCTTCTTTTCCCAAAAAACGAAGCCACGTCGATTTTCCACACCCATAAGAGTGAAGACAATAATTCCACTTCTTTTCTACTCGGATATGGCCTCTTGTGGAAATAATCTCTAAGAAACTGTTTTTTGTCCTCATAGGAGCGGCCTCCATACTTGTTAGGATCCAATGCTAACACCTGCAGAGAGTCATCACTGGCCCCTGACCCCTCTGTCCTGCTCTCATTCTTCTGTCTCTTCAAAGGCACAGCACTCAGTCCTCTCTCTGGACCTGGGACCTCATCGGTGTCTAGAGTGAGCTGGGGCTTGTCCCCAGCCCTCTGGTCTTCCGCCCCCAGGTGCCCTTCTGGCAGCTTTCTCTTTACAGCAAAGGTGGAGTCAGGGATCACTTCCCCATTAACCAACAGCAGTTCACTGCTCTCAATAAAACCTGGCTGGCCCTGCAGGTCTGAGCTGCTGTCCTTGGGAGCACTTCTACAACGGAGCAAATGGACAGCAATGGCTCCTAAGGTCATATTTCCAGTGTAGACCCCACAGCAGTGGATGCACTTAAAGGCTGGAGACCTGAGCATTGTATGGACTGTGGGCATGACATGGTGCCTCTCCTTCAGATGGAGCTCATAGGCATCAGCAGTCACAAATGTGCCAAAACAAAAGGGGCAGGTCAGCTTCTGTTTGCTAGGCAACTTTGGTGAAACCTCGGGCTGAGGCCTCACCTTAACATACACAGGTACCAGTGACTTGGAGTGTATTCCAGCAAGAATAGCCAGGTACACCTCTCGCTCTCCAAGCTTTTCTCGTGGCAGTATGGTGATAAAATCAAGATGGGGGAAGAGCAAGTTCCCATTGGCATCCAGGTCCAGCTGGAAACCTCTGTTACTATAATCCAAAGACAGTCTCTTCTTGCCCAGGTGCTTAGTCCTGCTGTGCTCCACAAGGCCCCGGACATCATGGAAAGTGCACGGACAAAACAGGCATCCCAAGCCATGCATGAGCAAATGGTGCATCAGCTCCTCCTGCGAGACCAGGCACTTACAGGAGAGGCAGCGCACCGTCTTCTCTCTCATCCACTTCAGAAACGGGGCACATGCAGCAAGCTTTTCAGGTTCAAGTTTCTCACCAGACTTGGACTCACTCTGATTGTGAGCCATTTCCATGTGCACCTGGTAGACATTAGCAGGAAACAGCTCATTGCAAACCCGGCAGAGCTGAGACTCACTCTGCTTGTGAGCCACTTCCATGTGAACCTGGTAGACATTGGAAGGGAAAAGTTCATTGCAAACCGGGCATGTTTTCCACTGCTTGGCCTGTCTGAGTGCCTGATTTGCATCTGCTACAGGTGAGGTAGCCTGAACAAACACACTAGGGGCAGGGCTCACTAGCACCTGTGGGGAGGGCAGGCTGGGCAGGGAGCTAGCCATCTGTGTGCCCGAGCTTGAGGGCAAGAACTGCATTGGCACCTGGGGTGGTGGTGCGACAGTTGCAAGGCCTCCACCGGAGGACATAGGCAGAGTGACAGACACTGGGGCCAGTGTGTAGGTGGGAATTCCATTCACCTGCTTCCCAGTTGGAATGAGCTGTCTGAGAATAGAGCCTGAAGTGAGGAAAGTAGTGTTTTGTGAGGTTCCAGCTCTCACTGGCTGGCTCACAGGCAAGATGTTAGTGCTGACAGACGGACTGAGCTGCAGGACACCAGGCCTCACGGGTGGGCCCACAGGAAGGACTCCTGGTGTTACTGGCTGACTGAGCTGAAGAACACCAGAGCTTACACCCTGATTCACAGGGACAACAGCTGAGGGGACAGTCTGGTTTGATGAAAGCAGCCCGGGTGATACCACCTGGCCTGCAGGGAGAACCCTCAAGGGCACTGTCTGGCCAGGAGGGAGAACTCGAGATGGAGCTGTCTGGCCAACAGGGAGAACTGATGACTGGACCACTTGGCCAGTGGGAAGGACACCAGAAGTGGCTGTCTGCCCAGGGATCACTCCAACAGGGGCCACCTGGCCAGCAGGAAGGACTCCTGATGGAACCGCCCGACCTACAGAAATCCCCCCTGGAGAAGCAGACTGCAGAGCCCCTGAGTTGACAGAGGGACTCAGAGGTAAGACACCAGGTCCAACAGGTCTGTTTATGGGTCCCACGGGTCTACTTATAGACCCCATGGGCTGAGTGAGGGGTAAAACTCCAGGGCGTACAGCTTGATTCATGGGAAGGATGCTTGCTCTAACAGACTTATTCACAGGCAGCACAGAAGTACTCCCAGGCTGATTAAGTGGAACACTGTGAGAGATAAAGACAGGAGGGGGAGCTGACGGTTTCAGGGTGAGGCTATTCTGGCATACAGGCAAAGGGCTGGAGACCAGAGCTACATGAGACTGGGCAGTGGTGGGTGGGGAGTGTGTAAGGCTTCCAGAAGTGCCTGGGGCCACAGTCACTGGCTGCACAGTGCCAGGACTTTGACTGTTCGGTGGCAAAGTAAGGTGGAAGCAAGGCGGAGGGGCTGCAATGCTCGAAGCACTGCTACTTGGCGGTAAGGCCAAGTGGGTCACTGGTTTTGGAGCAATATGCATTTGCTTCAGAAACCCAGTCCTCTTGATGTGTTCTGAAATCACAGACCGCAGCTTGTTCTCCAAGTCCCTGTGTACATCTGATGTCAAAATGTGATACATCAGGGCATCCTGACTGCTGGCAATAGCGTTGCATTTTTTACAGTAGTATTTGTCAAATGACAGGATTTTATCCACAGAAGCAGGGTCACTTGCTTTTGGTTGCTCTGTTTCCTCGGTTCGCAAACCAAAGTAGGAGTTAATTAAGTAATGAAAATGGGCCACCAGCACATGCTTCTTCATACTGTAGTACAAGGTGTTGGAAAAGTTACATTTTAAACATGTGAAGCTTATCACATCACTCCTTAATGTCTTCGCTTCACCCAGAATGTTCACCGTGTAGTTCTGGACTTTCCGCGCAGGCGCATGAAACATCCTGAAGTGCTTGCCCACTACCCTGGGCTGAGAAGAAAACGGGCAGTTGGGGCAGGGGATCATCAGCTCCTGGTCAGCCTCATCTTCATGGTAACGATGCAGGTGATTTTTTAGGGAAGCGAGCACCTTTGTTGAGTACCTACAGAGAGTACAGCAGTACGGCTTCGTTCGGTATCTCTGTCAAGAGAGAAGAGAGGCTTAGGCAGAGTACAAGTTGCTGGTTTCCCTTCCACGCTCTCCCTCGTCTGTGCACTTTGCTAACACCAGAAGGCTCATGAGTAAAAAGCAGTTTCTAGACAGAGCTGTGCCCCCAACAAAACTACATTTACATGTACTTACTTCAGTTACATAATTTTCCCATATCCTAAACAGCATTCTTTTTGGCACTTTGTTTTGTTTTGCTTTTTGTTTTGGGGGGTTGTTTGTGTTTGTGCTTCTGGTTTATCAAGACAGGATTTCTCTGTTTAACAACTCTGGCTGTCCTGAAATTCATTATGTAGACCAGGCGGCCTCAAACTCACAGAGATCCTCCTGTCTCTGCCTTCGAATGCTGGGACTAAAGGCATGCCCCACTACTTCCCGGTGGTACTTTTTTCTTAAACATTTGGAAAACTATCAACTAATATTAACTTACGGACTATACAAATACTGGATCTAGTCAAAAACTCCTGATTTGCTGATGTCTAAGCTGCCAGCTAAAACAACAAGCGTCAGCACCTTGTCCTATACTCTACACTGTCCTTTAACAGATACATAATGGAAACATACTCAGTTAACTTTCTGTAGTTATTTTCCTTCTTCCCGTCACATTCCTCTTAGGTTTATTTAACTCCAAATTATAAAACTTGGAATTCAACTAAAATTGACCTCGTTTCCAACTTGTTAGACCTTCTCAATTGCTTTTATTTCCCCATTCCCAGGACAGTTAAGAGCTGGGCTATATGGATGCACTAGAAAGGCAGGTCTGTTATTCTAACTTCTCAAAAAGCAAGAGGATAGAATGTGCAAGGCCAGCCTGGGCAACTTGGTAAAACCCTGTCTATGACACAGAGAGAGAGACAGAGACAGAGACAGAGACAGAGACAGAGACAGAGACAGACAGACGCTAGAGATAAAGATCAGTAATAGAGGGCTGCTAAACATGCACAAAGCCCTCAGTTCAATCTTCAGTATGACCTAACAAACAGATGAAACCTGCCAACTACCTCCCCGCAAAAAAAAAAAAAAAAAAAAAAAAAAAAAAGAGAGAGGACACAAAGTTAGGTTACTTAGTTTAACCTGGTTAGGCTTAACTACTACAATCAAAACACCACAACCAAAAGCAAGCTGGAGAGGAAAGGGTATATTTCAGCTTACACTTCCAGGTAACAAGTCTGTCACTGAGGGAAGTCAGAGCAGAAACTGATGCAGAGACCACTAGGCAATGCTAGGCTCATCATGGCTTGCTCAGTCTGCTTTCTTATAGAACCCAGGACAGGTACTACCCACAATGGGCTGGACCCTCCCCCATCAATCACTAATTAAGAAAATGCTTTACAGCCAGAATTTATGGAGGCATTTTCTCCCTTCAGGTAACTCTAGCTTATGTCAAGCTGACTGACATAAAACAAGCCAGCACAGGAGACACAGTGGAAGAGTCTGGGAGGAGTAGGAATGGGGAGCACGGAGTAGATAGTAAAAACAACTAATGTCTCTAAGAAACATTCTTTTCATATTTAACATATCTGAAATTCAGCTTACTTTAGAACTGAAGGCAATACTGACTAAGGGAATAAAAGTTTTAGTTTCAACAAAATGGTACACCTTCCGGCAGTCAGGCAAGGAGCAAAGGGAGCCAATACTGAATAAATCTTTAAGGACTGCAGAGCTTCTGAAATGCCCATAAGCATGATCAACAAAAGGAAAAGACAACAGAACAGACTCCATGGGAGTAAGACTCTTCAAAGCCTTGAAGACTCTGCTAAAGCTTCCGGTTCTAAAGTTGACATGTCAAAAGCTAAGCAATCCCTATAAACACCCGATAATAAAAGGTCAGATGCCCAAGACACAGGAACATGTTCAAATATCAATGCAAAAATAAACCTGGCTTCTTAAAATGACAATAGATTTTAAAAGTTTATTAAAGAATGTCTCTGAGGTTAATGTAGGATGTAAGAGTTAATAAGAAGCCTGAGCTAATAGGCCACCCAGTTTATAAAAAAAAAAAAAAAGTCTCTGACTCTAAGGCCAGCACGATGGAAAGTCAAGCAAAGGCCAACACCGCTCCACTGCACTCATGCTCCTAGAGGGGAACAAAATGAGGAGCCCACTGGACAGCATCCTGAATGGACGGCTCCCAGGGAAGGAAAGGGGATTTGCTCCACATCCTGGCAATGCCAGGTACAGATACCATAAAAAGAAAGGTGTAAATCCATAAATCCTACATGTGCAGGACAAAACAGCTGATAAAAAGCACACAAGACATCAGAACTTGGGAAGCATCATCACCCTGGTGATGGCACTTCACAACTCAGGCCTGCCAGAGAGGCTCCAAGCCACATCAAATGTGTACGCTCCTCAAGTCTCCAGACTGAGGTCTGTCCTTTGAAACCTCTCAAATGGGCATGGCTCTCACAGCCTAAGAAAGCCTCATCTGTCCTCTGATCTCTCAACCCTGTGCAGCATAAGCTATACTGGCCGGCATGATTGTATGACATCCTGTTGTCAAGTCATCTGTTCCTAATTCCTGTTTCCCCAGAAAGTAAGGAGGAGACAACATGGGGACATCAGGCCATTATTACACATGGTAGATACTCCTTTTCCTAGAGCACAGCATCTGCTAACACATAAAATCTCTACTAGCTCAAGTTATTACTAAAATTCATTTCTTAATTTTTTAGATTTATTTCATGTGTACATGTATGTGTACTGTGTATAATACATCTGGTGCCCAGAGGTCAAAAGGGTGCATTAAATCCCCTGGAACTGGATTTAAAGACAGCTGTGAGCAACCATGCAGGTGCTCAGAACTTAGAATGTAAAGAGCCCCATGGCCAACACAGAACCAGAGTCTGGATGACGAGAACCCCGCAGCTCAAAGATCCCTAGAGCTATAGCGGTACTTCAGAAGCAGAGAAAATATAATCTGCAAACTAGATTGCAGCAATAGCAGTAACACCAGTGACTACAATTCCAGTTCCACATCCACACCAGCAATTCCTTGTTCAGATAATGGGGTATCAATCACAATTTCATTTCCATGTTTCTCTTCTAAGTCAACAGTGTACCAGAAGACTCCAACAAAAGCCAACATCTTCATCAAATGTAACTGCAGTGAGATCTCTGGCCAATGCCTTGGCTGCAAGGCAGTTGTTACTGACTGAAAGAGGTTCATTTTCTAAGTATTCCTATGCTGCTGGGGCTCCTGGTCAGGCTGGAAACTGAAGTGAGCCATCATCTGCCTTTCAGCTGCATCCAATCCTACAGAAGCAGGATGCAGGATGCTGCACACCAGTGTCCCTATGGGGCAGCAGCATGGAGCTTCAGCAGTTCACACAGGAGCCATCAAGGGAGGGTTTCTCTCTATTAACAGTCCTGGCTGTCCTGGAACTCTGTAGACAGGCTGGCCTTGCACTCACAGAGATCTGCCTGCCTCTTCCTCCCATGTCTGGGATTAAAGGTATGCATCACCACTGCCCGGCTTTGCAGTACACTTTTCTATACTCAGCTACACAGGCTTGTAAGATTAATATTACCACAAAAATGCAATACATCTCTGTGACCTAGATAACAGGTACTTTCAGTTCCATTATAATATCAAATAATCACATTGTACATGCAGTCTCCCACTAACTGGAATGTCCTTAGTTATATGTGTAGGCACTTGATGGTACAGCATTTATTCTGAATTACTAAATCAAGGGTTCTTATCCAGTCAGTTCTATTCACAAAGCTCAGCTATGACACCACACTGTGCATGTGGAAAACCACAGTGCTGCAATGCACACCTCTGAGCTCTGCATCTCTCCCACCTCATGAACAGATCCTCCCAATTAACCAGCAGCCCTAGGAACCATGGTGTACCTCAGCCTTAGTTCACTTGCCCCTAGTGAAAACGAGTTACAAAATTACATACCGCTTTCTTTCCAGAAGGTTCCCAAAGGGAGACATCGCTCCATGATGTATTATAAAAGTACTTCTCTCCTGGTTCAAAGCCTTTAAGATCCTTAAGAAAAGAAAAAAGAAAGAAAAAAAAACCCATTATGTGACAATTTGTGAGTTACAGAAATATCTGTGCACGCCTATAATCCAGATCAGCCACTCGGGAGGCTGAAGCAGAAGGATCCCAAAGTTCGAAGCTAGCCTGGGCAACTTAACAACAACTTGCTGCAAAAATAAAAACATTAAAAGGTTAGATTGCAAGGTTCACTGGTAGAGCATTTGCCTCACGTGTCTGAGACCCTAAGTATAATCCCCTCCTACCAAAAGTAAATCTAAAATCAAGTAATCTGGAACCTAAAAAATCTTTATTGGCAAAGAAAAATGGAAGTATGGTCATTAACAAATTTTTACATTTAAAGTGAGTGTCAAAAAAGAGGTTTAAATTATCCACATTATAACTACATAAACAGATCTCTCAAAAGAAAATGTTACCTATATTTTGTACACGTAAGCTCATGAGCTATGTAAACACACAGACCACGGTCTGCGCTCACAGCCCTTCTCCAGCAGCACTTTCCAGATGCACTCTGGGAACAGGGCATACCCTTTAGCACACCCAATGCTTTCTTTCTCAAAAACAGAAGTCATTTTTCTTTATTTTTCCTGAATTTTAATTTTATGTGTGTTTTAGGTGCTGTGCCTGCATATCTGTGTGCCACATGCACACCTGGTGCCCAGAGGCCAGAAGAGAACATCAGATCCCCTGGAACTAGAGTTACAGATGATTATAAGCCATTATGGATGCTGGGGATCGAACCTGGGTCCTCTAGAAGAGCAGCTGGTGCTCTGAACTGGAAGTTATTTTTCACCCCAAAAAAAAAAAAAGTACTTGCTCCACTGAGAAGGTTCAAAAGTGGTGTAATGGAAGCATTCCTCTTACTGTGTGGAGCCGGTGAGCTAAGTGGAAGCTGTCTGACAAGAGAACAAAGAGCCAGTCCTGGGCAGGCAAAGTATGGCTCCAGATCCAGCATACCAAGGAAACAGCAGGATGCATCCATTTGCAACTGACAAGGTAAAAATGAGTGAGAAGCAGACAGAACTTCCGCCAACACTAATTACAGCCTCAGATAGTCACTGTTAGACTCTGGGGACCAATCAGGATAAGAAAGATTCCACGCTCAGTTTCACAGTTCAAAAAGACACGTAAAGGAAAACTTTTCACAAGCAAACACTGTCTTCCACTGGTGACAAGTGCCATGGTAAGCTCTTTCAGGACAGAGGAGCATAAATCAGAAAGCTCAGATCCTGTTAGCCTGGCCTGAGCACACCAGGAAGACATGCAGCCAACATGGCCAGGAAGGGATGAGGAGCAGGGCCCGAGAGGAGTGCATAACAGTGCAGAATGAAACTGTTTCACAGAATCAACAGCAGGTGCTGCAGGAAATGCGCCAGAGCATTTCACACCTTCCTAAAGTTCACACACCCCATAACACTTTTATTGTTATCATTTCACTCTTTTGGGTTTTTTTGAGGGGAGCGGGGACCCACCACCCAGCTCCCAAATAAATCATGCACGGAGGCTTACTATTACTTATAAATGCCTGGCCTTAGCTTGGCTTGTTTCTTGCCAGTTTTTCTTAACTTTAAATTATCCCATCTACCTTTAGCCTCTAGGCTTTTTCCTTTTCTTACTTCTGCATATCTGACTTTCACTATTTGAGGCTGGCTGGCCCCTGGTGCTCCTCTTCCTCATTTTCTCCTTCTATTTATCCTCTCTGCCTGCTGGTCCTGCCAATCCTTTCTCCTGCCTCGCTACTGGCCGTTCAGATCTTTATTAGACCATCAGGTGTTCAAGACAGGCAAAGAATCACAGCTTCAAAGAATTAAACAAATGCAACATGAAAGCAACACATTTTACATCGTTACACAAATGTTTTAGAACATAAACAAATGTAACACATCTTAAAATAATATTCTACAACATTTTATCTCTAAATTGAAGGTAAAAACCTAGTCTTTCTTTGCCTCTGGCATGCACTAAAGTGTGTGCAGAGACACTCTACCTTGGCAACATAGCTCATTTACATAAAAGTTTTAAAGTGTTTAAAAAAGCAGGTAGAACTTCAAGGTACTTACTGCCCTCAGGGTCAACCCATGGAACCCAGAACAAGGGCCCATGAAGAGCATGAATGAAACATGTTCAAGGACAGACCATCATCACAGAACCCCTGGACCCAGCAACAGAACCACCTGTAATCTTTTGGCATCAAAACACAGAGAAAAGAAATGTACTACAAATGGGAAGGTCAAAGTCGGGCTCAGAAAAACCGAAGAAAAGGAGTGTCATGACTCACCATCTGGAAAGGTTACTGGGGAACTTTGTAAGGTTACTGGCTACTTGAGAAGGATAAAGGACCTCTGTGGTCACTAAGGAACGCCTGCTATTGGGTAGGAAAATGACAGGAGCCTGTCATAAGCAACACTCCCAAATCCTGAATGTGCGCCAGTTAGTAAAGTACATACTTCATTACAAGACAAAGGTAACCGAAGAGCCAGCACAACATGGGCAATAAACCCTGTATACAAGCCCCATACACACAAAACCAAGAATCTGAACCGAGTATTTACTGTAAGCCAACCTCCCTCAATGTGGCATTTAAATTTCATTTTCTATACAATTAGCTGTATTTTATAACATTTACAATTTATAGTACTTATCAAATATTACCTTCAATAATCAAGGAAATTAGCTGAATTGGACCAATGGTAATTAATACAACTGCCTTCACCTACGCCAATGCTAATACCCTGCCTCATGGTTTGCTCAGCCTGCTTTATAGAACCCAGGACCACTAGCCCAGGGATGGCACCACCCACAATGGGCTGGGCCTGCCCCATCAACCACTAATTAAGAAAATGCCCTATAGCTGGATCTTATGGAGGCATTTCGTCAATCGAGGCTCCCTCCTTACAAATTACTCTAGCTTGTGTCAAGTAGGCATAAAACTAACCAGCACAAAAGACCACAAAATCCAGCCAGCAACTATAAAACTCATCATGTTCAGTATCTAGTCAAAAGCTTTCAGCTATCCAAACAGCAGCAAAATATTACCCCAAACCAGGAGTGCAAGCAATGATCGGTAACACAAATGTATGTGCCAGAGAGATGGCTCTGCAGGTAAAGGTAGAAGGAGAGGGCCTGCAAGAGATGGTTCAGTGGTTAAGAATATTTGCTGCTCTTCCAGAGGACCTGGGTTCAGTTCTCAACACAAAGCAGCTTACAACTGCCTGTAGCTCCAGTACGGCAAAGCCGACACACTCTTCTGGCCTCCTTGGACACCATGTACACAAATGGTACACAGATATAGAGGCAAAATACACACATATAATAAAATTAAATATTCAAAAAAAAGAGGCAGAAGAGATGGCTCAGCATTTAAGATCAGGTGCTGCTCTTACAAAGGGCCAAAGTTCGATTCCCAGCACTCATTAAAACAAATTTGAAAAGAGAAAGCAGGGCTGGAGAAATGACTCCTTGATTAACAGCACTGGTGCTCTTCCAAAAGACCCAGTTTAGTTCCCAGCACTCTTACTGGCCTCCTCCAGTCTCACTCTCCATCACATGAAGTGACGCAGATATAAATAGTTATATCTATGATCTTTTTAATTTTTGTTTTAGGATTGTTTTGGTTTAGCTTTGTTTTGTTTGTTTGTTTGTTTGTTTTTCGTTTATCAAGACAGGGCTTCTCTCTCTGTATAGTCCTGGCTTCCTGGAATTCTGTAGACCACGCTAGCCTCAAACTCAGAGATTCACCTGCCTCTGCCTCTCAAGTGCTAGGATTAAAGGTGTGTACCACCTCTGCCCAGCTAATCGTTTTAACTTTTAATAAATAAAAAGTAAAATAAGGAGTTACAGAGAATTCTTAAAACATCTTTATTTCAAAATGAAACCATGAACTTCCAGGGTTGAGGCTGTAGCTCTTTGGCAGTGTGCTTGTCTAACGTGTGTGAGGAGTTCCTGATATCAAATACCAGGACCACCAAGAACGTGAACAGAGGAAAGAAATGAAACACATTTTAATCATGACCACACTGCATGAAAATAAACTATATGGGATCGAGAACAGATTTGAAGCTGCAGAAGAAAAGCCTGGGAAATGTATTTATAGACTGGCTCTCACTAGGTATCCTGGGCTGACCTCAAACAACCCCCATGCCTCAGCCTCCTAAGTCCAAGTGTTAGGGTTACAGGCATGAGCCACCATACCCAACTTGGCCTGGGAACCTTGATTTAATAAGAGAGAAATGCAGAAACCCAAAGAGATCTGAAAACTGGAGTCTCTAGAACAGACAAGAGAGAATAAACATCAGAGAAATTAAGTCACTATATCCTCCAAACTCAGTGAAATATAAAAGCCAGGGGTTCGTTCTCAACCCATGGGTCCGAACCCCTTTGGGGCTGAATGACTCTTTCACAGTGGTCACCTAAAGCCACCCACATATTTACAATTCATAACAGTAACAAAATCACAGTAATGAAGTAGCATCGGAAATAGTTTTACGGTTGGAGATGACCACAACATGAGGACAGTTTGAAGAGCTTACAGAGCTCACTTAGGAAGACAGGTTAGTTCTTAGGATGCTTTCATGCAGGCATCTGAAGCATCAGAAAATCCATTCTCCGTCCTCCCATCTCACCTCCAAAGGCCAGCCCTGTCGTCTCTGACACTGCTGACCTCACTGTTACTTGTGTACGCTCACCTTTAGCAGCTCCTTGCAGCTGTCAAGTCCAATATCCACCAAGATGCCTTTCACCCTCTTCCGCACCTTCCTGATGCTGTCAAGATTCTGCACAGGAATTTGAAACATTTTTGATATTTTCCTTAAAAAAAAAGAAACAGAAAGAACTGTAACTACACAAATACAATTTTCACAGGGCTAGTAAACACTAGCAGACCGATTGCAGCAAGTGATGCTGCGGAATCTACACAGCCACCAGGCAAAAGAATGGCAGATGTTCTCTTCCTTACAGCATCAAAACCCTAGCACGAAAACACGAACTAAACTACAGCTCTTATAGAAACTTAGGCATATATTTTGATAGCTTCAGATCTGGCACACAGTCTCACATACAGCACCAAAAAGCACCCACAACAAAAGAAAAAATATGTTTGGCAGACTTCAACAAAATTAGTATCTCCAGGGGCACCATCAAAAAAGCAAAAATCACATTAAAATGAAGGGAATTTTTCATAGTACATTTATGATATATCCAGAATGAAAAACTCAGAACAGAGCTGAGATGGTTCAGTGGTTAAGAGTATCTGTTACTCTTACAGAGGACCCAGACCCAGGTTCAGTTCTCTGAACTGACATGGTACCTGTCTATTCTGCACATATGTGGTGCTCAGACATACATGAGGACAAAACACTCACACACATAAAATAAAAACAACAACAAAAAAAAATCAATCTAAGATGAGCAAAGGATCTAAATAAAGTTAGGCAAGGATATTCAAAGAATTACGCAAGAACACTCCAGCCGGGCAGTGGTGGCGCACGCCTTTAATCCCAGCACTCGGGAGGCAGAGGCAGGCGGATCTCTGGGAGTTCGAGGCCAGCCTGGTCTACAAGAGCTAGTTCCAGGACAGGCACCAAAGCTACAGAGAAACCCTGTCTCGAAAAACCAAAAAAAAAAAAAGAACACTCCAGCCAGACAGTGGTGGCGCACGCCTTTAACCCCAGCACTCAGAAGGCAGAGGCAGGCAGATCTCTATGAGTTCAAAGCCAGCCTGGTCTACAAGAGCTAGTTCCAGGATAGGCTTCAAAGCTACAGAGAAACCCAGTCTTGAAAAACATAAGACAGCTGTGTACACTCATATTTTAGACCATAAAGAAAAGGACCAATAAATACCTTGGAAACATACTGTTGAGAAGCCAGACACAAAGGACCAAATATATACATAATTATGATTCCATTTATACATAATAGGACAGAATAGACCTATCTAGAGATAACAATAGTTCCTTCAGCCAGAAAGAACTGGTAGGTGATAGTTAAAGGAGCGTTTGTTTTTGTTTTGGTGGTGGAAGAGACAATGACAACTTCCAAACATCATCTCTGAATGCGTGTAACCACAAAACTTGGGAAGTTGAGGCAGGAGAATCACAAGTTGGAGGGTAATTTAAACTAAACAAAATTATGCCTCAAAAAACGAAGAAAAACTGGGCAGTGATGGTGTATGCCTTTAATCCCAGCAACTGGCCAAACCAATAAAGTATGGAAGGAACAATGTCATACAAATGAAATCCAAGACTAGACGGTAAAAATAGCACATTTCACTCTTAAGAATACTTGTGGAATCAGTCACATTTGTACACGCAAACCCAAGAGACCACATGGGGAGTCCATATCCTTCAACACTGAGTAAAGACACCTCTGCAAAGTTTTGGTCCCAGTTACCAAGGCACCACTGGTTCTCAATCTCCTAACACAGCAGAGGGTGAGCCATCTCCCCATTCCATATACATTTCTAATTCACAGACCAGTGAACCTGTTCAAATGTTCTACTCGCCAGGCGGTGGTGGTGCACACCTTTAATCCCAGCACTAGGGATGTAGAGGCTGGCAGATCTCTGTGAGTTCGAGGCCAGCCTAGTCTACAAGAGCTAGTTCCAGGACAGCTAGGGCTACATGAAGAAACCCTGTCTCAGAAAAAGAAAAAAAAGGTTCTGCTTTACAAAGTGCTTTTGGGGTGGTCTTTAACAGAATGCAGCCCCACAGAATATAAAGTCAAATCCATACTGATATAAACTAAAGACATGTTAAAGACTGGGACATACACCTCTTCCCAGTAAGTCTGTTAATAAGCATGGCATCACAGCACAGGTACAATCCTACCACTCAGGACGCTAAATCAGGAAGATCATAGTTCAAGGCCAACTTTGGACTATATAGTGAGGTCCTGTCTCCAAAAACAAATGAAGACAGAGACCAGGATGGGGGGGTTGGAGGAAGAAAGTAAGAGTAGCAGCTACTTTGGGGAACATGGACACAATTCTGTGTCCACCAAGGGGAGCAACTGAGCTGTGTCTAGAGAAAATATTGCTGCTTGACAATAAAACGGAATTGATGCAAAAACATCATTCTCTGTGAAAACATGTAGGACGGAAGAGTCCTTCTGTCATCTGACTCCAATTCCAGGAAACGTCCAGAAGGACAAGTCTCCAGAGGTGACGGCATATCAGTAGATGCTGGTCGAGGTCACTAAGCAAACACACAGGCTTGTAGGGAGCTGGAAATGTTCTAGTATTAGACTGTGGTGATAGCTGCACACGCAAACTTTCCAGATCAACCATGACACAGGACAACAGGATATCCGAGATGGACCCCAGAGGCCTCAAGCCAGACCAATGACATCGATGACTCTTGGCAATAAACACTTGCAAGATAACATGGATGGACTAAAGGGTAAATTGTATGACTCAATGTACCACACTGCAGCTTCCACAAGATGATGATACTTCTCTTCTTCACTTGTTTCTGTTTTTGTTCTGTTTCTGTGTTTGTTTTTTCTTTTAAATTTGGTTTTGATTGGGGGAAGGGGTTACAAGGACAGAGGGTGGATGTAGAGATAGGGAGGTAAGTAGGATCAGAATATACGTGAAATCCACAAGGAATTAATAAAAGTTAAAAGGGAGGGAGGAAGGGAGGGAAAAAGGGGAGGGAGGGAAGAAAGCAGGGAGAAAAGGTGGGAGGGAGAGAGATGGATCGATCATGAGGTAAGTCTACCATTGCCACCAGAAACTCAAGAGCACGAGAGAAGTCTATGGCTGGCTTGCAGTGGGGAGGAAGTTGAAACCTGGGCTTGTGGGAAGATAGCACAGGACACACAATATGGCCGAAGCAACCACTTGTATGCTCCTTTATTCTGCTTAGAGAGTCCTGAGAAATGTCATCACCTTCTGCATTTAATGACTGCACCTCAGAGTAAAACTGCAGTTGCTATCTTTTGGTTCAAATATGATGTGTACTGTTCAAACATAAAGCAGCTAATTATTTGACCTTTATATATAAAATCATGAGGGTCAGTGAGGTACCTGCCATCAAACAAGGCAACCTGAGTTCAATCCCTGTAGAAGAGAACCAACTCCTGCAAACTGTCATCTAACTTACACACACACACACAAGCTCACACACTTGTATAAATCTACACATACAAACACAAAATTATTGAAGCTAAAAAGATTTTAGTTTCATGAAAGGAATGAACGAAGGAACTATTCCAGAATGAAGGGGGCTAAAGATAACAACACAACTCCAACCCGAATCATGTTCTACGAATGGCATTCATTACTAGAGTGGCTCACAAATTTTCAAGAGTCAGAGATTAAAAAGTAAAATATAGGCTTTCTTGGTCGGGATGACTTTCTTACAAGTATACAGAATGCTCCTGCTTGTAAGAACAGTTTGGGGATGATTATCTTGTTTGATCACTCCATCTCAAATGACGGGGAGCGCTTCTTTGTATTGTATTTGTGACTCTTCTGTAAATCTATAACCATTTCAGAAAGTATTTTTAGGGCCAGCAAAATGGCTCAGTGAGTAAAGGTGCTTGCTGCCGAGCCAGACAGATCCAGGAACTACACGTTAAAGAGAAAATGGACTTCTCTAAATTGCCCTCTGACCTCTACTGTGCAAGCAAAACACACACACACACACAAACAATTTTTAGATTATTTTTAATAGTATAGTATAAACTATAAAAGCTTTAAAAAGTTAATAGTCAAATTAGTAAATATTTCCATTATTAGCCTCACAACTAAAGAAAGGCCATATAAAACAGTCAACTTTTTACTAACTTATTTTTAAAATTGATAATTATAATGGATTGATGAATTACTTGTTTAAAAGCAATTTGGTACCATCTCCCAAAACTCAACAGCAGCTTCTGGGTCAAATCCTCACAGCCTTTGTTTTTTTCTTTTTTTTTTTTTTTTTTTCGAGACAGGGTTTCTCTGTGGCTTTTGGAGCCTGTCCTGGAACTAGCTCTTGTACACCAGGCTGGCCTCGAACTCACAGAGATCCGCCTGCCTCTGCCTCCCGAGTACTGGGATTAAAGGCGTGCGCCACCACCACCCGGCTCCTCACAGCCTTTGTAAGGCTGTCTCTCCTGTGCTCCGCTGGACAACAGGGGACATCGCCTTCACTAGCTCCCATCTCTGTGCTGTAACCACCTACTAGCTGTTTCCCTGGAACTGAACTTCATCAAGGAAGGTCATAATACATCACAAATGCTTTTTAAAAAATTACAATTTTTAAGAAGGGTCTGAGCCACATACAGATGCAAATTACCACAGAGGCTTCTATCTTAAAGAAAAAAGGGCTGTGCCTGGATACAGATTGGGGTCCAACACAGGCAAACAGATTACATCAAAAATACCAGTGACATAGAAGAAAGAATGCCCCAACCTTTAACAACCAAGTTAAAAACTGAAGGTAGAGGAATCAAACTAGGGGAGGGGGCAGAGGACCAACAGGAAGGAACTTGTTAGAGATTAACAAGGAAGACCTTTTGGAGTGAGTCAATTCAAAGTCAGTTTCTTGTCAGATCTTTTACCTAGGAAAGGCTGTCTTAGAGCTTTAGGGACTATTAGCAGTGCAAAACAGGACATTTAAAAAACATGAAATAAAAATAAAATTTCTAAATAAAATGCATTTTCAAAAGTACACTCTCAAAAGCACTATCAGAAACTTCAATAATGCAATTCAAAACACCACTAGGAAGGCCAGATTGACCACATCAACCAGAGCAAGGCAGAACAAAAAAAAAAAAAAAACACCTTGGTCATTTGTTCACTTGCTCTCTCAAATGAGCTTCTACTTCCTTTCAAGTTTCACTATTATCTTCTAGGGCTTTTCATTCTCCAAAGGCTGGGTTCTGCCCCATCCACTCATCTCAAACAAAAAAGCTAAATTCACAATTTGCAAAGAACAGTGTCAAGTACCACAGCAGACATGCTCTTCTTTCTTTCCGGGTCTGGCAAGCAGGGATCCAGGTCCTGGATACTTTCAGAAGTGACAGCATTTGGAAACTAGGAGACTCTCAGCACAGGATCACAGAATGATGCTGTAGGTGACCCAGCAAGTTTTCAACAGGTTCTGTGGATACTTGCTCACGGCTTGGGAATGGGGCCAAAAGCTGTCAGGGCTTTTTCCTTTCATTTTGAACCAGAACTTTTCATTCTCCGCTAAAAATGCACCCCTGGCCCAATTCCTTCACTGTTATTGTGGTTTCCGAAAACTAAGCACACTAATACTTTATTTTAAAAGAAAAGAGTTTCCCTGTGTTACAACTATCTGCTTTAGGAAAACAAGAAATGAAACAGGCAATTACAGGAGCTTTGCAACATGCAAGCAGCCCTTCCAACATCCCTGAGCTACTGTAAACAATCACTCTGGGAAGGCAAAGATGACTTCTAGCCACACATTTACCCATCCTTAAATACAAGACCCCATACAGAATGCCCACTGGATTATCTAAGGAGAAATGGTGCGGTTTTCACATCTGCATATCCTCTTCACCACTGGAAAGAGTAGCTAGCTCATCAGCCAACTGAGCTTTCCTGACCCACCTGTACACAGGAACTCAGAAACTGCAAACCTCAAAATATCCAACTCCTGCATGACATTTCCTCTTATTGCTGTATCATGCCCATTCAAAGATAATTCTAAAAAAATGTGCACTTGATAGTTCTTTTAATTTTTTGGTATTATAATTACATTATTTCTCTCTTCCTTTTCCCCTCTCTAAACCCTCCCATATTCCACTCCTTGCTTTTCCAAACTGTTGCATTTTTTACTGTTGTTACATACATCTATGTATATGCATATATATTACTAAATACAACTTGCTCGGTCTGTCTAATGTTACTTTATGTATGTTTTCAGGACTGACAATCAATGTGCTTGTCTCTGAGGAAGACTTTCCCACTCTCTGCATTCCTTAGTAGTCTGTAGTTCTTTATGCACAGGCCTCACTTCCCCTTCCACATAAGTTATATTTATGGTTGTCCTCGTTCAGCTCATGTTTAGGCAGTGAGAAAGAAATATTCAGGGGGCTGGAGAGATGGCTAAATGCGTAAGTGCATGTACTACTCTTGCAGAAAACCCAAGTTTGGGTCCCAGCACACATGTTGGTTGGCTCACAACCACTGTCTACAGGGAACCTGACACTCCTCTACTCTCTACAAGCACCTACACTCATGTGCACATGCCAACACACAGGAACACACACAATTTAAAAATATATTTTTGAATGGTCATATGATAATCCTTTTAAGACAAAAAACAGCTCAGTTCCTATAAAATCCAATTTTCAAAATGATGTATCTTGAGTGGGAACACAGCAATGGTCACCAGCACAGGTTCTGGAGATTTTTCCTGGGGGAAATCAGCCCGAGCACTTTATAGCTGGGTAAACTTAGCCAATCACTTCATCTCTCTGGCCTTCAGCTGTCTCCACCTGTGAAACCCTGCAAGGAATTTACTTCATGAGCAGCTGTCAACATGACAACACTGGTAAACCATTACTCGTCGTTTGGTTTACTGTAATATACACGGAAAAACTAAGTGAAATGCCCCCACTATTAGGACACAGGGCTTCCTTTCAGCAAATTCCAAACATTGTAACTCAAAAAGTCTGGCTCAACTCACAGGGAAACTCCTTTCTAGTCACCTGACCTTCATCAATCCTTTCTCTAAATAGCAGGCCAGCACAGCCAAAGGCTCTGGGTACAGTGTGGAAAAGCTAAGCTTTACCTTCCGAGTACAGAAAACCACCAACGCAGCAACAGTACATTTGGAAACTTGGTTTCAAATTAAAACGGCACCGTTGTTATCCCCTAAAGTCAATGATCCAGACCTCTCTTTCCTAGATGCCCAAAATAGCCTGAAATGACTTCATTTCCTGCCTATCCTTTCTAAGCACAGATCTATGCCTAAGAACCACTGCGTCAAGGCTATTTTCTAAGTATAAGTAGGGCCTCCACCTACCCAAAACATTGGTATGTGGCCACCACCACCATAGTCAATATGCATACGCATTACTTCCAACCCGAGCTGAACGTCGCACTTTCCATAACTACTTTTTACATACGCTGTCTCCCATTCCCACATCAGACAAGACCGGTCCAAGCGACCAACTAACTGATAAAAACCCTTCAGGCAAAAAGGTTCCATCGGTCCCAAACTACAATGTAGGTTATCTGTATTTAAGTACCACACTCAAATCGAGTTTTGGTTCAAACTCAAGCATACTTACAAAAAGTATGCGCTGCTTTACACTGCACTTTCAACCTGCACTTTCTTTTTCTTTAAAATATTCTTAGGCCAAACCTTTGCAGCAATCGTGCGAATAAAATCTACCTCTATCACTCTAAAATGGCAGATGCAAAGTTAAATTTTACATTCAGCATCTACGTATCAAGTCACGAATGCGGCAGTATCATGGATGAAGAGACAGCGATTTGCCCTCGGCAGTGCGTTAAGCCCGCCTCTGCTTCGGGAGAAAAGACGACGCTTCAGATGTGACCACGGTCTTGCCCTGCATCCCGCCATCCTCGCCGACAGGCCAATCCTCGGGCTTCAGCTGGATCCCCGAGGGCCGCAGAGGGGCGCCCTGCCCGGCATCCTCCCTTCCCTACCCGGCACTCATGCCACGCCCGGCGTCCCGTCCCTGCCCCGCCCCCTCCCATCCATCCCCGGTCTCGGGACTCCGCAGGTACCCGCTCCCCGCTCGGTCCTCTCCGGCGTCCTCCCCGTCCCCCGTCCCCTGCCCCTCCCCCTCCCCAGAACGGCCCCACTCCCACGTGACCGGCGAGCAAGGCGCGCAGGGGACCCGAGCCGCGCACTAAAATGTCCGGGGTTCCGAAGACACTGAGGGAGCGACGGCGCGGCGGGCCACGGTGGGGACAGCGCCGCGGACAGCAGTGGGGACGTCGGGGCGGACCCGGGAGCGGACGGCGGGTGGGCCGCGGGGAGGGCCGGGGACGGCGCGGGCCGGGCTGGCCGTACCTACCGCGGGGCGCCGGGAGCGCCGCGTCCCGCTGCCGTCGCAACACCGCCGCGTCCTCCGCCTACGCGGCGGGACCCCCTCCCCGCGCCCGTCCCTCCTCCCGCGCGCCAGAAAGAGAAGATGGCGCTCAGCTGCCTCAGGAAGTGACGTTGCCTCATTTGCATGCCGGCGAGGCCAGCCAATGGGGGTAGAGTGTGACTGGGGACCCCCTGGGCACTTTCCACGGGCCCCTCCAGGCCCCTGGACCCCGCGGGCCTCGAGGCTCTGGAGGGGGTGTGGCCTAAGCAGCCCCCTCCCATAGACCCAGAGGGTCCAGGGGGCTGCCCGTCAGCGCTCCCCACCTCTAGGCAAGCTCTCGTGAGACTTTGGGTTGGTGGTGACGTCATTGAAGGGCGGGGTCCGCCGTTGGACACGTGACCAATCACATGGTCTCATCAGAGCTCTGCGTTCTTTTGCATATGATGGGTGGAGCCAGTAGCAGCCAAGTGGGTGGCCCCGCCCATACCTACAAACCAATCAGAAGCCAGCTCTGAGAATACTGTCTTGCCATTGGGGGATAGGACTTAAACTCTAGGAACTTGGACCAGTGTGCATATGATTGACATATCTTGGTGAGCCAACGGGAGAGGATCTCCTGACTCATCATTCTTCTTAAGAAAAATTGTGTCACACCTTTGGAGAATTTTCATGTTAAAGTTACATCTATACCACATTGTGTAAGAAGAGGGTTAATTGAATGTATTTGCATAATAAAATATTTTTTAAATTGGGTAGTAAATGGAGAAACAGTTTTCAAAGGTTTCTGAGTCTCCATCCATGGAGAAATCAAGCCTCTCGTCCACTGTAGATGTAGCAGGAGACTCATTACAAAGTTTTGTTGAAGATTAATAGAAACACTTTCTAAAATGCTTGGCAGTACTTTTAACAAGCCTGTCTCCTATTCCCTCCCATTATGGGTTCCCGACATTTCTCAGTCCAGCAACTCGTGTCCTCATCCCAAACCAAGACTTGGGTTTCCATCAACCGCCATCACCACAAGACTGGGTTCTACCCAGGCTGGTAGAGTACACCATGTTTGCTCTGCCATATCTGAAACCTTTATCCTCCTGCCTCACTTGCGCCATTTTCTACTGCTGCCTTCTGTTCAGTTTGGTCCAGTTACTAGAAATAGTAAGCACTCAGTAAGTGATCACATCAATTTTAAGTGTGTCCAACGTTGGACTGATGGAACTGAACCATAATCTGCTTTATTTCCTACATGAAGACAAGTCATAACTGAAGTAGAGCTGGCGCCTCCTGATTGTTCATAAGTTATAACTTAATTTGATTGTGAAATTCCAGAAGCAGGTAAGTAGGATGTCGCTATCCATCTCCCTTAGGAAACTGTGTGACATGAAAGGTTAGCTACAGCCTCCCAGCCTACCCTCCTGCAAACTGAGATGCTCACAAATGCTCATCTCATTTCTCAAAATAAGTTACTGACCCTTCTCTTTGCCTTCTCTTGATTCCTCAACCTCGGGCATCTCCTCCTCAGGACCACCATACCGCAGAAACTTTCTGGTCACTGGTGACTTCCCAGTTGTTGAATTCAAGGACAGACTTTAGTCCTCACCTTCTTGGACCTGTCTTGATTTGAAACCACCATGGGAATTATCTTCTATTCAGTCTTCCCCAGCCTCTGTTCCCATGCTTTCCTCCATGGTGAATGCCAGTCTTTCCTCCATGGTGAATGCCAGTGTTCACTGCCACTGCCTGTTTTTCTACATCATTCAGTACGCATTCATTCGCTGCCTATCTCCTGTGGCAGGTAGTGTACAAGATACTGGAAATCCATACCTCTCATTTCTTGGCATATTCTCCCCCTGTTAAGCTCAACTACAAACCTCACTATTTCAACTTCAAATCCTTATCTTATCAGGAATAATCGAGCAGACCAATAATCCCCAGTACCAAAGAGACTGAGGAGGTAGGAGATTACAAATCAAGACCAAACTTTTCTCAAAAAAAAAATGGAAGGGAGGGAGGGAGGGAGGGAGGGAGGGAGGGAGAGGGAGGGAGGGAGGGAGGGAGAGAGAGAGAAAGAGAGAGAGAGAGAGAATTCTCCAGCTCCTGAGGAGGAGTGATGAGGAGGGCTGTTGCACTCCTAAAATCCCTCACCACAGCACCACAGCACCATAGGCAGGGCATCGCTCTCCTTTCAGGGCTGACTTTACAGCCCAGGCTGGTTTTGGCTTATGGTTCTCCCGACTCAGCTTCCTGAAAGGTTTGGGCATGTGTTTATAAACCATCACTTGAGATTGCCTCTGCCAGATGTGTTTTGAGGTAAATTGGTGGGGTTGCCCATCAACTCGGGTAATGTTAATTCAGTAAATGTGCCTTGAATATTTAGAGTACAGCAGAAAGATGAGAACCTCCTTCATGGGAACAAATTTGTAGTTTCCTTTAAGATAGGATAATCTTGTAACAGACTGATGGTTTGCATCTTTTGAGTAGAAAGCCGAAACCAGCACAGCCTAGACCTAAGAGAGGAGAGGAAAACATTACCTGCAGCAGGTAATGAGAGGTCAGGCGCTATGATGAAAGCATTGTCCTCCCCAAACAAAGGCAGCATGGGGATTTCATTTGGGGAGGCTGAACTTACTCATATAGAAAAGAAGGGGCAACCACATTCCTGAGTATGCTCATGTAGAAGTGTGTCATAGTGAAGGCTTTGTTGCTATGATAAAGCACCATGACCAAAAGCAACTTGAAGAAGAAAGGGTTTATTTTACCTTACAACTTATAAGTTCATAACAGGGGGAGTTCAGGGCAGGACTTGGAGGCAGAAATTAGGGCAGAGGCAATGAAAAGTGCCACTTACTGACTTGCTCAGGATCACTTTGCCAGGTATGGCACTACCCACAATGCGCCAGGCCTTCTGACATCAATGTCTAATTAAGAAAATGCCTTCTAGGCTTGCTTACAGAGGGACAAGGAATTCTGCTTCAAGATAGTATTTTCTACATGGCAGGAAATCTGCACTCATGAGATCTCAGCAATATGGCCACCTAGACAGCAGCACAGTGACAGCACCAATTGACATGCCAGTGTGGACTGGGGAATGTCACAGGGCACCAGCCCTAAATGAAGAGCTACTGCTAAGTGATGACTGCTGCAAGAGGAAGCATTTCTCTTTGCCAGGGATGAGCCTCATAACTAGTTAGCTAACACCAAATGGTCAGCCTTAAAAATATGTACATACAAGCAACAGTGAATGGCCTCAGCAGGTTGTAGTTATACATTTTATATAATATATATATATATATATGCCTGTAGCAATAATAATTAACAAAAAAGAGACCATAAGTGGGAGAACATAGGAAGAGTTAGAAGGAGGAAAAGGAAGGAAAAGGTGATGTAAGTACAATACTGGTAAATTACTTAAATTTTAGAAAAAGGAAGAAAAGAAAATGAGAAAAAGAATAAGCTCGGGGCAGTCCCCCAGAGGGGAGGTAGACAATATGATTCATGAAGCAGGAGAATAAATTGGGATGGGAAGATGATGTGGGAGTCCCCTCTATATGCTATGTAATGTCTTATTACCATTGGTTAATAAAGAAGCTGCTTTGGCCTATGGCAGGGTAGAATATAGGTAGGCAGGAAAACTAAACTCGGTGCAGGGAGAAAGAAGGTGGAGTCAGGGAGATGCCATGTAGCTGCCAAAGGAGAAAGAAGTGGGAACATTACCAGTAAGCCACAGACTCATGGCAATACATAAATTAATAGAAATGGGTTAATTTAAGATGTAAGAGCTACCTAAGAATATGCCTGAGCCATTGGCCAAACAATGTTGTAATTATTATAGTTCTTGTGTGATTATTTGAGTCTGGGTGGCCAGGAAATTAAAAAGCAGTCTCTGTTTACATAATGGCACCCACCGTTCAGTAACATACATCCACATAAAACCTAAGAAAGCTTTAAAACGGTGATGTAGGTTGGTCTTCTTTCTATGTGTTGTTTTCATTGATTAATTAATAAAGAAACTGCTTGGCCTGATAGGTCAGAACATAGGTGGGTAGAGTAGACAGAACAGAATGCTGGGAAGAAGGGAAGTGAGTCAGACGCCATAGAGCCAGCCGCCAGGTCAGACATGCTGAATCTTTCCCAGTAAGCCATCACCTCATGGTGCTACACAGATTATTAGAAATGAGTTAATCAAGATGTGAGAGTTAGCCAGTAAGATGCTGGAACTAATGGGCCAGGCAGTGTTTAAACGAATACAATTTGTGTGTTGTTATTTTGGGTGTAAAGCTAGCCATGCGGGAACCAGGCAGGACGAAAAGCAGGCCTGCTCGCCTCATCACTACAAAAAGGGGGCTTCTAGACCCACAAGAATGGGAGTCAATTGCAACTTCTTGGTAGCCACATTTTTTTCTGATAGGCTCTGTTGATGGTCACAAGCAGAGGCACCGCTTCTTTAAGAGACAGCTCCCTGGTTTGCACAGGACACAGCACAAACATCTCTGGCTCTTTCAGGAGATCTGTTATAGAGCACTTGAGAGGTGTTGGTGCTCTATACTTGGTGGCAGCATAGGCCAATGACTTCTGAGAGTTGGGGTAAACATGGCTCCCAGAGCTGGTGGTAAATGGACCTCTGCCATGCTGGAAGGCCGAGTAGGGTGGAACCAACAGCTAAAGCAGCTGCTCTGGTCCTAGCTGTGTCTGCTTAACAGTTTACAACAGTGATCAAAAAAGGATTACAGATACACAATAAAGACAGACTCAGACAGAAATAAACCTCTGAACAGGTCACAGTGTATATTAAAAAAAAAAAAAAAACAATGTGTGTAGGCTTAAGAATAAAAAGAAAATGGGTATAGGCAGTTATAGAAAGAAATAGTTTTTAAAAAATAAAACAAAGTCTTTAAAGAGATAGTAAAAGTAATATGAAAAAGTACAGACAGTTATGGATTAAAGAAGTAAGGATAATAAAATAAAATAAAAAGTAATAGAGTAAAAGAATAAGCCATGAAAAGATGGAATATACATAGAGAGTGTGGATTATGTATATTATTGTGTTCTCTTTGGATATTTGACTGTTAATGTGTTAACTGCTGAAAAACATTTGATTTGGGGGCTGCTAAACCAACATATATATTTTAAAGATATCTTGACTTCAAAATTTGTGTCTAAAGCTGGGCGGTGGTGGTGCATGCCTTTAATCTCACCACTCAGGAGACAGAAGCAGGCGGATCTCTGGAAGTTCGAGGCCAGCCTGGTCTACAAGAGCTAGTTCTGGGACAGGCACAAAAGCTACAGAGAAACCTTGTTTTTTTTAAAAAAAAAATGTGTCTAAGGATATGTTACTTTGGAAAAGAGGTTCTGCTTTTGTTTCCACAGAAGATGAAAACCTGTGAATTCCTTCCAGGATAATGTGATTTGGTAGAACAAGACCTTCCAGGCAAGGTCTCTTTGAACCCAAAAACCACTTTGCCCAACAAACAATAGGAAGCAGTTTGGAGAAAACTTTGCCTAAATTCCCAAAATGGTTGTTTATAAGTGATTGTTTTAATTTAAAGGGGGTTGATTATAAATAGTTAATGGTCACAGTCAATTTATAAAATAAATTAATAATAAGGGGACATGATATAGACGTGAATACTGTATATTGGTATGGACTTTGGTCTATTGATACAAATTTAAAGTCAATTTTATTATACTGTAGATATATATTTCTAATCTTGTTTAAGGTATTATGTTTATGCATCTCATTTAAAAATATACTGTAGTTAAAATACAAAGTAATAGTCATCTATAATAGTCAAACTTATAGTCATGTTAGATTTTCTAGATGTACAGAGATATAATTCAGATAAATAGGTAATCTTGAAACACTTCAACTTCAAAGACCTACAGATTATGACATTTAAAAGATTTTAAGAACTTAGACTTTTCTTAACAGTGAGACATGTCTGCTCAGGCATCACCAATTACTTCAGAGAGGTTGATAAGCATTGAAGAAACTCAATGGCATGGAATTTGCCTTCAACGTGATGACGCTAACCATTTTGGCAAGAAAGTGCTCTTGCCTGGACTGCTTGATATTGTGATGCATAAAATAATACAGATCCCACAGAAAAATGACTGCTGAACTGGCCTAAAGAAGGAGAGCAGTCCTTCAGGTTCCTGCTTCATGAAAGAGTCTGTCAGACATTCTGAAGGACACAGAAGAAAGTGATTGACAAACTGCCAATATAGTTGAAATAGTCTTTGAATTTCCTGCTTCTTGGAAAAGTCTGCCAGATACTGTGTGATTGAAGGCTGAAGACAGATGCCCCAATATCACAGAAGAATTTGAGTGACTGTCCAGGCAGCAAAATGTCTCTGTCAATTCTAGGGTTTTGGAAATTGCTTACAATGCACTTCATGTTTACTTAAGTAATATTATATCCTTCTGGGGTCTTTGATGAAATTGAAGACAGATAGTTATAGTTTTCCTTAGTTATGATAAATGATAAAATTAGATGTGAAACTTTAGACTCAAAAAGAAATATTGTAACTGGAATTCTTGCTTGATACCTATTTTGTTATATGTAATTTTACTATGTTAAAGTTAAAACCTTCCTTCTTATTTAGACAGAAAAGGAAAGATGATGTGGGATTTCCCTCTATATGCTACAAATATGTTTTATTACCATTCATCAATAAAGAAGCTGCTTTGACCTATGGAAGGGCAGAATATAGGTAGGCAGGGAAACTAAACTGAATACAGGAAGAAAGAAGGGAGATGCCATGTAGCTGCCAAAGGAGAAAGACACTGGAACCTTAGTGGTAAGCCACAGCCTCATGTTGATACACAGCTTAATAGAAATGGGTGAATTTAAGTTGTAAGAGTTATCTAGGAATATGCCTGAGCTATTGGCCAAACAGAATTGTAATTAATATAGTTTTGTGTGATATCTGACTCTCAATTATTTATTGATACAGAATAATTAGATAAACGCATCAGGGTACTTTTCTCACTACTGTGATAAAAAAATCTGAAAGAAGCTATTAAGTTGAACAATGGTTAGTTTGATGGGCATCTATAAAGAATATGTTCCAGCATGGTGGAAGGCATGGTGGCAGGGTCTTGCTCACAACTGAGCATGCCAATCACCAGAGATGAAGCAAGAAGCAGAGCCAGGTTCTATGCCCTCAAGGTACCTTTCGTAGAGTTCCAGTGCCAAGCACATAATTTTGCTTTAATGGGATAATTGCTTTAACAATTACAGATGCACTGTCTACATACACTATGTCTGTAGCTTCAGGCTTATTCATTATTTTTTCCTCTCTAAGTGCACATTTTCTTATATTCATGCTCCACTTGCTGATTTTGTTCATTATAAACCGGGCCAAGAGAAGTGAGTAGTAACCATGTCACATCCTCAACGCTACATTATATTGAAATTTCCCCCACCAAACATCTTAGTATATTATTTGTTGATTGGGCCTCAATGAAATTTTCAAGACTGTCACAGAACACAGCCAGATTATTTCCATAATGTAACACAAACGTTCTCTCGTTCAGTTCTCAACAGAATCCTCATTTTCCTTTGAAACCTCCATTGTCTAAATTTCTTTTGGCATTCTGGTCTTCCACAGTCTCACCAGAACAGCCCATTAAGTTCTGCCTAGGACTCTTCAGGCCCTATTTCCAGACTCTTCCACATTCCTCTAGGAAACCAATTGCAACAGCCTATAACCACATAACCACACTACTGCAGCAATTCCCCCAGTCTTGTGTAGAAAGTTAAGTCCTACCAGGTCAAAAGGAGCCAACCTGGAGTCTGCCTGGAGCTGTCAAAGGTCCTGTCTGTGCTTAGTCAAAAAGGAGTGATTAAGCAGTGTTTCCTGAGTGCCTAGCAACAGGTGCTGTCAGAGGCCTTGATCGAGCCTAGCCAATGAGAGACGAGCATGTCAACTGTCAACAGATCAGAATGCCTGGGTGCTAGGACGGTATATAAGTTTTCCCCTGTTAAATAAATGAGTCTGCCATAAGCCTTCTACCTTACTTCTGATGTCTGATGTCATGCCTTTTCATCCCCTCCCCAGAGGAAGACCTTAGGACCCAGCAATAGTCTTGATACCAATGTTCTATTTTAATTGTTTTTCTTGTCACTGAGATAAAATAATTTTTAAAAAAGCAACATAAGACAAGAAGGGCTTACTTTGTCTCAAAGTCTGAGGAAACATAGTCTGTCATGCTAGAGACCACCTTACAGCAGGAACTTGCTGACATCATAGACAGATCATAAAGCAGTCCGGAGAGGAAACAGAGACTTTCTATAGACATTGTATACTGCCCTAGTGACCCACTTTCTTCAGTGAAGTCTACCTATAAGTTTGCAGCCTCCACAGTCAGCACCAGCCAGGGATTAAGTGCTCAAACACATGAATTTATGGGATACATTGTTGTAAGAAACTGCTTGTTTGCCCAGCCACCCAGATACCTGAAATAATCACACAGAAACTATATTATTTCAATCACTGCTTCGCCTATTAGCCGTAACTTCTTATTAGCTAGCTTTTACATCTTAATTAAACCCATTTCCATTATTTTATATTTTACCATGAGACTCATGGCCTACCAGCAAGGTTTCAATGTGTCTGTCTCTGGCAGCGACTCCATGGCTTCTCCCTGACTCTGCCTTCTTTCTCCCAGCATTCAGTTTCATTTTCCCTGCCTAGCTAAATTCTTCCTTGCTATAGACTCAAGCCAACTTTTTTATTCATTAATTGTAATCACAGCATACAGAGGGGAATCCCACATCATCTTCCCTTTTCTGTTTAAATAATAAGGAAGGTTTTAACTGATATGGGATTCCCCTCTGTATACTGCGAATACCATTGGTTAATAAAGAAAACTGTCTTGGCCCTGCACAGGGAATAGAGGTAGACAGGGAAAACTAAACTGAATGCTGGGAGAAAAAAGGAAGAGTAAGAGACATACCATGTAGCCCCACCAGACGCAAACACCAGACCTTTACCTAGTAAGCCACTGCCACGTGGTAATACACAGTTTAATAGAAATGGGTTAAATTAAGATGTAAGAGTTAGCCAATAAGAAGCTAGAGCTAATGGGGCAAGCAGTGATCTAAATAATACATTTTCTGTGTGATTATTTTGGGGCTGAGCAGCCAGGCAGCCAGGAACCAACAAGCGGCCTCCTCCTTTAACATTTAACTTTAACAAGTAAATTACATATAACAAAACAGGTATCAAGTAAGAATTATAGTTATAATATTTATATCTACTTTATCTTTTATCATAACTAAGAAAACTATAACTATAAATTCTTCAACTCCATCAAAGACTCCAAAAGGATATAATATTACCTAAGTAAACAGGAAGTACATTGTAAGCAACTTCCAAAACTAGAATTGACAGAGACATCTCGCTGCCTGTACAGTCACCCAAAGTTTTTTTGTACCATTGGGGCATCCATCTTCAGCCTACAGGCCCAAAGTATCCAGCAGATTTTCCCATGAAGCAGGATAATTTTGAAGAAAGCTCCACTTATATTGGCAGTTTGTCATCACTTTCTTCTGCATTCTGCAGAATGTCTAGCAGACTCTTTCATGAAGCAGGAACCCCAAAGGATCCTCTAACCTTTAGGCAAGTTCAGCAGTCATTTCTCTGTGGATTATGTCCAGTTCACACAGCATACCACCAAGCAGTCCAGGCAAGAGCAGTTTCTTGCCCAAATGGTTAACAAACTCCATAAGGAGCCCCTTCAATGCCCATCTTTGTCTTGAAGTAGCTTGGTACTGTCATGAAAAGTATTAAGTTCTTAAAACATTTTAAATGCCATATTCTGAAGGTCTCTGAAAGATTTAAAGAACACCTGTATAACTGAAGTATATCTCTGCACATCTAGAAAATCTAACTAAGATGACCACAAGCTTGATTATTATTGATGACTCTCTATTTACCTATATTTCTTAACTATACATTACATTTTTAAATGAGCAGCACAATCACAATACTTTAATCAAGAGCAGAAATATACATAGAACAAAATTGATCTTAAATTTGTATCAATAAAACAAGATCCATACCAATGTAAAGTATACATCTTTATAGCAAATCCCCTTTAGATGTAAACAAACATTTATAAATGATGTTTGGGAATATGGGCATAGTTCTCTTCAAACTTCTTCCCGCTATTTACCAGGTGAAGTAATATTTTGAGGGATATTCAAGGCAAACTTTCAGGGGTCTTGGTCCATCAAACCACATCAATCTGAATGAATTCCACAGGCTCTCATTCTCTGTGGAAACAAGAGAAGAATCTCTTTTCCAAAGCAACATATCCTTAGACACAAATTTTGAAATCAAGATACCTTTAAAGCATATATGTTGGTTTGGCTTAGCAGCCCATACAGTGAAATGTCTCTCTGTACTTAACTCCTTCATAGTAAAAAAAATTGAAAGAAAACATAATAATATACATAATCCAGACTCTCTGTGTATATTCCATCTTTATGTGGCTTATTATATTTTTTACTCCTTTTAATCTATGACTGTCTTTTTATAACTCTTTGTGCTCTTTCTTCTCACTCCCAAGCCTACGTACATTTATCCAACACTGTGACCCATTTATAGGTCTTTTTTTACTGAATCTGTATTTATTGTGTATCTGTAATTATTTTCTGACCAGAAGCACTTCTTAAAATGCTAAGCAGGCTGATTTGTCTTTTGGCTCCACCCTGTCCAACATGGTGGGGTGGAGGTCTGTTTAGCACCAGCCATGCTCACAGCCCCATTTTTAGGCACACAGCCAGACTATGTTGTCAGTAATCAAGATGTAGCACTCTACTCACAGACCCCACTCAATTTCTCTGTAGCCAGACCTCCTGAAAGAGTTGGAGCCATTAGTGCTGGTGAACCAGGAAGTCACTGTTTTTTAAAGAAGTCCTGCAGTTTTATTGTGCCCCAGGGTGCCTTGCTACTGCAAGCCTATCTAGAAAAAAAAAATGGTGACTACCAAGAAACTGTGCTAAACTCTGTTCTTTTGGGTCTAGAATTCCTTTTCAAGATTTCTCAGGGTTTATGGAGATTTAGCTAGCACACATTGGAGAGTCAATTTGTTGTAAGAAGCCACTTATTTGTTTTCCTGGCCACCCAGACTCCCAAAATAATCACACAGACACTATATTATTTGAATCACTGCTTGGCCTATTAGCACTAACTTCTTATTGGCTAGCTTTTACATCTTCATTTAGCCCATTTCCATTATTTTATATTTTTCCATGAGGCTCATGGCCTACCAGCAAGGTTCTACCATGTCTGTCTCTCGCAACAGCTCCATGGTTTCTCCCTGACTCTGCCTTCTTCTTCACAGCATTCAGTTTCATTTTCCCTGCCTAGTAAATTCTTCCTTGCTACAGGCTCAATCCAGCTTTCTTTATTCATAGTTTACATAGTAATCATAGCATACAGAGGGGAATCTCACATCAATATGTTTCACATTCAAACCATGTCTCAGAAAAAAAAAAAAAGATCCAACAGCCTATATCTCTGGCCCTAGTTCCCATGATGCAGGGAAACCTGAAGCCACAATATATGATAAAGCTGGAGAGTTCAGCCCCAGATGCAGGAGAACCTAACTTCTCACATAAGCTTTAGATTCATTGTAGAGTTTAGCCTGAGATGCTTCTAAAGCCTGTAGTATCTCTGGAGTAAAGGGAACCTCCCCAGCCCACAGGTCACAAAGCTGCTTGAAGCCAGCAACATCTCTCAAAATCCAAAAAAAGATTATAAAGCAAATTAAGCTCTGTCCCTGACTACACACCCTTCACTGGCCCAGTGCTCAGCTCCTAGAAAACAACATGAACTGATACCATGGGAACAAGCAGGAAATGACAACAGACTTCAGCTACAATGCACTGCATTTCCCTCAAGTCCAAATCTAAGAGTGTTCCCTGAGTGTATTTGAGAGTGGACAAGGCAAAAACCTCACTGACTTATATACAAGAGAGGGGCAGATGAGAGATCCCTAGGAGCTGGAGTTACAGGCAGCAGTGGGCCACCTGATGTGAATACTGGGAACCAATCTCTATTCTTGCTTGTCCCCTCCTGTATTTAATTATTTTATTATTGATATTTTTACCTTTATTGATTTTTTTCATACTTATTCTATATTTTTGCATCTTTTTTGAAGCAAGGTCTCATGTATCCCACCCAGTTTGGTCTTGAACTCAAAGTGTAGCCTATGATGGCCTTCAATCCTCCTGCTTCCCAATCCCTAGAATTATGGGCACATGCCACTATATCTGATTCTAGGGGGTTTATGCAGTATTTTGAGCATGGTACACAAGCAATCAACCAGCTAAACTCCATTCCAGCCCAGTCCCTTTATTTCATAAGTTACTGATGGGGGCTGCAGAGACGGCTGATGGCTAAGAGCATTGGCTGCTCTTCCAGAGGTCCTAAGTTCAATTCCCAGCAACCACATTGTGGCTCATAGTCATTTATAGTGGGATCTGATCCCCTCTTCTGGCATAAGGTCAATAGAGGACTTATATACATAAAATAAATAAATCTTAGTAGATAGATAGATGTATGATAGAAAGAGAGAGAGAGAGAGAGAGAGAGAGAGAGAGAGAGAGAGAGAGAGAGAGAGCATACTAGTTTCTTAAACTGTTTTTTAGTCTATATCTACCTTTGGTGCTGTTGCTCTTACAGTGACTACTTTCTTCTCTCTGGGTGATACAAAGATTGGACTTGAAGAGACGTCTACTCACTAAGGAGACCTCCACATAGAACTAGACGAGATTTCCCAAGAGATACACTAATTGTAACATAAAAACAAATTTGAAAAAACAAAGCAGCACGATTCCTTTCAAAAGTTAATCACTCTTAAAAAAAGTTGAAGATGTTGAAATGTTTGCAATGCAAATTCAAATTCAAAAGTTTAGCTTTAAAAACCACCAGTGGTTGGGTTGTGGATACATGACTAGCATGTACAAAACCCTAGACTGAATCTCTGGCACTGGAGGAAGAGGTGATGGAGGAGGAGACGGTAGTAGAGGATTTGGAGGGAAAGAAAGACAAGGAGAAAAAAGAGAAAAAGAGGGGGAAAGAGAAGAAGAGAGAAGGGGAAGGAGAGGAGGAAGGATCAAAGAAAGGAGAGGGAAAAGAAGTGGAAGGAGGAGGAAAATAGAAAAAAGGGAAGGGAAGGAGAAGAGGAAGAAGAAAATTGTGAAGTGCTCCAGAGAGGAGTCAAATAAACAGATGAATATTTTTAAATGTCTATTTGAGACTTTGTAGTGAGAGGTGAGCAGGCCTGCTTTTCATCCCTTGCAGCTCCCGCACAGCTAGCTTTACACCCAGAATAACAACACACAAACTGTATTCTTTTAAACACTGCCTGACCCTTTAGTTCTAGCCTCTTATCAGCTAATTCTCACATCTTGATTAACCCATTTTTAATAATGTGTGTAGCACCAGGAGGTGGTGGCTTACCGGGAAGATTCTAGCCTACGTCCATCTCGGGTCGGAGAAGCCTGGCATCTGCCCCACTGCCTTCTTCCTCCCAGCATTCTGTTCTGTTTACTCTGCCTACCTAATTTTCTGTCCTATCAAAAGGCCAAGGCAGTTTCTTTATTAACCAATGAAAGTACACATGGACAGATGACCCTCCTCCATCAAGAATGAATAAAAGAATCAGTAACTGGGTGAAAAATTTAGCAGTGAAGACTAAAAAAACTAAATTACTAAAATAAACTCTAATAAAAAGAGGTAAACTAAAGTTATAGAAAACTTACAGAATGATACTATAGCAGAAAGTTCCCTGAGTCTAGGAAGAGAAATAAGAGCTGTAAAAGATAAGAGTCAAGTTGCTTATAAAGATGGTTCCTACCATGGAAACAGTAGAACTCCCAACAGAAATCTCAACACTCAAGAAAGCAAGGCTGGATGGATTTCAAGCCTAAAAAGGAACCTGCGAAGCATTGAAGACAGATCTAAAATGAAGTTTACAGCTATGAGGACCTTCATTTTAAAAAAATGAGAAAAAAAATCTCAAATAAATAACCTAATGATATATTTCAAGGTTTAACAAAATATTTTTAAAAATCTATATTCGTAAATTGGAACATCTAGATGTGAGTAAATTTCAAGATACATCTGGTGTACCAAAGTTGAACCAAGATCTATTTTTAAAACACAAGCATTTAAAGGTGTGCAACACTACTGCACCCTAATCCCTGCATTCAGAAGGCAAAGGCAAGAGGATCTCTGTGAGTTCTAGGCCAGCCTGATCTATAGAGTGAGTTCCAGGACAGCCAGGGATACATACAGAGAAACCTGTCTCAAAAAATAAATAAATAAAGCAAGCATATCAATAATAAGCAACACATTTGATGCAGTAATTAAAGTTCTCTCAAAAAAGAACAGCCCAGAACCAAAGAAGTCAATGATGAATTCTACCAAGCATTTAATCAAGAACTATTACCTGAGCACTTGGGAGGCAGAGGCAGGTGGATCTCTGTGAGTTCGAGACCAGCCTGGTCTACAAGAGCTAGTTCCAGGACAGGCTCCAAAGCCACAGAGAAACCCTGTCTCGAAAAACCAAAAAAAAAAAGAACTATTACCTGCCAGGCACTTATTCCCAGCACTCAGGAAGCAGAAGCTGGTATATCTCTGTGAGTTCAAGGTCATCCTGAGACGATCCTTCAGGGTTCTTGCTTCATGAAAGAGTCTCCTAGACATTCTGCAGACACAGAAAAAATGTGACTGACAAACTGCCAATATAGGCGGAACTGTCTTTGAAATTTCCTGTTTCATGGAAAAGTCTGCTGGATACTATGGGCCTGTAGGCTGAAGATGGATGCCCCAATGGTACAGAAAAACTTTGGGTGACTGTCCAGGCAATAAGATGTTTCTGTCATTTCTAGAGTTTTGGAAGTTGCTTACAATGTACTTCTTATTTACTTAGATAATATTATATCCTTCTGGAATCTTTGATTGAGTTGAAGAATTTATAGTTATAGTTTTAAATGTTGTAACAATAATTCATACTTGATACCTGTTTTGTTATATGTAATTTTACTATGTTAAAGTTAAATAAAACCTTTCTTTTTTTATTTAAACAGAAAAGAGGAAGTGATGTGGGATTCCCCTCTGTATGCTGTGAAAATCATTGGTTAAAAAAGAAACTGCCTTTGGCCTGATAGGGTAGAACTTAGGTAGGCAGAAAAAACTAGACTGAATGCTGGGAGAAAAAAGAGTGGAGTCAAAAGAAGCCATGGAGCTGCTGCCAGAGACAGATGCTGGGAACTTTACTAGGTAAGCCATAGCCACGTGGTGATACAGTTACTAGAAATGGGTTAAATTAAGATATAAGTGTTAGCCAAAAAGAAGCTAGAGCTAATGGGCCAAGCAGTGATTTAAATAATATAGTTTCTGTGTGATTATTTTGGGGCTGAGCAGTTGGAAACCAACAAGCAGCCTTCACCCCCTTTGTCCAACAGACTAATACCATATTTTCTCTCATATGAGAAATGTAGTTGCCACGCACCGTGGCCCCCATCTGCGCTCTATGCACTAGAACCCAGTTTGCGAGCTTCAGGCAAGGGGCTGGAGGTTGAGGAAACACACGCAGAAACAGACTGACACACAGACCTTCAAACACTGGTACCAAAAGCCCCTCTTTAATAGCACCATGGAGGCTTAAATACCCTGCAGTCAATGGCCAACACGTGAAAATCCCATCCTCTGATCCTCTAGGCAAAGCACAGCTTCTAGTAACTTCACTTAGAAGGCTCTCGACAGGGAAGAGCAGCTGAAGGCCAGGACTCAATTCGTCCCAACATATAGCTTTAAATTTACCATCCCACTACCACCACCTATAGGTGGAAGTTTCTGTCCCACCTGGTCCCACAGTCATTCAGTCTCAAAGAAACACACAGAGGCCTATATTAATTATAAACTGACCTATTAGCTCAGGCTTATTATTAACTAGCTCTTACATCTTAAATTAACCCATTTCTATTATTTTATATTTACCGCAGGGCTCATGGTTTACTGATAAGGTTTTCTCCTTTGGCAGCTACACAGCATCTCCCTGACTCCATCTTCTTCTTCCCTGCATGCAGTTTAGTTTTCCCACTTAGCTATGTTCTGCTCTTCAATAGGACAAAGTAACTTCTTTATTAACCAATGGTAATAAAACATATTCACAGCATGCAGAGGGGAATCCCACATCAACTACCACACACACACACACACACACACAGACACTGCATACAAGTGAAAAGGAGGATTATGGAATAGATAAGGTCTAAAGGAAGGGATACAGACAAAAGAGAAGGTAATGAAATATACACATAAAAACAAAAAGGAGAAAGATTTTGGTAGAGGAAAGCAATGAACAAGAGGTGGGGGCAGGAAGGCGATATGGGAGGACAAATAAGAACAAAGTGTAATGAAATATCTATGAAATGTTATAATGAAACACAGTTCTTTGTATACTGACCAACAAAACAGTTTAGTAAAAACTTATTGAGAAAAATGGTTTAGTAGGTAAAGATGCTTGCCCCATGCCCCTAGCCTGGCAGCCTGGATTTGATTTCTAGAACTCACCCCTGCCTAAAGGTGAAGGAAGAGAACCCATTCCACAGTTATCCTCTGATGCCACTGTGGTCCATACACCCACACATACATCTCTCTCTCTCTCTCAAACATATGCACGTGCACACACGCACACACACACACAAAACACACACTACATGAAAGCAGATGGTATAGAAAGGAAGGAAAGGGATCAGCAGGGAAGAAGAGATGCCTAAAGGGAGACAAGAAGATTGGAGTGAATATGGTTAAACTAAAAGATAGATTTGAAAGAAATTACCTTTATAAATTGCAATACTACATACATGCCAATAACAAATTAAGGCAAAAATATATTTTTCTGTATATTGTATATACTCTGTGTTATGTTTCAAACCAGAAACAAATGGTTGAAGTGCCTATATAACATATCAAAACTGGACCTGGCCACCAAGTTCTCCCAACATCCCTCAGCCCCTACCTGTTACAGGGTATGGCTTGCATATCCCTCCCTCTACTCTGAACTCTCCAGCCCAGGGGCCAGACTGCCCTTTCCCCATACACTCTTCCCTGTATAATCCAGACAAGTGGTTACCTTCCCCCTTTGAACCTTTGGCCTCCTAGCTGCTGCACCTGGTTCCCCTCTCTCCCACATGTCCCTGCCTGCGGCTATGTTCTGGCCCGCGTCTACAATACACTCGCTCCTCCACACACCTAGGAACACGCATGTCCTTTCCTTTTTATTTACTTTTTCACTCACTCTGTGGCCCAACACCTTTCCTTTTGGGAATTTGTCCACGGAAATAAACATAGTGATTAACAAATATTAATGACAAACATATTCACTTGATTTAATATGCAATCATTTTGATTGTTTAACCTAAAAATCAAGAAATATGGTCTACAAAATCAGAACAAAACTGAACCTAGATTTTTACTACCTATATGTACGAGCTACAATTTGCTGCTGTAATAAAATACCATGACTAAGAGCAACTTATGGAGCCTGGCAGTGGTGGTGCACGCCTTTAATCCCAGCACTCAGGAGGCAGAGAAACTCTGCTAATCAACAAAGTATAAACATGTACCCACTAAATAATAAAACTCCAAGGGGCACACAGTTTTATGAAAAAAAAAACAGTTCTATAATAATAGTTTAGAAAGTTAGAGAGATGGCTCAGACGTTAAAGAACACTGGCTGTTCTTCCAGAGCTTCTGAGTTCAATTCCCAGCAACCACATGGTGGCTCACAAACATCTATAATGAGATCTGATGCCCTCTTCTGGCCTGCAGGCATACATACAAGCAAAAATATTGTATAAATATAAATAAATTCTTTAAAAAATAGTTTAGAGATTTCAAAGCCTTATTTTCTACAATGGGTAGGACATCTTGACAATGAGGAAATAGAAAACTTGAACACTACTATAAACTTATTATACCCAAAAGATCTGAACAGAGTTGTCTCTGCACCTTCTGCAGAGCTCACCAACCACTAGATTTTGAATAGACAACTGTCTGCCCTTACACCGTGGGCCACTGAGAAGAGGTATAAATTTGGGCCTCTAGAGCTATGTGTTCCAATCTCTCTAGTGTGCTTTGAGAATTCAGCAGTGTGTCAGGGACAAATAGGCATTTCCTTAGGACTATAGTTCCTGAATATGCAGTAAGACTCAAATAGAATGACGGTCGATGTGCATTGGAATTGACCTTAAATTATGCAACTGCATCACCAGCTTCTCTATGAGGAAAGCACCCAGGAAGGACTAGGGACTCGGCCTTTAGCAGCTCACTGTCTTCTCTAAGGATGCTGACGAGCTTCGTTACAGAAATTAATCATGACCATAGGAAGTCATCTAAGTTACTTTTTCATTGCTCATAAATATTTTCTTTTCTACAAGAGAAAATCCAGATTTTTACATGTTTATCTTTATGCCAAGGCTTCATTACTAAAACACAAACCACCACAAGCAAGCAGATTAGATTAACAGAGAACAAAGTTAAGCTTTTCCTTTCTTTCTTCTTTTCCCTTTTGCAATCATCCTGCATATTCTTTCATAACAACCTAGGCAGGTTTCTTTTCTCCCCGTGAAACCTGGAGCCTCATGCATGCTAGGAAGTGTCCTATCACTGAGCTGTCCTTCTCAGCCCCAACTGTGCAATCTCATGTGTGGACATTTAACCCAAGTGGTAAAGATGTTCTTATCATTGTTTAGTGTTAGGTAGATTCCAAAATGCCAACTATGAGACTGTAGAAGGGAGCAGCGGGCTGTGTTCCTGCCACCCGGCTCCCAGCCGCCTGGCTAGCTCATGCCCGGAAATAATAACACGGAAACTGTATTTTTTTAAACACTGCCTGGCCCATTATATCTAGCCTCTTCTTGGCTAACTCTCACATCTTGCTTAACCCATTTCTAATAATCTGTGTAGCACCACGAGGCGGTAAAGATTCAGCATGTCTGACCTGCGTCCATCTTGGGCTGGAGCTTCATAGCATCTGCCCTCACTTCCCTTCTTTGCAGCATTCTGTTCTGTCTGCTCCACCTACCTAATTTTCTGACCTATCAGGCCAAGCAGTTTTCTTTATTGATTAACCAATGAAATAACAAATTGACAAATGACCTTCCCACATCATGAGCTGCTTCAAATATAAATTAATATAGTTTTTTCCAAGTAAAAAACAAAAACAAGCTGGGCATGGTAATGTGGACACCAAACACTTAGGAAACAGAAGCGAGCCAGTCTCTGTGAATTCAAGTTAGCCTGTTCTACTTATAACAAGTTCAAAGCCAGCCAAGACTATATGATGAGGCCTTGTCTCAAAAAATAACAACAATAATAGTAATAATAATAATAAAACATACATATATAATGAATTTCTGTAGTGGAAATTTCATTGCATCATTTTGAATACACTGAATGGAAGTTGAGGCCCTCAGGAGGGAAAACAGTTCTGGATTCTAAACATCCAAGAGTGTAGTTAGATTGTTTTTTAACTCTTTGTTCTTTGGAGGCCCACCACCCAACTCCCAAATAAATACATGGGGGTTACTCTTTCTTATGAATGCCCAGCCTTAGCTTACCTTATTTCTAGCCAGCTTTTCTTAACTTAAATTATCCCATCTACCTTTTGCCGCTGGGATTTTACCTTTCTCTATTCCATACTCCTTTCTTCCCTTCTTACTCAGTGGCTGGGTGGCTGGTCCTGGCATCCTCCTTCCCTCTTCTTTTCTTACGCTCCCTTCTTTGCTCTTCTCTCTTTTTCTACTATTTGTTCTTTCTGACTGCCAGTTCCACCTACCCCTCTCCTGAGTAGCTATTGACCATTCAGCTCTCTATTAGACTAATTGGGTGTTTTAGATGGCAAAGTAATACAGTTTCACAGAGTTTAACAACTGCAACATAAAAGAATTAACACACCTTTGCATCATTAAACAAATATTCCACAACATAAACAAATATAACATTTCTTAAAAATAATATTTTACAACACAAGAGTTACAAACATCAAGGTCATAATCATCAGAATCCACCCAGCTATCCCTGTTCTGGTTCTTAGGCCACGCCCCCCTTCTTCCCGATCAGCACCTTGACTTTCCGGGCATGACTAGGAAGGCAGAGAAACTGACTCACTGTTCAATACCAATCAGGAGGATATGGCTGGGATAAGAAATATAATGGACTCTTTTCTGCCTGTTTTTCACTAACATCATCAGGGTTTATGAAGCTTTAACTAAAGCAGATGTATATCAAAGACCATGAGCCCTCTGGGCAAAAAACAAGGTGGTGAGTGCTATTTTACGAGCACCCCCCAGAGAGGTTCTGGTCTCCTAAGACACTACAGTAGTTCTTTTCATCCTGCCAGGTCATGTGTGTTGGACCAGGAGCCTACAGAAGTCAGGATAAAGGTCTGACCTTAAGACATATGATAGTAAAACAAAGAACCTGTGTGAGCAAGGGAGATGCGGGAATGCCACTGTCAGGGGGTGTTTTCCCTTTTAAAGGGAAGTACAAAGCTACTCAGAGAAGAAGCCATGGGAGCAGTACCTAATACCTGATGCTTTAGAGACAGGTGGCAAGACTCAGAGAGAAGCTAAGTAGAGCAGGCAGTGGCAGCTCGGAGTCATGATGAAGCAGGTCATCCTGCATCCAAGGACCAGGTCAAAAGAGAATCCTCGAGTCACCCTGCATTCAAGGAACCAGGTCACAACAGAATCCTCAAGTCACCCTGCATCCAAGGACCAGGTCACAACAGAATCCTCAAGTCACCCTGCATCCAAGGACCAGGTCAAAACAGAATCCTCAAGTCACCCTGCATTCAAGGAACCAGGTCAAGACAGAATCCTCACAGGCTCAAGGCTGCAGGAAGCAGAAAACTGGGAGGAGCAGAGTCTGATCATTTTTGCTCTAGTCGCTGGACTAGAGTGTGGAATATGTTGTTAACACAAGCTTTTTACCAACAAAGGCAGCAAATGCTCATTTCCCTGCAATTGCCTGGACTGTGCAAAGAGCAACATCCCTCCAGCTCCCATGAGGATTCAGCAGTCCCTATGGCTGTCTTGTTGGAAAGCCCTCCTAGTGCAACAAGGTGCCATCTTCCCTGCCAGCCACTGCCTCACTCTACTGAGGCCAACAGAACCAAGTTCTATCCTCTTGTCTCAGAGCATACCAGAGACAAGTGTCCTTCGCACGGTCTCTTTCATGTCACATGCTCATGTTCTTGTACTTCTTGTTAGTGCTTCTATTTTAAGTTGTCTTGACTGTAAGACAGATGTGCTGTCTAGTGTCCTCAGCACACGTGGCTGTAACATGCCTCATGGAAAAGAGGCACGCGTGGAAGAAGCTTCATTCGAGAATACATGTTTCTGGCTGTGGGTTCAGTCTTAACGATGCCACAATACATGACATAAGGTTTCTTTAATCAATTCAGTGAGTAGCATGACCGTATGAAACAGAACCTCTACAAATAATGATAATCGACTTCATCCTCCTCACAGAGAAGCAAAATGATTTTCTGACACATAAACAAACTAACAAATAAATCAAACTCGGGTGCTTGGGATGGCAGGAGCTGATGCAGAAGTCATGGAAGGGTGCTGCTTACTGGTTTACTCTTATGACTTACTTAGCCTGCTCTCTCTGAGGACCACCAGCCTAGGGATGGCACCACCCGCGAAGGACTGGGCCCTCCCCCATCAATCACTAATTTAAAAAACGCTCTACAGGCTTGTCTGCAGGTGGATCTTATGCAGTCATTTTCCCAGTTGAGACTCGCTCCTCTCAGGTGACTTTAGCTTGTGTCAAGCTGACGTGAAACTATTGGGTACAGAAACTGTGACACAAACTGGGGCGTTTAGATTTTGGACTATGATGTGGGGGTGATGTATGCCGCGAATATGTTTTATTGCCCTCAGTTAATAAAGAAGCTTCTTCCGGCCAATGTCTTAGCCAAGTACAGCCAGATGGGAAATCCAAACAGAGAGAGAGTGGGTGTGTGTGGAGTCAAGGAGACACCATGTAGCCCACTGCAGGAGACAGACACAGGAACGAAACCTTACCGGTAGGCCACAACCACATGGAGATACACAGATTAATAGAAACGGGTTAATTCAAGATGTAAGAATTAGCTAGAAATATGCATGAGCTAATTGACCAAGCAGTGTTGCAATTAATATAGTTTCTGCATGATTATTTCGGGTCTGGGAGGCTGGGAATGAAGAAGGGCTACAGGACTAGCCCTCCTATTTATACCCACTGTGCATTCACAGCTCATGAAAGCCACACTGCTGTGTTAAAGGTCAATTTTCATGTCTGTGGGACAGAGTCATCTGGACTGTCTAAAGTCACCATTATCTTTCATTGGTAAAGGAACAATGTCATATCTACCTAGTGTTGTAGGGATTAAATACTAATCCCTTTCTCCCTCCCTACCCTAAATGAAAAACAGAAATTTTTCTTTTCCCTTTAATTTTAGGAACCTGAATTAGTATGTGGTAGAAGCTAGGTTTTTTTGTTTTTTGATTTTTCTTAAAATAATAGCTTTAAATTTTGTATTTGGTTCTTTTGATGATGACTTTAAAGAGAATTCCTTATCTTATTTTACATGTATGCTTGTGAGCCTAACTCTGTGTGTGTGCATCATGTGTGCAGGTGCCTGCAGAGGCTAGAAGAGGGGGTGGATCCCGTGGCTCTGGAGTTCCGGGCAGTTGTACAAGCCTCCTCTGGGTGCTGGGAAGTTAACCCAGGTCTGCTGCAAGACTGGGAAGTGCCATTGACTGCTGAGCAGTCTTTCTAGCTCCAATAGTGGCTTTTCAAAACCGCTGCAAATGATGCAGATTCACCTTTTTAAAAAGATTTGTGTATTATATACACAGTGTTCTGCCTGCATGTGGACCTGCAGGCCAGAAGAAGGCATCAGATCTCATTATAGATGAATATAAATCGCCATGTGGGTGTGGGCATCAAACTCGGGGCCTCTGGAAGAGCGTGCTGCCTCTGCAGAGCACCATACCACACACATAAGGAAGCTCACAGGCACCGCAGCCTTTGTTTCTTTTAATAGGACATTCAGCTGAGCTTGAATTTTACTGTTAGTTCATTGATTTACTTCAGGGTTCGTAATGGAAGTCAGGGGCTGGAGCATATTAGGCAAGAGTTCTCTCACCAAACGACACCCTCAGCTCTGCATCTGCCAGTTGGTTAGGGGGATTTTAAAATAAAATTAGGATGATTCTTACCCTGAGGCATGTGAGTGTGCTCTCCATTCCCAAACTGCCTGATACGTAGGTTAGGACGAACCAGAAACATATTTACGCTTGTGCTGGCCTCTACAGAGCACACTGCCAAGCAACTGCATAAATGGTATGCATTAACAAACCCTTGAAATTAGGCATTCACGAAAGCTTAATCTATATATTTTGCATAGAAAACAAGACAAAACTACATAATTCCTAAGTCAACTTTGTCCTCTCTTATAATAGTCATTTAAAATACATTTTGGTTTTCTCGTAAAATCAGAATTCACCATTTTAAAACAAGTGCAGCTTAGAACCTAGCAACTGAGATAAAACTAACTAGTCAGACGTGGCGGCCTGCACTTTTAATTACAGAATCTGAGAGGCAGAGGCATGTGTATCTCTGGAACCTAAAGACAGGAGGTTATACATAGTAAGCTATAGGTCAGCTAGAGCTACATCTCAAAAAAATAAAAAGTAAGGTGTTGGAGAAATGGCTTAGTCATTAAGAGTACTTGTTGCTCTTGCAGTGACTATGGTTCAACTCCCAGAACCTACAAGGCAGCTAACTGTCTGTAACTCTAGTTCCAAAGGATATGATGCCCTCTTATGGCCTCCATGGGAAATGCACACATGTAGTACCCAGACATACATGCAGGCAAAACTCATACACATAAATAAATAAAAAAAAAAATCCTAAACTAAATGTAAAAGTTACTAAGTTCCTTCACTCATGTCCAACCTTATAATTAACATGTCTTGAGACCATCCATTTATTTCTGCTTCCTTAGTGGTTTTTCTCCAGTTCCTCTCTTTTCATTTTATTGTCCTCTATTTAATTCAAAATTTTAAAAAAAAATAGAAGCAAACATATTTCTGGTCTTGCCTTGGAACACTACTAGGGCTTGGAAATTACCAAGACCAGTATTTGTCCCTGGGTGGCTTTGTGTTCTCAGTTATTTGGGTTTAAGGGAGCTGCTTACAGGCTAATATCCAGACCCACACAACGGCATGGCCACAAGGAACAGCCTTGGTTGAGAACAAATCCCTGTGCTGCAGAGGTGGCTTGGCGGTTAAGAGAACAAATTCCTACTTATCTTTCTGTGTCATACTCTAGTGTCCATTTGACAATTGAGTCAGACCCAAACTCTTATCCATGGACAAGACTCAAACTCACCCTCTCTTCTGTAGAGAGCATGCACCCATGCATTGGTGTAAGGTTTCTGACCTAACGCTGGAAGTCAACAGTGAGCATGCACCCATGCATTGGTGTAAGGTATCTGACCTAGCACTGTAGGCCAACGGAGAGCATGCACCCATGCATTGGTGTAAGGTTTCTGACCTAACACTGGAAGTCAACAGAGAGCATGCACCCATGCATTGGTATAAGGTTTCTGACCTAACACTGAAAGTCAACAGTGAGCATGCACCCATGTAATGGTTTAAGGTATCTGTTCTAACATTCCGTAGGCCAACAGTGAGCATGCACCCACGCACTGGTGTAAGGTATTGGTGTAGGATAAAAGGGACAACTGGAGCAGAAAACCAACCAATCACTGAGCAATCTGACTCTGAACTCAGAGTCAGAGAAAGAAACATACCCTGTATTTGAGACCTGGGCTGGGGAGAGAAACATATTTATTCCTGAACTCAGGACTAAAGAAATGTGATGCTCTCCCTCAAGGACCCACAACCCTCAATACTGCACCACTAGCTGGAACCAAACCTTCAAACACATGAGCCTCTGGGAAATATTCCACATTCATGTCACAACACCCAGTGACCGACAAACCAGGCTTCACCTCACAGAAAGAGAAAACTTGAGGGCATAAAAAAATAACATGGGTTTTAAAATTATATCTATTTTTTGTGTGTCCATATTTGCCTGTACATAGTACGGTGAAAGATGAGAGTACATGCCATGTCATGCATGTGGAGGTCAGAAGACAACCTGCAGACATCAGTTCTCATCCTGTACCGTGTGGACCCCAGGGATCGAACTCAGGTTATCAGACACAGCAGCAAGTGCCCTCGCCCACTAGGCCATCTCAGCCTAAGGAAGTCTCTGAAAAGGTAACTTAGCTAACCTTCTGGTTTAGACCCAAGGGTTTACTATGTAGACTTCGACTTCCATTGGTCCCTAATGAGTGGTGTCATTTCAGAAAATCTTTAATTAGTACGGCCTTGTGGGAAAAATATGTCAGTCAAGTGAGTGTCCTTGGGAGACTGCTGTAGTTGTCCCTGTCCCCTTCCTGCCATATCCTCCCAGCAGTATGCTCTACCTCACCATGGTTCACAGCAACAGAGACAGCTGCTCATGAACTGAAACCTGTAAAAATCTGTCAAAATCACTTCCTCTTCCTTTGTTTCTCAGACGTTTGTCACAGGAACATAGAATAACTAACTGGCTATTTTCACGCAAGCTTTATATAGAAAGAATAATCCTGGGTCGTATTGCACTGCACAAATACCAACAGGTATAACTGTGGATCACTCAGAATCTTCAGGACGTTAAATAATATTTAGTGATTTCTAGCATGATTTCATTATTCAGATGAGGGGGATGGATCTAGTGATATCAGAAATAAGGAATCAGAATAGGCCTATAAAAGCCAACAGTGTGGTCTGAGTCTTCCTCATGTGCATGTGCACACAGACACACACAACCTCCCACACATGCACACCTCATATACACAATCCCCCCACAACCTCACACTCACACACATGTACACACACAGCCTCACACATGCACACATTCACACAACCTCACATGCATACACATACACACAACATCACATTCATACACACATGCACTGTCTCTCTCACACACACACACACACACACACACACACACAAAAACCTCACATGACCATACAGTGTCTGAACACCCTTGAGAACACTCCTGAAGTACTTATGAGGCCAAGGTCAAGTTGCTGTTAACCATCTGAGAGCCCTCTAGTACCCTCTAGAGACACCCTAAGCAAGCTCTGAACCAAAGCTGGTGATGGGTAGCGGCTTTGTGTTCCTTCTCTAACAGTGCTTATGGTTGCTAGATTCAGTGTTTCTGAGAATAGCACATAATTAAAAGACGTGCCAGCCATCACTTCCTATGCAAGAGAGCCCATGCACGCTGCTTGCAAGTTTTTCTTCCTATTTACTTAAAAATGAAACACTGAGCTGGGCGGAGGTAGCACACGCCTTTATTCCCAGCACTTGGAAGGCAGAGGCAGGTAGATCTCTGTGAGTTCGAAGATGACCAGCCTGGTCTATGAAGCGAGTTCCAGGACAGCTAGAGCTGTTACACAGAGAGACCCTGTCTCGAAGAACCAAAAGACAAAAAAAAGAAACACTGAGGCCTGGTGTGACAGTGCACATCTGTAATCCCCATACAAGAGGTAGGGACAGAGAGATAAGGAATACAAAGCCAACCTTGGCTACAGTGAGTTTGAGGTTGGCATGGAGAAGAGAAATGAGTATCTATCACAATCAATACTAACTACAGAGAGATTAATCAAGTGGGGAAAATACAAATAAGGCTATGTAAACAGAGACTACTCTTTTGTTTCCAATCTGAAATGTGCTCCTCCTGTCCTTGACAGGTGGGCACCCAGTGCAGGTCACCTCCATAGAGGTCCAGAACTCAGATGTGACAAATCCTCCGAGCACAGGAAGCCAGGGAGCTTTAGGGGAGGACATGCTCAGGTAAGATTTTTGGAGACCTCCTAACTACCTAGAGTCACAAGGAAGGTCATCTCAGTTGTGGATGGCCAGAGCAGAGACAAAGTCTCCTCAGAAGTGAAGGCAACAAGAAGGCATCCCAGAAGCTCTTGCCCCTCAACCTTAGGTTGTAGCAAGTCTGGAAGCAATGGGGTCCCCAGTCTGGGGCAGGTTCTACCAGGCTGAGTACAAAAATACCATTAAGTGTTCCTCCTTACTTCCAACATGGAAGTGAGGCTATGGAAACACATATCAGTTACTTGTTTAAGATGAAATAATACAACAGAGAGCAGCAGCATCTCTCCTGGGTATGGACATTAAACACGGTATAAGTGGAAGCTACTGGTTCCCATAGACACATTCTGAACAGCGTGATCTGAACCCACCTTCGGGACACTAGATTCCTGACTTTAAGAACTGGGCTGGGGATGGGGGGAGGGGGATGGCTCAAAGGGTTATGTGATTGCTGTGAAAGTGTGAAGGTCCGAGTTTGGATTTGCAGCATGCACATAAAGCCAGGTGTGGTGCCATGCATATGGAACCCCAGTGCTGGCAGCTGGGAGGAGACAGGGGTCCCAGGGGCTCACTGGGCCAGTTGGTCTAACGAAACAGCAAGCTATAGATTGAGTGGGAAACCCTGTCTCAAGCAATAAGGTAAAAAGTGATTGAGGAGGAGGACATCTGATGTCAACCTCTGGCCTACACACATACCCAGAGGCAAGTGCCCCCTTATAATACATGTAATTTTTAAAAACGCTGTGAAGAAAATCACACCATACAACAGTACTCACATGGGAGGTTTATTGAAAGATGGAAGAGAAGGGGCAGAGAGTAGGGCGGGGGCAGAGACTGGTCCCTGAGCATAAGTGTAACAGAAGACAGACGGGGGGGGGGGTGGATGATGGATGGATGGATGGATGGATGAATGGATGGATGGATGGATGGGAGAGATGGGAGGTTTTTAAAAAGGGAATGTAGTGAATATGCACAGGAGGTGCTCTTAGTGGCTGCAGCTGAGGACGCATCCTGTCAGGACCCCAAGGGCAGGCCAGTACAAATGTTGAGTACTAACAAGGCAGGCTTATGCACATATACACCAGACACACAAAAGACCTGGGATGACTTAAGTGTCAGTTCACTAGACTGGGGACCACCTAGAGAGTTAGTTGAATGCTTCTACTTCCCATGTCAGAACCACCGGGATAAGGCAGGGGCCACTTTGGCCAGGTACTCTGGAAAGGGTACCATGTGAGACAGTGCACAGAGGCCCATTCCTCAAAGGGGAGCAGCCTACATCTGTCAGGGAAGGGAAGAAGCTGCAGATTTGTAGCAGGAGAAAGACAGAACATGGAGTGCTGGGATTTGATACAGATGGAGCCTGTTGAACTAAGGGCGTGCCACCCAGGTTTCCCTGGAGAGGGCTTCCTGGTTTACTGCAGAGGGGTGGTCAACAGGTACCCATCTGTGGTGGTTTGAATAAGAATGGCCCCACCAGTTCATGTATTTGAATGCATAAGGAATGAAAAGGTGTGGCCTTCTTGGAGGAAATGTGTCACTGGGGGTGGGCTTTGAGGTTTCAAAAGTCCAAGTCACTCCCAGTGTTCTCTCTGCCTGCTGCCTAAGGGTCAGGATGTAGAACTCTCAGCTCCTTCTCCAGCACCATGTCTACCTGCATGCCTCCATGCTCCCCACCGTGATGATAATGGACTAACATTGATGGCATAAGTCACAAAATAAGGCCGGGCAGTGGTGGCGCACGCCTTTAATCCCAGCACTCGGGAGGCAGAGGCAGGCGGATCTCTGTGAGTTCGAGACCAGCCTGGTCTACAAGAGCTAGTTCCAGGACAGGCTCCAAAACCACAGAGAAACCCTGTCTCAAAAAACCAAAAAAAAAAAAAAAAAAAAAGAAATCACAAAATAATCTCACACTAGTTCAGAATTATAAATAATAAAGGGTTATTTATTTAAGGAAAAACTTACAGATCACTGTCCTAGATCACAATCCTCTGCGAACAGGAACAGTCTAGCAGCTGGAAGTGAGAGCTGAAAGCAAGAGAGCACATGCTTTACAGCTGCTTTTACGGTATAAGGGACCACGCCCAGGTGGGCTGGTTATCTTAAAGGCTATTGGCTGAAGGAGCGGAATGTGCTCCCACAGCAAGCCGTCACTAAGTAAATGTTTTCTAAGAGTTGCCGTAGTCATGGTGTCTCTATAGCAATAGAGCACTGACTAAGAACTGAATTTTCTGCCTAGACAGATGACCACACAATTGTGCAACCCGAGACACTTGTGCACCACCATCTTCTTTGCTCACTGCCTAGATGCAGGTGCCCATCTGGTGCCTTGCCCAAATTCCTTCCTAGCATCTGCTTCCAAAGGATTTGTGTCTCCACCTGCATTCCTCAGGGTAGACTACAGCCACCAAGTTAGGCATAGTATGCCCAGAGCTGCCCAGCTCTTCCCTGGCACCAACAGCAGTGGGCACCTCTTGTATTCATGTCCCAGTTACTACCCTTCCTTCCCCTCTGAAGGGAGCCAAATGTCCCATTCTAGGATGAGGCAGAAAAGAAGCAGTGGAGCAGGGAGTTGGGCAGTGCTAGGAGAATAGCCATTCTGGTGAGCAACCATGCAGCTCCCGAAAAAAATCTCATTTGGGAATAGTCCTAGTGATGAGTTAGCTAAGGATCTCAAAACATCATGATCCTGGAGCTGGTGGGCTCGAGTAAAACAAGTATCTTCATGGGAAAACTGTTGAGGGAGATTTGAATATGGGAAGATTGAAGGCAGGTGCAGGTGGGGACCTGGAAAAATCCAGCAGATGCTCTGGGTCGTCTGCAAAGGGGAAACAAAAGGACACTTCCTGGAGCCTTAGAGGGCTCTGGCTTCCAGAACCAAAACTAAGTTCCTATTGTTTTCAGCAAGTTAGTGGTACTTTGGTTTTTTTTTTTTTTTTTTTTTGGTTTTTCGAGACAGGGTTTCTCTGTGGCTTTGGAGCCTGTCCTGGAACTAGCTATGTAGACCAGACTGGTCTCGAACTCACAGAGATCCACCTGCCTCTGCCTCCCGAGTGCTGGGATTAAAGGCGTGCGCCACCATCGTCTGGCTACTTTGTTAGGACAGCTATAGGACACTCATATATAGGACAGCTTCCCAAAGCCCGCCCGGGGGTAATGTGGCTTCAAGGTATATGAGCATGATGACAGAATATAACTGCTGAACGAAACGGGAGCATTGAGTTCATGCCGAGTAACTCCCCTGACCAGGCACAGGAGAAAGTGGCCTCACAATGAATAGGTTCCCGGGTATCACCTGTGTGGGCCCACCAGCAGGTGCTCCAGCTGACAGCAGCCCACGCTGAGAACACGCATGACCGATGTGAGATTCTTGCTCTTAGCAAACCTTGAGAAAACACCATTCAAATGCAACAAGGGCTGGTCTAAATAGCTGAGCTGCGCTCCTCAAAACTGAACTCCCCAGGCTCTGGGGGGCCAGGACAGCTGTTGCAGGTCAGGGCAGAAGGACGAGGGGGTAAAGGGCACCAGTGGTAAAGATGATAACCCTAAATGCAAGGGCTAACAAGCAACAATGTCTTCTCAGCTGTGCACCTTAAATGGGTGTGGGGGAATACCACTCTGATGTCACCACTTTGGAAATCTTATGTGTTTGACATGGTACCTTACATCCTCACTTTATAGTAGCCTATAAATCAACGTTATTCCCAGCTCAGATTCTGCATTGTGTTTGCAAAAGTTTAATATTTCCCACAGAGTCAACATAGTCAATTATGAAAGCCTTGTAACCTGAAGGCACTGTACTTGGGGGTGGGGCGGGATGCTGCAATCTTTTCATTAACTGACGTTTGTTTGTTTTGAGACAGGATTTCTCTGTATAGCCTTGGCTGTCCTGGAACTCACTCTGTAGACCAGGCTAGCCTCAAACTCAGATCCACCTGCCTCGCCTCCCGAGTGCTGGGATTAAAGGTGTATGCCACCATGGCCCAGCTAATTGATTTTTAACAGGGTCTTTTTCAGGGCTGGCTTTACAGCCCAGGCTGGTTTTGACTTATGGTTCTCCTGACTCAGCTTCCTGAAAGATTGGGGCATGTATTTATAAACCATCACTTGAGGTTGCTCCTACCAGATGTGTTTTGGGGTTGGCAAGACCTGTCTCCCAGACTGACCCTCTCAGAATTCCTATCGCAAGTTAGAGACCAAGGTCCCAGTAGAAGGAGAGGCTACAAGCCGGGGGACTTGCTGTGATCACAGAATCCACAGTAGAACATTCTCTAAAACTTCCGATTTCCAAACGAGAGGAGGCAAAAAGCCTCCACGGTTATTGTTCTGAAAACTTGGGATTCCATGTTTCAGACCAGCTTTTCTCTCCACCCATGGAGCCAAGGCTTCCCAATGCAACCACATCCCAGGGCAAAGTTTCCAGCAATGGCAAAATATTTGTTCAAGCCCCGTGGAGCCCCGCACTGTTAGGCTGTAGAACCCCCAACTCTTAACAGTCTACGTACACACAGTACACATAGGTTCTCACACACTGGCAATCACATAAGCACACAGAAGATATGCATATGCCTAACATGCATACATTGCACATGGGCATCCACACCATCACATGCAGTTACATTCACATGTACACACATAAACATGCACACATGGGTACTCATACACATGCATACACAAGGCGGTACTCCTAGACATGTCTATGCATACTTGTACATGAAGGCATTCATGCATATACTTCTAGACACACATATATGTGTGACAAACCATGAATGCATGTGCATGAGACACACGGGCACTCACGTGTGTGCATGTTCTTAGGGTATACTCTCAAGGCTGCATGTAAGAATGTAGACAGTAACTGTATACAACCAGGTGAGACTATTATGGGCCTGGGCGGGGACTGATAGACTCCTCTGAGTCTGAGATTTTGTGTTTTGTTTGTTCTTTTTGTTTTGTTTTTGAGACAGGGTCTTGCTGTATAACCCAGGCTGGAAACTCAATTCTCCTGCCTCTGTCTCTCCCTTCTGAATGCTGAGATCATGGATCTGAGTTGCCATGACCAGCTTGGAGCTGTTTTAAACAGGACAACTACCACCAAGAGGTACAAATATCTGACTGAGGAGAAAGTCCTCGCAAAGGACACTTGCGGTGACCTGCACGAATGCAGAGTGCTGGCTAACTCCATCGCAGCTGGGCGTACAGACACATTGAAGGAGGACTGAGATTCTTCTGTGTGGGTCCTGGGATTGCTGAAGGTGCCATGACAGAGCAGCTGAATTCTCAAGTCTGGAATTGTAGGTAACAAGGGCCCACTGTTTTGCCATCAACCTAAGAGACATTTACAGATACTGACTTGATTAAACTTGTTTGTAGTTGAAAGTTTTTGTGTCCCTGCCGGTCCCACAGCCATTTATAAAATAATTCACTCAGAGGCCTAATGTTAATTATAGTTGTTTGGCTGAAGGCTCAGGCTTATTAACCCATTTCTATTCATCTGTGTATCACCACATAGTTTTGTGGCATTACCTGTTCTCCAGTACATCTTGCTGCTCTAGCAGCTCGCTGGCATCACTGGCATCTCTGACTCTGCCTTTCCTCTTCTGTATCTCTGCTTGATTTCCTGCCTGGCTCTATCCTGCCTTGCCATAGGCCAAAGCAGCTTTATTCATCAACCAATACAAACAATACATACTCGCAGCATACAGACGGACATCCCACATCACTTGTCCTGGAAAGACAGCTATGACTAAGTGGCTGGATGTCACTGGCTATCGTTGGAGTTATCAGATGTCATTATGGCGCCCGTAGCCATCTGAGCACAAGCTGAGTGGGCAATCTGAGTCCCACTCAACCGTGCTCCTAGGCATGGCCGTAATCTTGCTCCAGTTCACTGGAAATGAGGATCTTTTCTGCAGTCTTGGTAGCGTGCTTTTCACTTTTTGAGCCCCGTCTTGATGTTTTGGTGTTTAAAACAAACCAAAAGGTAATTTACAAGGTAAAGCATGAACAGCAAAATGAGCCTTCCCCTTGGAGCTCATACAATTTAGTACAATAGAGCTGTTCATAGCTTGTGTCCAAGAGCCAGAGACTCCCAAGCTGATAAAGATGAGGTCAGCTGGCACAAGGATGCATTTCAGGAAATACACATGGGAGTGGGAGGAGGGGTCACCAAGCCAAAATAAAAACATCTGTCACTATGGCATTATCATATCTAGGTCACAGCCAGGGTCACTTGGGCACCCCACCAAACCTGTGATATACTGTTTCTGCTCCATCACAGCCTCCACACAAAGTTGTGATTAAGAAGTCATACAGAACCTAAGGGGGCTCCAGAGACACTTCTCTGAAAAGGCAAAAGCTATTACCAATGCTTGTAACTGTCCAACAGATGTTGACGGTAACGCCTTACTGCTGGAGATGGCACACACGCCGGTCATACAACATGGTGTATTCCAGTGGGCACTGAAAGTGTTCTCCCTGCTGGGCAGCTTTCATGGTACTAGAAGATGCTATGTAGGCTACGCAGGAAAAAAGGCACCAATCGCTTTGCCGAGCTGTGATCCTGTGAGCTACAATAATGGCCAGCCTGGCAAGATATGCCCATCAATGCAACAGAGACATGCACACTAAAGCAGCAACCCGTGACTTTATGATTGGATCTAAGGTCCACTCTACAGAAGGCGACCCACGCCTGGTACTTTAAGAATCTGTGGTTGGGAGATCATAGGGCCCAGAGAACCTGCTTCACTTTGCTTACGTGGACATAGTATCAAACTGCCTTCTAAATATTTATCTGTACACCCATAGATTAGTGTAGCTCTTACCTTCATCAGAGAGTGGACAGCAGTATTCACAGGGACGAGTACCTGTGGCCCTGAATGGGATTTATCTACAGCACACTTTCTTCCTCAGATCTCAGGGAATAATTTTCAAGAGACAGGGGGAAGACTGTAAGACCAGAGGTCAGGAAGGATTGGGGCAAAACAGTGTCCTGGGCACGACAAATCATTGCACTCTGAGCTCACAGCAGACGGCAGCCTGCACAAAGTGATCACGCCAGCCACCATTCCAGACGGATGGAGCATGGTCTCCCAGGCCTCGCCAGTCAAGGAGATACTGGTGGTTCATGGCTGACGGGGGAAAAAAGTCAGTTTTCTTTCTTTTCTTTTTTCGAGACAGGGTTTCTCTGTGTAACAGCCCTCGCTGTCCTAGAACTCACTCTGTAGACCAGGCTGGCCTCACGCTCACTGAGATCCTCTTGTCTCAGCCTCCCAAGTGCTGGGATTAAAGGTGTGTGCCACCACTGCCCAGCAAGAGTTAGTTTTCTTTAGGGGCAGCACAGGTGTGGCCCCTGGTAGGTTGTCTGTGCTCCAATGACGGTCCTGCACCCACGCACATATGAGCATCACTAACTAGAGTCAGTGAGGCATGAAGTTAGGAGGGAGACTTAGGGGAAGAAATCCTAGGATGTTTAGAAGGGAGACAAGAGAAGTAGGTATGATCAAAATATATTGTACATATGTATGAAATTCTCAAAAAATACAAGATACTTTATTAAAGAGAAGTCATCCAGGGACAGGGACCAAGCACTGATAATGGGCTGTGGAGGTCTTCAGGAGCAGGCCTAGGGGTTCTGCGCTTAACTCTCCTGCTACGGAGGCCAGGCTGCCTGTGCCTGCGGCTGCCTGTGCCAGCGACTGTGAGGGAAGATGTAGCACATCTGTGAGTCTCCCATGGATGTCATTTATTTTAGTTACACATGAATGTTGAAGAAAAACCAGTGAGGATAGGAATTGCTCAGCTAGCCGAATGACAAACAGCATGAGAATGGCCTAGACCAAGAGCTCCTCCTTCACCAGCCGTCTCTGAAGTGCAGACCACACACTCTGCCTCACCCCTGCCCCTGTTCTCTTTGGCCATGGAGCCCCTGCTGCACCCCATCACTTCTAGCCTCTGCTTCCCACTCCTCTTCTGCCTCGTGGGCTTGGCACTCATACTCTGTGCTGCTGTCCTCGTCCTCGTCCTCATCCTCACCCAAACTGACGCTTCTGGGGGAAGCGTCCCGGTGCTGGCGGGATGACGTCTTCTTTCTCCTTCGCAGCAGAGTCACGTCAGGCAGCGGCCCCTGCCCCGACAGTTGCACCAGGCTCATACACGGAAGGAGTCCTTTCTCCTTCTTGCGCTTGTACTCCATTATTTGCTTATTCAAGGCCTCGTGGTCAATCCCGCACAGATTTGGGGGTGTGGCTGGTTCCAGGGCATTGTGTGATGACAGGCCTTCAGGACTCCTGGGGAGTGGGGGCACAGGAAGAAAAGAGTCCTTCATGCAGAGCCCAAACCAAGCTCCAAACCAGGGGGGTTGGACCTAAGCATCTGCAGAGAATACTTGTTACATCTCCTTGCACTTCTGAACTTGTCTGAGGGTGACAGGGACATAGAAAGGTGACCCTGGTTTAGGTTCTTCCGAGTCAAAGACAATGGTTGGTATTGGTCAGTGTGTGAACCCCCAGTTTTTCTCATCTGAGTATGGGAGTGTACGGGCAGCCACCAGAACTATGCAGGCACATGCTGGACCCAGGGGCAGGTACCAGGGGGCAATATGGGCTAGTGGAGACACAGATTCAGTGGCTGCTGTAGCCTAAGCATCTGTCACAGGGAACAGAAAGATGTCCACAAGCCTCACCTCACACCATCTTGTGACAAATTGTCCCTTTCCTCTGGGGATCCAAAGTCAGCCACTGCCAGTAAGCGATCTACCTGAGAAGAAAGTGTGGGGATGGCAGGCCTCAGCTCCACCCTCTGCTGCCCAGAAACAGCATCACAACCTCTCACACAGCCCAGCACGTGCCTCCGGCTTCAGTCAATGCCACCCAGACGCCTTCTCAATGCGGCAGCACAACAGAATCTATGTCTCACACCCTTGCTGGCGTTTCAACCCACCACAAGCTCTCTGACGATGACAGAGGTTGGACTGTTGTTGTAACATCAGACAAGTCTATGAATTGTGTGACTAGTATTTACTGGTTTCTAAAGTAGTTTTGCAAAACAATTCCATTTTGCCACAGAATCTGAGCGTTTGGGAAAAGGAAGCTTCCAGTATGGACAGAAGAGACACAAAGGTCAGTCACAGCCAGAGGGGCCCACTCTGTGGGCTCAAGGGGCCTGAACCAAAGGCAGCAGCACTCAGGAATCACAGGCAGGTAGATCTCTGTGAGTTTAAGGTCAGCCTAGTCTACAATGCAAGTTCTAGGCCAGCCAAAGCTACAAAATGAGACTCTGTCTTAAAAAAGATAAATATTAAAATTTTACTCACTGAAGTTTAATGAGTATAAAAGAGTGTGAAAGTAAAGTATAAAAAGCTAACTACTTGAGCAGGAGAGATGGCCCAGTGGGTAAAGACACTTGCAACCAAGCCGTGTCCTAAGTAGGATCCTCAGGACAGACGTGGAGGAAGGCTGTCCTCTGACCTCCACACCCACTGTGCTGGCAAGTTTCATACCAACCTGACATTCGGAAGGAGGAAACTTCAACTGAGAAAACGCATTTTCTGGCTTGTAGACAAGTCTGTAGGGCATTTTTTTAACTAAAGATTGATGTGGGAGTACCCAGTCCATTGTGGGCGGGGCCATTGTAGGTAGCCCTTGGGTACAGAAAGAAGCCGACGGAGCAAGCCCTGAGGAGCAAGGTAATAAGCAACACTATACACGATCCCTGCCTCCAGGTTACTGTACTGTTTGAGTTCCTGCCCTGAATTCCTTTAGTGATGAACTGTGATATAAAACTGTAAGCCTAGGGGCTGGAGAGATGGCTCAAAGGTTAAGAGCATTGCCTGCTCTTCCAAAGGTCCTGAGTTCAATTCCCAGCAACCACATGGTGGCTCACAACCATATGTAGAGGGGTCTGGTGCCCTCTTCTGGCCTGCAGGCATACACACAGACAGAATATTGTATACATAATAAATAAATAAATATTTAAAAAAAACTGTAAGCCTAGGGGGCTGGAGAGATGGCTCAGAAGTTAAGAGCACTGGCTGCTCTTCCAGAGGTCCTGAGTTCAATTCCAGCAACCACATGGTGGCTCACAACCATCTATGAGATCTGGTGCCCTCTTCTGGCGGGCAGGCATACATGCAGACAGAACATTGTATACATAATAAATAAATTAAATTAAAAAAAAAAAAACTGTAAGCCAAAATAAACCCTTTCCTCCCCAAGTTGCTGCTGGTCATGGTGTTTTATCATATGATAACATATGTTTTATCATAGCCATAGAAACCCTAAGATACACACATACAAAAGTAAAGAAATATAGCTAGCCAGAGAGATGGCTCAGTGGTTGGGATCAGCAGTTGCTCCTCCAGAGGATCTAGGTTCAATTCCCAGCACCCACACACTAGTTCCTGGGACCAAATGTCCTTTGTGGCCTCAGAGGGTAATATAAACATGCAGTCATACATAAAGGTAAAACACTCACACACATAACTTTTTAAAAATCTAATAAATATCAGGGTGCTGGTGGAGCATGCCTTTAATCCCAGCATTCAGGAGGCAGAGGCAGGCAGATTTCTGTGAGTTCGAGGCCAGCCTGGTCTACAGAATGAGTTCCAGGACAGGCTCCAAAGCTAAAAAGAGAAACCTTGTCTCGAAAACAAAACAAACAAAAACGAAAAAAAAATTTCTTTAAAAAAGGCTAATTATTTCAAAAGCTTACCTCAGCCAGAACTACATCTTTTTTGTCTTGAATAAACACTATGGGTGGAACATTCCTCAGGGTCTGCTGAGACAGCAGAAGGTGTCTGAGGAGAGAGCAAACATTTAGTAGGAGGAGCCAAACAGAAACTACATCACACCCACCACATCTCCAGCCTGCAAGGAGGCTTGCTCACTATGGAGGCAAGGAAGGGAGGGACAGAGACAGGATGGGGAGGGAGAGGAAGGAGAAGGGAGGAGGCGGGGAAGGCAGGAGAGGTGGGGAGAGAAATGAAGTTTGGGGAGCCGCTCTCAGACTGCCTCACCACTAAGAGTATCATCAGACGCCCCACACCACAGTTGCTCCTCACTCTGCCCGGATTGGAGCACACTCTAACTATGGACTTGCAGCATCCTGGACTCAGTAGACACTGCCCGAGAGGACTCCCGCCTGACATCCCAGCATGCTAGAGATGAAGGGTTTTGGCACAGTTCAGTCATGTGATACAGATCAGCCAAACGAAGTCTAGGTCCTGTAATCCCAAAACTTTAGCACCAAATTTGGGCAACCGCAATAGTCTCGAAGAAGCATTCAACCCAGCTGTCGTCTGATTGCCTCCAACCACACCCACACTTGTTTAACAGGAAACAAAGAAAGGGGTCCTTCTGTGATAATTGCAGACACTCTCTATGAAGTGGATGCTAGTGACCCTTGCAGGGAACACAAGACAGTACACAGACGAACGGACAGACAGACATGCTGGACAAAGTCCCCAGCACAGTCTTCATCCTGAGCTGGAGGAATATGTGAAGGCAAGAGCAACAGGGAGGAGCTGGAGGTACATGGGAAGGAACCAGTTCCAGGATGTGTGGCCTGCTGGATTTCTGCCTTTTTGTTTTTTAACTGAACAAACTGAGAGTACTGACTGGTTTTGTGCCAACTTGACACAAGCTGGAGTCATCAGAGAGGAAGGAGCCTCAGTTGAGGAAATGCCTCCATGAGGTCCAGTCAGTATAAGGCTTCTTCTTAATTAGTGATCAGTGGTGGGTGGGGCCACCCCTGGCTGGTGGTTCTGGGCTCAGTAAGAAAGCAGGCTGAGCAAGCATGTGAGCAAGCCAGTAAACAGCACCCCTCCAAGCCTCTGCATCAGCTTCTGCCTCCAGGTTCCAACCCTATTTGAGTTCCTGTCCCGACTTCCTTCAGTAAAGAACAGCAATACGGAAGTGCACACCCAATAAGCCCTTTTCTCCCCAACTTGCTTTCTGATCACGGTGTTTCGTCACAAGAGAAACTCCAACTAAGCCACGGATAACTTCATTATGTCCAAACAGCTAATCAATTCGCAAAATTTTGCATTTCAGGATTCTTTACAATCTAAAAAAGTTATTGAGAATAGCCAACAACTTTTTTTTTTCTTTTTTGGCTTTTTGAGACAGGGTTTCTCTCTCTCTCTCTCTCTCTCTTCTTTTTTTTTGGTTTTTCGAGACAGGGTTTCTCTGTAGCTTTGGAGCCTGTCCCGGAACTAGCTCTTGTAGACCAGGCTGGCCTCGAACTCACAGATATCCGCCTGCCTCTGCCTCCCGAGTGCTGGGATCAAGGGCATGCGTCACCACCACCAGACCAACAACATTTTTTAAAATGTTGTTTATTGATGTTTACTACATTAGAAATTAAATCTGAGAAACTTACAAATGACATATTTTAAAAGTTGTTTAAAATGATAAACCTACTAACTGCTAGCACAAACATTTTTAACGAAAAAATGACTTTTTAAAGCCGTACTGGCAGCAGCGGCCTTGTCTGTGGTCAGCCAGTTCAGTGGAGGACAGTCAAGGCTGCACTCTGCATCTGCTTCCTGTGCTGTGTTTGCTAATGCACACAAAACTGTGGCCTCACACAGATAAGAAACGAAGGAGAGGAAATGTACTGGGAAAGCATGGATCTCTCTGATCCTCTATATACCCTGACAAATTAAACATCACATTAAAATGCATCAGGGCCTGGCAGGTTAACGCACCTTCTCTCCATGTGTGGCTTTACCACCTTGTATGCTAGTCCTGAGGCTGACACTGGGCCAGAACCCTACATAGTACATGCGGTGAAGTCATGATCCCACAAGAACAGCCGTAGAGTTCTTCAGGCGATCAAGCTCATGGAGGACGCCAACTGTGCAAGTGTTGGAAGGTCACAGTTTGCTACCAGCTTTGGGGATGACCAGCTGCTTTTTGGTGGTTTACTTGTTTATTCTTCAGAGAAAACCTACACTTGAAAAGCTGTAGACAGTCTCTCTCTCTCTCTCTCTCTCTGTCTCTCGTGTGTGTTTGTGTGTGTGTGTGTATGTGCAGAATACCTGAGGGAAGGGCTGTGCCTCAGCAGACATCAGAGACCTGCCTGTGTTCCCCATCAAGGGCTAATATTTAAAATCGTGCACTTTTACCTTTTACTTGTTTATCCAGGATATTTTTAGGTGAATGAGGCACCGTGTAAGCCTGGGCAGTAAGCATTGGCAGCAATGCAATAAGGAGCTAGTCTAGACAGGGAGGCAGACGGAGCGCCCAACTATTGACAAAATAGTTCTTGCCTCAGAGGTCTGAACAAAACTTTTGGTGCCCCACAAAACTTCTGAGAGATCTGATTAGATTAGGCCTTACAGGAAAACGTAACTTATACTCTGAAGTTCAGAATTTTCCTTAAAAGCAAAAGCCCTTGGTGAGAAATTTTGAAAGTTTACCTACAGACAAACAGCCAAGCCACTTGAGGAGCAAGCAGAAAGCAGCACACGTACAAAGAAACATCATCACCTTATGTAGGCGGCACTCCTCTGCAGGACGGCCTCCGTGTGCCTGTTCAGGTCTGCAGAGACACCTATCTTCCAGTACACTCGGCAGGCTGAGAAGTCTGAAGTCACAGAGACCTGGGGTGCACCCCAGCTGCAAGTCACTTTAGGTTTAGGCTTCGCAGCTCACGCAGTGTGCTGCAGGTAAGAACAACAGCTTCTTTTGCCTCCGACACCCAGATTGCTCTGGTGATGCCAGTCGGACACCACAGCATTCATGGCAGGGAAGGAGAGTCACAGACAGCTAAGCTCACCCCCATATCCCCACAGCATTGCTGCACAGTAATCTCTCCAGATGTGGGGAACTGGAAATGACCAATTGCCCCCTATTTCTTCTTAAATCAGCCCTTCTAGGAAAGACGGAGGCCCCCACTACGTTCATGAAAGCGAACACAGTGGATCCCACACCAGCCCGAAATGTCTTCTGGTGCTTTGTCTCATCACACTGGCTGCTGTGAGGTCACAGGTCCCTCACCCAAGAAGAAAAACAGTTCTACTTCTGCACCTTGTCCCAAGACTTAAACCAGATTTGGGACCACCTCTGTACCCCCAACCAAGATGTCAGGTATGACGGGTTCAGGCAAAACTAAGCCCGTGCCTTCCTGCCCCAGTTCTGACCTGTGCTCACCTTAGAGATCTCCACATTCAGGTCGTAGACCTCCTGGCTCACTTCCGGAGTGCACAGCAATTCCGTCACTGCTTTGTAGAGAAGACCATTCAGGGCTCTTAGACGGATGGTGTCTTCCTTCCTCGCCTTCCGTAGGGTGCTCTTCGTGAGGAACTCAAACCTGGATGGCTTCTGAGTCAAGTGAGACCCCAGGGATGGACCTTCATACCAAAACTTCTTTCTACATCAAGAAGACAAAATTTAGATGGGGGGAGAGGGGCGCTGGAGAGATGGCTCAGTGGTTAAGAGCACTAGCTACTCTTTCAGAGGACCTGGGTTCAGTTCCCAATACCCACATGGTATCTCACAATCACTGTTCCCAGGGAATCCGATGCCCTCTTCAGACCTCCACAGGTACCAGGTTTATACATGGTGCACATAACACACATACAGACCAAATACTCTTACACATATAATAAATGTTTTCTGTTGGTTTGTTTGGTTTTCTGGCCTCAAACTCACAGAGATCACCTGCCTCTGCCTCCGAGTAGAGGATGAAAGATGTGAGCAAATCTTCAAAAGTCATAGACATAGACCAAGCAGTGGTGGCACACAGCTTTAGACCCAGCACTAGAGGGAGAGGCAGATGGATCTCTGTGAGTTCAAGGCCAGCCTGGTCTACAAAGTTAGTTCTAGGACAGCCAGGACTACATTAAGAAACCACACACACACACACACATAAATCTTTAAAAAGGGGGTCTCTTTTTTTGAACAATTAGATGGGATAGTTATTAAAGGTAAGAAAAAAGAGTTGCATGAACTAGGTCAAAAGGCCTTACACTCCAAGTGTAGAGTGCTTTCAGGAGACACAGGGACATGTTAATGGGAACCACGTAACAACCGCTGAAGGTTGGTGAACAGCAACATGGCTGTGGGGATGGACAGAAGTCAGGTTTTTTTTTTTTAAAGATTTATTTATTTATTATGTATACAACATTCTGCCTCGATGTATGCCCGCACACCAGAAGAGGGCGCCAGATCTCATTACAGATGGTTGTGAGCCACCATGTGGTTGCTGGGAATTGAACTCAGGACCTCTGGAAGAGCAGCCAGTGCTCTTAACCTCTGAGCCATCTCTCCAGCCCCCAGAAGTCAGTTTTAACACAACCCTGTAATTCTGACTCATGTCTGTCTACAGTGGGAAGATGAAAGGGCCTTGAGAGTTTATCTCCAAATTTCACTAAAGCACTAGGCCTCACTGACCACTCATGAAGGTAAAGGTTGAGGGTTCTGTAGCGCTGGGCTGAACAGGTAGGAAACTGAGGAAAGCCTCACTTCTCACTGTTAGAACAGGAGGGAGCTTCAGAACGGTGGGGAAAGAGGACAGAGGCTTCAGGTAAGCACAAAACGCTTACAAGTAGAAGGACCAAAGGCCAGATACACCAATACCCTGAAGCACGATTAACAAAAACTCAGAGACAGGAATTGGTGTTTAACCTGAAGACCAGAAAAGCAAAGCAGCCAGCCACTGGCTCTTACCTCGACCTCAGTCTGAAAATGGCGATTTTGCCTCCGGGAATCTCAGAATGAGACTCAGCCTATGAGTTGTCTCCTCCCATCTTATATTCCTCTCTAGGGCTGGGAGTGTGTGTCACCACTGCCTGGTCTGTGAGGCTGACCAGTGGGGCTGTTTTACTCTCTGATCTTCAGGCCAGCTTTATTTATTAAAATACAAATGAAACGCCACTCTAACACCCTGCTCCCAGATTCTGCTTCCCAGCACAATAACCTGGGCTCCTCATAAGAATGACCGATTTGCCGGGCGATGGTGGCGCACGCCTTTAATCCCAGCACTCGGGAGGCAGAGGCAGGCGGATCTCTGTGAGTTCGAGACCAGCCTGGTCTACAAGAGCTAGTTCCAGGACAGGCTCCAAAGCCACAGAGAAACCCTGTTTCGAAAAACCGAAAAAAAAAAAAAGAATGACCGATTCGTAGTGTTGGGGGATGGGGATATATGTAAGATGAACTTAAGACATCTTGAAGTGCCACAAAGTAAGAATCACTAAACATATGGGATGTGTCAAGGGAACAAAGCAGCTGAGAGGGCTGCTGATGACCAAAGATGGAACACTTTTTTTTTACTTTTTTTATATTTATTTATTTATTTATTTATTTATTATGTATACAATATTCTGTCTGCAGAACAGGGCACCAGACCTCATTACAGATGGTTGTGAGCCACCATGTGGTTGCCGGGAATTGAACTCAGGACCTTTGGAAGAGAAGGCAATGCTCTTAACCGCTGAGCCATCTCTCCAGCCCAAAGATGGAACATCTTTGAGCAAAACAAAGTAATAGTTGATTACCACTAACTAGTCCATACTGATAAATGAATTAATAAATGAAGAACACATCTCCCACAAAGAATTCCAAACAATCCATAATCACAGTTCTTCACCTCCTAAGGTCAGAGGTTACACAAAGCAACTTCTTACCAACAATGACCAAAAAGGACACCTAACACCCCAGGGCAGTGTAAGCACAGTGGCCAGATCCGCCCTTGATAAAACAGTGGTTTTCCTCTGCTACTTTTCCTCCAACTCCACAACCCACATACAGTCACGAAAAAAACCATCAAATTCCAGTGGTGTGCAACCACACAACATCCAACCAGGATGTCCCAAAACCGTTACAGCTGTCAAACAGGGACAGACTGAACATGTCAGCCAAGCTACATGTCTGAATAGCAAAGGACATTAAGGATACCATATTAAGTTCTGATAAAGAATCTGAGGCCAGTATCAAAACTATGCCCTTCTTCAGTAAACTAAAACCACCTGTAAAATCAGTTGTAGACTCCAAGATGCTGTGGAAATCAAAGTATCTTTTTCTTGTTTTGTTTTCGTTTTTCGAGACAAGGCTTCTCTGCTTAGCCCTGGCTATCCTGGAACTCGTGCTGTAGACCAAGGGTGGCCTTGAACTCAGAGATCCCCCCCCCCCCCCGCCTCCCGAAAGGCGTGCGATGCTACCACCCAGCGAAATCGGAGTATCTTTTCATATACTTATTACTAAAATTATCCAATTAGGACAAATTTTATGCAACGTGATGTTTCAGGAGGCTTAACACTGTATATTAAAAACAAAAAAACAAACCTGAAAGCGTAGTGGGAAACTGTCAAAGGTCAAACTGCAGGTGACCTGCTAATAATCATCTTCTAACACAAATATCGTTATCATCGCTCCCCTCCCCACAGACACCTACCCCACGGTCCCGACCCAGCCCCTCGAGGACATCTGTCCCCTGCAGAAACAGCCTCCATCCGACCGGCCCTCAGCGGACCCTGGCCGGTGCATACCTGGTTTTCGAGGCAAATTTCTTGAGCAAGTTCTTGCTGCCGCAGGAAGCGACCGAGGTGTGCAGGGCCTGCGCGCCGCCGGAAAGAAGCGCGGCCCCATGGCCGCCCCGCAGGGTCTGCAGCCGCGCGCAGGAGCCCCTCAGCCCCGCGGCCCCGGCCCACATCCCTCCCGAGCGCGCGGCCCGCAAACACGAGTGGGCGCAGGACCAACGGGCTTGTGAGCCTGAGTCGACTATAGACGCGACCGCCACTGGGCACGGGGGACACCTCAGCCGCCTGTGGGAGGGGCTAACCGACAGGTGGGCGGGGCTACTGCGCGGAGTTATGACGGCTTGGGGGCGGGGCGCCAACTGCGGGCTGTGTGGCCAGGGACCCCAACAAATTAGCATCTTTTTTTAAGCCATTATTTATTTTGTTTCTTATTTCTATGAATGAAGGTACCGTAGGATCCCTGGAGCCGGGGTGAACTGCTGATGGCTTGATGGGAACTCAGCACCCCTCTCCTGAAGAGCAGCCAAGTATTACTAGTTTAGCCACCTCTTCAGCCCCTCCCAGCTTATTTTAAAGCAAGGCCATGGTGACGCTACTGTAGTGTGCGCTTCAAAAAGCTGGCGAGTTTTTTGGACGTTTTCACCACTAAAGAAGGGACATGTTTGGGGAGGACAGTTAAGCTTTAGATGATTCAAACCTGCAATGCCCCTGTGTGTGGAAACAATGCATGGTGGCCATCGATATTATACTGTCTCTGGGTTGATGCGTTAGTTTTAAGATATTTTCCAAAAGTGAAAAACCAGGCAGACAAAGAATTAAGAAGGCTGCCGGGCGGTGGTGGCGCACGCCTTTAATCCCAGCACTCGGGAGGCAGAGGCAGGCGGATCTCTGTCAGTTCGAGACCAGCCTGGTCTACAAGAGCTAGTTCCAGGACAGGCTCCAAAACCACAGAGAAACCCTGTCTCGGAAATCCAAAAAAAAAAAAAAAAAAAAAGAATTAAGAAGGCTTTGCATCCATGCACTTTGGGTGAGGAGATGGGAGACAGGCCTACCTCCACAGCCTACAGTCCTCCAAGGACCGCCTTCTTCGTGACTATTGTTAGCTTCCCTGTCCCACCTTTCCCCCCAGCATTTCCTCAACTCAAATAAGCAGTCATTTCGCCATGGGGGAGAAATAGTACGGGGACGTATCAGAACTTAGCAAGATGGGAGTTAACGTGAATCAGTGGATCTAACCCAGAGCTTTCACTCAAATTCAAATGGCAAACAAGCCTGGTGCTTTCATTTAGATCTCCTATTTTTAGGCTGAGCTTTTGAAGTCAGTTGTTAAGGACAATGACCTATTCTTTTAGTTATTTCTCCAGGTCGTTCTGTTCCAGGTGTCAAGGGGAGTCATGTTCGCCAATAGTCAGTACAAGGAGTAAATTTTAGGATAATGTATGCATGTGATGATAGGCCACACAAAAATCCACTTCTGTCTTCAGTCTGGGCTAGAGAATTCAATTGATACAAGCCGGATAAGCAGGATGAACCTATGTGGAGTTTTTAAATCCAAGTTTTATGCTGCATGAAGTCCCATAAGGAATGGTAGCTCCACAGGTAGCCAGTCACATGTATACTGCAGTGGACAGAGCAGTAGGGCCTGAGTGTGGCAAGGCCCAAGGACCAGAGCAGTCAGCTCATAGAGGAAGGTGTAGCTGGAGACAGAAGGGACCTTCAGCAATGTGATAGTGGTAACAGAGGATTGTCACTTCAGGGGAGGGCTCTGACCTAAAACCCTATCCCTCAGCATCTCAAGGGCTAGTATTATAGGTGCACACCACCACGCCTGGCCAAGAAGAACAACTCTACACAGGAATTTCATCTCTTATTAAGAAACAATACGAGTTAGGGAACTTCTTTGTACCCACTAATTTTTAAATTCCTTTAATTCAAAGTCATAAATGAGAACAGCCTGTTTGGAGATGGTACATTTCAAACTTCTTTATAAAGAAATGTATTCAAACTGACCATTTTCGCTATTAAAGTAAAATGATATTACTGTCTATGCAATGAATTGGAGTTTTAAATTCCTCAAGGCTAATCTCATCGATTAGCCGGTCCCCCGATACAGTAACACACTGGGTGGCAGAGACTCTAGAGGATGTGTTGGATGGTGATGATGAAAATGATGCAGGTGATAGTAGCATTAATAACAGAACTCAGAGAGTCATTTGCAAAGCAGCTTTTATACCATACTACGCCAGAAACATGGATGAGTCTGTGTCTTCCCACGATGCCAGAATGTAGTAAATAGCATTAGATCCATGGTGATGCTGGTTTTGTTGGCTGTACTCTTGGTTTCCAATTGTTATTGGCAAATACAGGTTCTTTTAGGCCAATCTTATTAACTCTTGAATCACACATTACACCTCACACACAAGGGGTGTGTGTGTGTGCTCACACGTGCGTAGGTTAAGGGAGGCTACAAAAATTTTAACAAGGTTCCACAGTTCAAAGAGACCTTACTGGAGACAGAAGTGGTTAGAAATATAAGAAATCCATTTGGAGATTTGCTGGAATTTCAGAGCTGAGCCACAGGGTCTCAGGTATGAAATTTTAAGCTGACTGGAAGTTCAGAACTGAGCCGCAGAGACACTGGGTTGTGGAAGGCAAGACACAGAAGTATAGAGGCAGAGTATAAGGCTAGTGTCCAGAGAGATGAGCAGACGGACGGAGGATCACAGCTGGAGTGGGCCCCCTCGGGCAATGAGATTCGTGCTGAGCTGAATATGTCTGCCACGGGCAGACATAAGTATTTTGCCTGCGGACACTTGATGCACACACGGGATCTCCCAATCAGAACATATTATGTGAAGGAAGAATCTATTTACAGCAAGAGAAAAAAAAAGAACCTAAATGTCAGTGAACTGGGGAGAAATAGTATATAGAGGTATATCCATGTAATTGAGTGCTAAAAGGCAATAAAAGGAAATACTGATGCTACCTACAATGTGTATGGACTTCAGAACACAAAGCTATCTGGACTTGGGAAGGCTGCTAGGTGTGACAATTCCATTTATTTGAAATATCTAAAATAGGTCAATCTATGAGCAGAATATAGGTTAGTGATTGCCAGAAGATGAAGAGATAAGGAAGTGGGAAACAATTGCCTTTGTTTTTCTTTTTTTCTTTTCTTTTCTTTTTTTTTTTTTTTTTTTGGATTTTTTCGAGACAGGGTTTCTCTGTAGTTTTTGGTGCCTGTCCTGGAACTAGCTCTTGTAGACCAGGCTGGCCTCGAACTCACAGAGATCCGCCTGCCTCTGCCTCCCGAAGCTGGGATTAAAGGCGTGTGCCACCACCGCCCGGCTTTGCCTTTTTTTTTTTTTTTTTTTTTTTTTTTTTTTGGTTTTCCGAGACAGGGTTTTTCTGTGGCTTTGGAGCCTGTCCTGGAACTAGCTCTGTAGACCAGGCTGGTCTCGAACTCACAGAGATCCGCCTGCCTCTGCCTCCCAAGTGCTGGGATTAAGGGCGTGCGCCACCATCGCCCGGCGGCTTTGCCTTCTCTTAAGAGTGACTCTCCCCCTAAAACTTGACTGCAGACTCAGGTCCACAGTTCTCTGACCTCATCTCACATGTATGCAGTATATGTCAACAAAGGTTTTGGTGTTTTTTAAAAATTATTTTGTTTTTGAGACAGGAACGTATGTATTTCTGACTGGCCTCAAACATACTATGTAGCACAAGAATGAATTTAAACTTAAGAAAAAATATTTTTTATTTTATGTGTGTGAAGGTAAGCGCACTGCTTGTGCCTTGTGCCTGAGAATACTCAAAGAGGGTGCGGGATTCCCTGGAACTGGAGTTATGAACAGCTGCCAGGTGATATTTAGGTGTGGAAACCGAATTTGGGTCTTCTGGAAGAGTAAAAAATGCTTTCACTTCAGAGCCATCTCTCCAGCCCCTGCTTTTTAGTTTCTAAATTTTATCAGGAGATAACGGTCATGGTTGTACAGTACAAATGTCCTTGAACTTAATGCCAGTAAATGGTTAAAGTGACTAATTTATACACACATATACACAAATATATGCACATAGATATAGATAACATAACGAAACGGGCAATCAATCCTACTTGTAAAAGTTTAAGAAGATGGTTCGGGAACACTGCGCCAGGATCTTGTAGGGAGGAAAATGAGTTCTACTACCAACTATGGACCATTATGAGGGAAGAGGGATGGATCTGTGAAAGACAAAATTAGGAGGCGGACAATGGCTGAAGTCAAGATCTGACCTCTGCGGGAAGGTAGAGGACCAAAAACTTGGTCATATTCAGGAGCGTCTGATGGCGCTGGAAGAGTAGATTTTACACAACAGTGCATAGATAGACCTACGGAAACGATCAAGAGCATGGCTGAAGTTTTGGCCAAAGACTTGGCATATTTCTCAACACAACAAAAACTAAAAAATTTAGAGGCGAACCACCATCCCACAACACTAGATAGATTAGACACGGGCATTCTTCGGTAGAGGCACCGACCGCCAAGAAGGCGGGACCATGCCCTCACGGACACCCAAGGACAGCTCCGGTGGTGGTAACCGAGCCTGAGACTTGCTCACATCCTCACCGCGCGTGCGCGCGAGACAAGCGTCCGAGTGGCGGTAACCACTCCTATGACTCGCTCGCGTCCTCACCGCGCATGCGCGCGGGGCAAGCGTGCGCCTGCGCAGCAGCGATAGACAACGTCAGTGCGTACGCCCGGAGGTTCCGGGGCGCGGGAGGGCGCTGGTGCTGCGAGGAGTCGCCGGCGGTCGGGCCGCGTGGGCTCTCACGAGGTTAGAGGTTGCCGGGTGTGGCCCCGTGAGGTTGGGGCCGCCGGGGTATGGTCCCAGTGGAGACGGAGGTGCAGGGGTGCGGTCCCGGTGCGAGCCGAGGCCCGGTGTAGGCCCCGAGCCCCGACTGGAGGTTTGCGGGTGGCGGTGGCCTGCGGGGTTCGCGGTGGGGGGGCCCTCGGCGGAGAGTCTGGGACCCGGGTGGGGTCGCGGTCTCACAGCTCTCTGCACCCGCAGGCAGCTCGCGGCTTCCGGCCGCGCAGGCCCGCTCAAGATGTCGTACATGCTCCCTCATCTGCACAATGGCTGGCAGGTAGACCAGGCCATCCTGTCGGAGGAGGACCGCGTGGTCGTCATTCGTTTCGGACACGACTGGGACCCCACTTGCATGAAGATGGACGAGGTTCTGTACAGCATCGCCGAAAAGGTAACGCATGGTGCAGTATTCGTTCTGCTGGGCCCTGCGGCGCGGTTTGGACGCGAGATGAAAGCCTGAGCCCCGTGTCTCATGCAGACCCATTGACCCACAGAGAGAGAGGAGAGACAGGGTTCATGAACACGTACCACGTACGGAAATAGTCATGAACACTGCCGGAAATAGTCAGTTTCTTAAACTTTGAAGAGATTTATGATTTTCTTCTAAAGTAAGTGACTCATTGTGATAATGTGGGTTTGTGTGTGTGTGTGTGTGTGTGATGATTGGAGAAGAAAATTGTGCTGAGCTAGGTCTTGTATGTAATCGAGACGGACTTTGAATTCATTACCGTTCAGCGGCAGCCTCTTAAGAGTATTGGGATTACAGGAGTGCACCACCATGGACCCCGATAGAGTTTTGTTTTTGTTTTTTAAGAATTTGCTAAGACCAGTGCGGTGGCACAAGCATTTTTTTACCCTTAGAACTCTGGAATCTGAGGCTAACTTATCTGAGTTCCAGGCCAGTCAGGACGTAAGACCTAGTCTAAAAAAAAAAAAAAAGAAAGAGAGAAAGAAAAGAAAAAAGAAGAAGAGTTCCTGTGTTGTGTGCGTATAGTGAACAAGCTTTGCCAGAGTGTTGGAACTTACCTAAGTACCTTAGCTTAACAGGATTGCTCCTTTCTTGGCTCTTTATTTGTTGTGTTTATAAACCAGAACTTCTGGGTTAATGTGGTAAACTTTTTAACCTTTTTTTCTTCCTTTTGGAGAGAGAGAGAGAGAAAAAGGATTTATTGTGTAGCCCAGACTGATCTTGAACTTTCATCCTCTGTGCCTCATCACAAGCCCTGTGACTTGGAGGCATGACCCTCCAAAGCACTTTGGTTAGGTTTACTCTCTTTCTGTGAATTCCTTCAGACAATTTTAGGATGACTTAGGCTTTTGTAACGTAACGACAGGGCAAATGGTAAAGTAATGTTTAATGATACTGTTCCATAAGTAATTTCAATCTTTTGTTTTCTTTCATAGTTATTTGTTTTTGTGAGACAGGGCCTCCATAAGTAGATCTGGAACTTGTCCACCTGATTCTTCCTCCACCTCCCAGGACTAGGATTGAAGGCCACCATGTCTAGCCCTAGAGTTTGTTTTGAAGAAGAGTAAACGCTAATAGAAGTGATGGAACTCGGTTCCCTCACAGATGCCAACATAAGATGGCTTCAAGTAATTCTTACCTCCCAAATGGCTTTTCTGTAGCATTACTAAATTTATTTGTGCTGCAAGTGAAGCCAGGGCCTCTTTGGAGTCAGTCAGGAGAGTGTGTGTGTGTGTGTGTGCGTGTGTGTGTGTGTAAGAAAGGCAATGTTATTTCGCCTTCCGGTGGTTGGTTTCTGCTTTCGGACCTGGGAGAGAACAGTCGAGGACAGCGGCACATTCAGTGTCACGGGTCTCTTTGGGAGTGTTTCTGAAGAGAGTCTCAGGAACTCTGTTGGTCTGGGCTGAGGCCCAGGAAGCCTTGTTAAAGAGGGTCACAGGGAATTCAGGAACCTCTCAGTGGAAACTCGACTCAGGACAGCAGTACTTCTCAGCCATCCCTGCCCTGCTCCTCTTGGGCACCAGGACAGTGCAGACCTGAGGGTGTGGCTGGAGTGAGACGGTAGCATTTCTCTCCTATGCTGGCTGTCTTGCCAGTCAGGTCCGAGGTAAGAATGAGGTGGTTGGATCCCTTACATCAACAAATGCTGAAGCAGCACTAAAAGCAAGTTTACTCTGTTGAGTCTGTTAGTCAGGGAAGCTGCTCTTTAACTATCCTAACCTGAAGGTGGCATGAGCAACCGTGGGTGGGGTTTCCTGTCAGGGTGCCTAGGTATCATGCTTGGCTTTCCCCAGCAAGAAGAACTTTTGCCAGACGTGTTCTCTTCTTTTCTCACTGTGCTGTGTCAGGTGCAGATGGCAACTGTCAGTTCTACTAGACTTGTGTTCTGTTTTGCAATGGGCTTGTTAGTCTCATTTTAAAATATTTTCTTTAGTCTTTTAAATTTTTCGTTTGTCCAAAGTCGTTTTGTTTTGTTTTTCAAGACAAGGTTTCTCTGGCTGTTTTGGAACTCTCTGTAGACCAGAACTAGCCTCAGACTCACAGAGATTCACCAGCCTCTGAGTCCTCTGCTGGGATTAAGGGTGTGTGCAACCATTGCCGGGTCTTGATTACATTCTTAATAACTTCCCACTTTCCCCTTTTGTAAAACTTTATGGTGCTGGCATGCTAGGCAGGCGGGCTATGTCCCTCAGCTTCCTTTTCCATTTTGTGTGTGTGCCTGTGCACACACATGCTCAGCTCTCACGCACAGGCCTGCAGATAGTAGCCCAAGGCCTTTTTAACAATAATCCTCAGTCCTTCTACCTCATTGTCCATCGAGGCAGGGTCTTTCCTGAAAACTAGGAAACTAGCCAATAAGGCTAGTCTTGCTAGCCAGCTTACCCTAAGGATCCCCTATCTTCATCTTCCAAGACTAGAATTACAGATAGGTCGCCATGCCTTCTTGGTATTTGTGTGGGTTTCTGGAGTGATCTGAACTTGGGCCCTGCAAGTTCTTTAACCACCAAGCAATCTCTTCCATATCCTTAATAAACCTTTAATACTGTGATTTAGTATGGTTACTAAAAACGTGACTTAAAGGGAGCTGGAGAGATGACTCAGAGGTTAAGGGTACTGGCTGTTTTTCCAAAGGTCTTGAGTTCGATTCCCAGCAACCACATGTGTAATGAGATCTGGTGCCCTCTTCTGGCCTGCAGACATACATGCAGGCAGAACACTGTACAAAATAAAGTGTAATTTAAAATAAATTAAAAAGACTATTAAATGTTTTACTTTCATAGTATAATAGCAAAATAGAAATTCATATTTCTGGAACCTGGGGGGAACATAAATTTTTGAAATTAAAGATTTTAGTATAAAGAACAATATAACTATTTAAAAATCTCCCTCCGCAGAAATGGAAGATAGTGGGAGATCTTTCTCATCTTGTGTGAAGATATCCCAGCTGTTTTAAAGTGAGTAAAAGTCCGTGGTCAGGCTGGACTTGAGTGTCCCGTGTTTCCTGGGATGTGTTGCATTAGCCATTGTGCTTCTCCTCTTGCATGGCCCACCTCCACCTCACGCTGGGCTAGTTTCAAATTAAATAGTTAGGAAGAAAGGTGGTAGGGAGCAGATATCCTTCAAGCTCTGGAGCTTACTGAGTGAGCTCTGTAAAGCTGGTACATGTGACTGTTTCCTGTACCTGTGATCTCTTCCCGTGGGGTAGGAATATGCTTTGCCACAAAAGTGCTCTGGGCATCATTATTCCTTCATACTGTGACACAGAAATAGTGAGACAGTTTGTGTGTTAAAAAGCCCATACAAGTGGCATTTAAAATATCTTTAGGGATATATTGACATGTGTTATATTCGGAAAGAGACACATATTGTGGCTGGTGAGATGGTTCAGCAGATGGTGACATTGCCACACAGGAACCCACATCAGTGAAGGAAAGCACCGACTGACTCCACACATGTGCCATGGCATGTCTACCACCTACACACACACTGTGAATACTAATGCACACATGATACAATTTTAGAGACCTATACAAGATCAATAATATTTATAGAGCTTTTAAAGAATACCATTGAGAGCTTGTCTTCTGCATGACAGTGATGATTAAGTTAGCTGATCTTTGGAAGTTGGTACTTGGCTGCATGAGGAGTCTCAGACCAGCAGAGTGTGCACTGTGGGGCTTGTGAAGGATTTCCCTGGCTCAGATACATGCTTGTTACGATGCACATATAAATGATGTCCTTAGTTTATGGAATTTTTTTAAAGTTCCATAATTTGTGATAAATACATATACTGGGCAAATGCAAAGCAATATTTTTCCCTTTTATTTTTACATTTTTCAAAATTTTTCTTGGAGGAAAAAAGTAATGGGCATCTATTTTAATCTCAGTTTTATATGAAACACGGGTGAAAATTTTAGTGCCCTGCAGACTGATGACTGGCGACAGTAGCAGGAGGAGCAGTGTTGCTGAGTCTGCTCAGCCCACACGGGAGCCAGGGCCAGGGGCCAAGCAGCTCCTGTTTGAGATACTTTGCACACACTGCTGTTGCGGGCAGAATCTAAGAAGTGCAGGAGTTAGCAGGGAGCTCAGGAGGTCTGGTGCTGTGGTAGAACTCTCACCTAATTGTCACATGCGTGTATATAGCCTCATAGGCAGAGACCCTGTCCTCACTAAAGGAATTTCAGTCCTCGACAAGACCCTGAATGAGAGCCTCTGCAAGCGTGCGTACAAAATTAGATTATGAGGGCTGGAGAGATGGCTCAGAGGTTAAGAGCACTGATTGTTCTTCCAGAAGTCCTGAGTTCAATTCCAAGCCACTACATGGTGGCTCATAACCATCTGTAATGAAATCTGGTGCCCTCTTCTGGCCTGCAGGCACACATGCAGACAGAATACTATAAACAAATAAATCTTAAAAAAAATTAGATTATGTAGTTACATTAAGGTCCCATACCCAGGACTCTGCTGAATCCATAGTCTTCAAAGATACATTGATAATGACAGTGCTGTGTTACTTGAGTGTTGAAATACGCTTTGTGTCAATTCCTCGAGGCAAACGGTGTTGGTGTCGCTTGTGCTCCGTGGCATCCTCTGTGGTTCTCGAGCCTGACAGGCCTATCTGCTGCCAATATGAACATCCGCCGTGCTCGGCCCGATGATCTGATGAACATGCAGCACTGCAACCTGCTGTGCCTGCCTGAGAACTACCAGATGAAGTACTACTTCTACCACGGCCTCTCTTGGCCCCAGCTCTCCTACATTGCTGAGGATGAGGATGGCAAGATCGTGGGCTATGTCCTGGCCAAGATGGAGGAGGACCCCGATGATGTCCCTCATGGACACATCACCTCACTGGCTGTGAAACGTTCCCACCGGCGCCTCGGCCTGGCCCAGAAGCTGATGGACCAGGCCTCGCGGGCCATGATCGAGAACTTCAGCGCCAAGTATGTCTCCCTGCATGTGAGGAAAAGCAACAGGGCGGCCCTGCACCTTTATTCCAACACCCTGAACTTCCAGGTTAGTGAGGTGGAGCCCAAGTACTATGCAGATGGAGAAGATGCATACGCCATGAAACGAGATCTCTCCCAGATGGCAGAGGAGCTGAGACGGCAGCTGGTACTGAAGAAGGGCAGATACGTGGTTCTGGGTTCCAAGGAGAATCAGGGCAGCACACTTCCTGGTTCTGAAGAGGCCTGTCAGCAGAACCTGGCCGGAGATGACAGTGGCAGTGACAGCAGAGACAGCGCTGATGCCCAAGACAGCTTGCAAGACTTGGATTCCACCTCGTAGAGCCCGCTCGAGCATTGTAGGTTCTTGCATTTCAGCCACAGTTTTCTTGGGAACCCTGGCTGTGCTCTGCAGTATCTACTCTGGAGTCACCCACAGTGACCCAAATGACTTCTCGTTGTCATCGCTTAGCAGCAGCCTTCCGCATAACCTAATCATGAAGGCACTCCAGGACACAGAAGCTGCTGTGCGGGAGCCAAGGAACTTTGAGGACTGCCATGGCAGCACTGTCCTTGACTTTTCCCATGGTGCCGGCCGCTGTATTGGGTCTGCAGTTGTCCTGTACTGATTGTGTGTATGCTGTAGGGTTTTGCCTAGAATGCCAAACAGGAAGTGACGATAACTCAGGAAACTCCCGAGCTTTCAGCTTTTGCCATTATTTGGGTTTTCATTTTTGAGTAAGCAGGACCATCATTAGTCCTTATGCCCTCTGCCTCTGTCTGGTGAAGTTACCTACTCTTGCCTTCTATGGAAACTGCCCATGCCCTGCCCTCCCTCTTTGAAGAAGACTGTTCCCTTTTGGTGGGAGAAGGAGATAGGTGTTGAACTTCTGCACAAGCAGAATTTGTAGATCTTAAGTAAAGGACAAGCAGAAATCATATTGTAATCTCTGACCCCCCCCCCAATAAAAATATTAAAAAGGGATACACGTTTGTTGTGAGAATTCATTAGTTAATCCTTAATTAGTCTCTGTTTGATCCCAAGGCCGCCTCAGCGGAGATGACAAATCCACCCTTAGGGGTTTTCGGTTGCTCTCAAAGTTGTGAGACACAGGAAGGCAAAAGACACTGGATGTCACTGTCTTCGTTTCTGGCTGACTTGTTATTTCCTTGTTCAGTGACTTAAGGTTTTGCGTAAATCAGCATCTAGTGTGGAAAATTGTGTAAGGTTGTTGAATTAAAGTTTGTGTGATCATTTATAAAACAGGCGAGGTTTTCATTTTTGAGAGGACGTGGTTCCGCTTACCAGTCTCTATTTTTATTTGGGACAGTAGAGAGTCTGGATGTCTAATCCCCACTCTGAAAGGTATTCTGACCTCTCATTGGGTTAGCTGTTAATACTGTGGAAGGCAGGGGCAGTCTTCACTATTGGTCATTTATTTTAACTTGCTTGTAGTGCGTATGAAATGTAGAGTGTCTCTGTGACAGGACTCTGGCAGGTTAAGCAGTGTGGTGACAGTGACATACCCCTTTGATCCCAGTACTCTGAAGCTAGATGCAGACAGATCTTGAGTTCCAAGCCAGTTGTGCAGAGCGAGTTCTGGGCCAGCTGGGACTACACAATAAGACCTTATCTTAGCCGGGCGGTGGTGGCGCACGCCTTTAATCCCAGCACTTGGGAGGCAGAGGCAGGCGGATCTCTGTGAGTTCGAGACCAGCCTGGTCTACAAGAGCTAGTTCCAGGATAGGCTCCAAAACCACAGAGAAACCCTGTCTCGAAAAACCAAAAAAAAAAAAAAAAAAAAAAAAGACCTTATCTTAAAAAAGAGAAGAACTTGCCAGGGAACTGGAGCTTTAACTTGTGAATGTCTTAACCTTTTCTCAGGGCTCTCTAGGACCCTGTAGAATGGAGGGAAGGCTGAAGACACCTCCCACCTGCCTAGTCATCATTTTCTCGCAGGGACTTCCCGAGCTCAGAGCTTTGGTGCAACTTCTCCCTGGTTTGCCTTCATCTGTGAGCACCCAGGAGCCAGTCACAGCTTTTTATTGCTGGCTGACTTAAGTGAGCAGCCACCTCCGCACAGGTGCCTCCTTTTTGGCTGGGTTTTGGTGTTTGAGATTCTGGTGTGGGCCTCACACACACTAAGCCTTGGCTATGTTAAGGCCTCCCACATTAACACTGAAGCCCCAGCATTAACACCACCTGCGACCACAAGGTGAATTTCCTCAAGCCAGCCTCAGGTGCACGCCAAGGTTGCCAAGACTGTTGAAAGTTAGAATTTGAGTGACAAGTGCCTTGCATATAGTAGGTTTTTAGACATTCTTGAGCCAATCTGCCCTGGTGTGTATGATGTCTGGAGACACAATGCTAAGGGTTTCTGAAGCGATTGATAGAAAAGCACATTTCCCTTGTGCACCATGGTGTGCAGGTGGTGATGTACACACGGCCTTCATGGACCACGGCATGACATGTATACAGCATATACTCCTTGTGGGCCGTGATGTGTAGACAGTGGAGCACACATGCGCAGTGTACTGTGTTTTAAGCTCTCCACCAAAGCTGAAGACAAGTGGCGTCCTTCTTAAGTGTCAGTCTGTCACTTCGTAGTAGTAGATTTAATATCTTTACCAATATTCAAAGTATTCCCAACAGCGGCGTGCAGTGAGTGCCTGTCACTCTGGTGTTCCCAACAGCGGTGTGCAGTGAGTGCCTGCCACTCTGGTGTTCTCAACAGTAGTGTGCAGTGAGTGCCTGTCACTCTGGTGTTCCCAACAGCGGCGTGCAGTGAGTGCCTGTCACTATGGTGTTCCCAACAGTAGTGTGCAGTGAGTGCCTGTCACTCTGGTGTTCTCAATAGTGGCGTGCAGTGAGTGCCTGTCACTCTGGTGTTCTCAACAGTGGCGTGCAGTGAGTGCCTGTCACTCTGGTGTTCTCAACAGCGGCGTGCAGTGAGTGCCTGTCATTCTCTGTGGTGTTCTCAACAGTGGCGTGCAGTGAGTGTCTGTCATTCTCTGTGGTGTTCTCCAGCCGGCCTTGCAGCACCTCCATTTTCTAAACCGGATTTCAGGGTGGGGTTCTTTGTAGTTCTGTTAATCCAATCCAGGGCTTTGCTTTTGCTAGATAAGTGCTCCACCACTGACCTACATTCTCAGCTGATAAGTTGAGGGTTTGTTTTTTATAGGTGGCTTAGTGGGGGAGTACACTGGGGACAGAAGCTAGGGCCTTCCACATGTAGCAAACACTGCCTGTCTGGTAGCTTTTAAGAATGATAGTCATCGCCGGGCGGTGGTGGCGCACGCCTTTAATCCCAGCACTTGGGAGGCAGAGGCAGGCGGATCTCTGTGAGTTCGAGACCAGCCTGGTCTACAAGAGCTAGTTCCAGGACAGGCTCCAAAACCACAGAGAAACCCTGTCTCGAAAAAACCAAAAAAAAAAAAAAAAAGAATGATAGTCATTAAAAGATGGGCACAGTGGTGCATCCCTGCTCTCTCAAAACTCGGAGGCTGAGGCAGGAGGATCACATGTTCAGGGCCTGCTTGAGCTTCCCTGAGTTCAAGTGAATTCAAGGCCAGTTAGGGAAATTTAGTGAGACCCTATTTCAGAATTAGAACTAGAAAATGCCAGAGATAAAGTTCATTGGCAGTATGCTTGCCCAGCGGGCATGGGGCCTTGGGCTCAGTCACCAGTGCCACAAAAGGAACAAAGCACTCACGTGCTCCTAGCCGGGTGAGAGAAGTGCACGCCTGTAATCCCTGCACCCTAGAGGCCAAAGCAGAAGGATCACAGCTTCAGGGTCCTCTTGGACTACAGAGCAAATTTGAGGTCATCCTGGTCTATATAATAACATCCTATCTCAGACAAACCCAAAGCATACAGGATATGAAAAATTCTGTTCTGTATGTGCTGTGTGTTCCATAGCACGAATGTGGCCAGAGCACAACTTGGGGAAAGTTGGTTCTCTTTATCAACCCTGGTGATCAGTGGGGTGACAGATGTCGCAGCCAGATCGCCCTCACATCCGGTTCTCTTTATTATGTGTGTTGCAGGGTCCTGAGGTTGTTGGGCTTGATAAGAGCCCTTAACTGTTGATCATTTCTAGTCTTCATCTAAGGAAAGTGGATACCAAGTCAACAATATTGACCCTTCGGGGATGTTAAAGCAATTTAGGAAAGAACATGGAGTTGGGCTTGGGTATATACTCTTGTATGACCTGGTGCCAGCTAGTGATTTACTGTCTCTGAGGAACCTTTTAAGGTTCTTGTGAAGATAAAGTGAGACAGTATGTTCAAGAATAGGTTTGTGCCGGGCGGTGGTGGCGCACGCCTTTAATCCCAGCACTTGGGAGGCAGAGGCAGGCGGATCTCTGGGAGTTCGAGACCAGCCTGGTCTACAAGAGCTAGTTCCAGGACAGGCTCCAAAACCACAGAGAAACCCTGTCTCGAAAAACCAAAAAAAAAAAAAAAAGAAGAGGTTTGTGTGTAGCAAGATGACCTAATAGCAGGTGGTAGAAAACATTCACCCCATAAGCCTGATGACCTGAGTTCAATCCTCAGGACATCACCTTGGTGAAAGAAGACCCTGGCTCCTAAAGTCCTCTGTCTTCCTCATGCATGCTGTGGCACCCATCCCTGTACACAGACCCATGCTAATGAAGTGTTTTAAAGGAAGAATGGAAAATAGGACAGTAGTTTGGCTTGTTTATTGGTGCCACTCCTGGTAAGAGTGAGCTGTCACTGGTGTCCTCGGCTTGTATATACGTCTCCAGTCCCCGTGTTTCCCAGTGTGTTTCCCAGTGGTTGTCATGTAAACTTGTCCCTATTAACAGAGAGCAGTGGTGAACTTAGGAGCCAGCTCCTCCCCTTGACCCTCTTCCAGGAGTCACTTCTCAATTCGGGTTAAAAATGAAGAGTCCTGGGCACAGTTCACTGTGGCATCACCTTTAGGTGTGCTTTATAGAGTGCACAGAGCATTTGTAAGGAACAAATCACACTCTGTGTCTAAGCAGTTTTAAGATCTATCCTTAGGAAATGGTGAAATATGTACATAAATTTAAAGATGAATGGTGAATTTATTGGTACTCCTAGAATTTCAGGAAGAAAATAACCAAAGAATGCTAAAATATGGTGTCGCCATTTGATGGGATTAGGCAGCTAAAAAGCAATCTTCGGTGAAGGCAAAGATATGGCTCGGTTAGAATGCTCGCCTAGCATGCACAGAGCCCAGGTTCCAAGTCCAGTATTACTGAAAACCAGGTGTGATGCCAGCTTGTAATCTTAGCCCTCAGCACTCAGGCAGGAGCACCAGAAGTTTAAGGTCATCCTTAGCTACATGTCAAGTTGAGTTCAGCTTGTCTTAAAGATAGATAGATAGATAGATAGATAGATAGATAGATAGATAGATAGATAGATAGATAGATAGATAGATAGTGACTGGGCAGTAGTGGCACATGCCTTTTTTTTTTTTTAAAGATTTATTTATTTATTTATTTTTTTATTTATTTATTTATTATGTATAGAGTATTCTGTCTGTATGTATGCTTGCTGACCAGAAGGAACACCAGATCTCATAGATGGCTGTGAGCCACCATATGGTTGCTGGGAATTGAACTCAGGACCTTTGGAAGAGCAGGCAGTGCTCTTAACCTCTGAGCCATCTCTCCAGTCCCTGGCACATGCCTTTAATCCCAGCACTCGGAAGGCAGAGGCAGACAGATCTTTGTGAGTTCAAGACCAGCCAGGTCTACAGAGTGAATTCCAGGACAGTCCCCAAGGCTACAGAGAAACCCTGTCTTAAAAAAATAAAAGAAAAAAAGAAAAATGTCTTTGGAAATTTATGTGAGAATGCCTGTAATTGAAGCAGGCCATAGATACAGTATAATCATTTTATTAAAATGGTATAGTTTTAGAATATACCTAAGAAAAGGTGGGGCAGAGCTCAGCAGAAATATTCACAGCAGTTGCCTCTGAATGGAATTTAAGATGATTTTAGTCTCATGTGTTTTTTTAAATTTTTTTCCAAACTGATAAATTTGAACTAGAAAATTCCTCAAAATTAGAAAATTTTGCTCGTGGGATAGTAACTGTCAGTGTTTGCAAGCATTGAAGCAAAAACAATTGAGACTGAATGGTTGAATTTTCTAAGGATGTTTAGAGCATGTTTAATTCATGTAACGATATTTGTCAAAGTACAAACATACAAATGCGTGCGGCTCAGTGGGCGAGAGACTTGGCAATGTCAGAGCTGTAAGTAGCCCCAGGACCCTGGCAGTGTCCACGGTTTTCCTGTCAGCTCTACGGACAAGTATTTAATAACAGGTTTGAAAAATGCCCAGTTACACAGAATCTTGTTTTTGCTTTAATTTGTTTTTATGAAATGAAAGCCAATTTGATCTTTTAGTTTTTAAAATCTCTTTCTAGGTTAAAAATTTTGCAGTTATTTATCTTGTGGATATTACGGAAGTGCCTGACTTCAACAAGATGTATGAGTTGTACGACCCATGTACTGTCATGTTTTTCTTCAGGTATGTTCTCTTCATGTGGCTCCTTATGGAATACTGTTGGTGTGGGAGTCTGTGGGACAGAGTCTTCTGGGCTCAGCTGTGCAGTTTTGTCACAAGGCAGTCAATGTGAATCTTTTAAACGATTTCGCAGTATCAATTCCAGGTTTAACATTCACTCAGGAACAGATTACATATTGAAATACTGTGCAGAAACTGGTGTGAAGTATAATTAAATGGAAGACATTCTTGCATGCATTTCCGATGCCTTCAAATAAATAAGTTGGTATATAGTCACAGACCTCCAGAAGCTGTGTCCAGATTGCTGAGCAGGGTTATGTGCTTCATCTTATACAGAGACTTAACAGTGTAAGCTGGCTATCATTTATGACCTTACAGTTCTGGAAATAAGCAGGGCCAGCTGATTCCCTGCCAGGCCTGACTTGTAGGCTGCATAATTGTCTGGAGGCCCTTCTGGGTGTCTAAGGCTTCTTGCTGCTTCTTGCTTGCTTGCTGCCCAGCTCTTAAAGGCTCCTCCACCAGGAGGAGGCAGCATCCATTGTCTGTCACAGTGAGTCCTTTTTCTAAAGATTTATTTATTTATTATATAAAGTGTTGTATCTGCATGTATGTCTTCAGCCAGAAGAGGGCAGCAGATCTCATTACAGATGGTTGTGAGCCACCATGTGGTTGCTGGGACTTGAACTCAGGACCTTTGGAAGAGCACAATGCTCTTAACCTCTAAGCCATTTTCCCCCGCCCCACAGTGAGTCCTTTTTGTACTGTCCTGATTTCTGGCTTCACCTCTCAGGGAGTGTTATGCTCACCTGTGTCATCGGGATAATCTCTTTAAAGCCAGCTGCTGAGGAGCTTGGTGCACATCTGGAATGTCCTGCACAGTGTCCCATGCCAGAGTCACAGGCAGGAAGAGGTTCTGCAGTCACAGGGTCACAGGGAAGTATCATAGGATTTTCCCTGTTACTCCTGGAGATTGTCATCCTTCCCATAAGCAAAGCAGGACTGTCTCCAGGGTTCCCAAGGACCCCTTGAAACCCCATGCCCAGAACAGCAATCCACAATCACTCGAGTCAGCGTGGCCTGAGTTCTGTGGAGTAGGCACAGCTCCCCTTTATCTGTGCCTCTGTGAAGCTGAGACCTAAGGAGGTCTCCAGCAGTTCTGGTTCAGAGGAAATGGGTGGGGACACGCCCCCCTCCCCCCAGACACAAACCCAATAGGGCTACACAAACTTTTTAGGTAATACGGCTTGCTATTACCCTCCTAGCTGTGTTTTTCCTCTGGGAAGGGGTCTGACCAAGTCTCCTTCTGATTGGTGTTTGTAATTGAACAAGTCGATTAGCCTCTTGCAGCCACAATGGGGGCTTCTCTTCTTTCCACAGTCCTTTCTGACCTCACAGTTTGAAGGTGCAAGTTAAACAGAGGTGGTGTCCCAGCTTCAGATGCCTCCTGTAGACTGGGAAAGCCACCCACACCTGGGAGACACCCACGTTGTTTCCTGTGTCTGAGTGCTCTGGCCTGTGGTCATTCCAGGCCTCACTCAGCACTAGTTCTGATGACCATGCCCTTGGCCTTTTTCTATGGCACATGTTCAGCTGCCATTGCACTCCTAGAGGGTGGGGCCTATCCTCTAAAGGTTCTCTGCTTCCCAGTCCCAACAGGCAAGGGCATGTAAGGTCACCATCCTCACCTCACAGTTACAGGGCTTGTGGTAAATCTGTACCAAGTTCCTGTAAGCAAAACATGCAAAGGTTACATATTGCCTTTTCAGGAAAATTAGTGCAACTCTTTGAAAAACTACTTATCTTTCCAAGTGATAGAACTGTCTTTTGGCCTTTATAGTCTTAAAATACGAATGCACAATTTCAGGGCACAGTGGTGCATGCCTTCAATCCAGCACTTGGGGGCCAGAGCCAAGCGAATCTCTGAGTTTGAGGCCAGCCTGGTCTATGTAGTAATTTCCAGGACAGTCAGAGCTATGTAGAGAAACCCTGTTCAAAAATCTAAATTAGGCCGGGCGGTGGTGACGCACGCCTTTAATCCCAGCACTCGGGAGACAGAGGCAGGCGGATCTCTGTGATTTCGAGGCCAGCCTGGTCTACAAGAGCTAGTTCCAGGACAGAAACCAAAAGCTACGGAGAAACCCTGTCTCGAAAAATCAAAAAAAAAAAAAAATCTAAATTATTTATTTATATATACATATATATATAAAAATGTATAGGAGATACAGCAGAGTGCAGGAGGAGTGTGTGACTGCTGATTGCATTTCTAGGAAATAATATTTAGTGTTTGTTTTTATTTTATTTGACTTTTTACTGTGGTCTCTTTGATGGTTTGTGCCTTTAAATGACATTGTAGGAGTTTCGAACAGCAGGGAGAATGGGCTTGTTTGTGGAAGTCTCTTGTGAGCATTGCTGCTCCTTTCTCTTTCAGAAACAAACATATCATGATCGATCTGGGCACTGGCAACAACAACAAGATCAACTGGGCCATGGAAGACAAGCAAGAAATGGTTGACATCATAGAGACTGTGTACCGTGGTGCCCGCAAAGGCCGGGGTCTGGTGGTGTCCCCCAAGGACTACTCTACAAAGTACAGATACTGAGCACTGCCCTCGCAGGCTGTGCAGAGGACCTGGGGACCCCTCCATGTAGAAATACTCAGCTCTTCAAAGCCTTTTGGAAGGGCCAGCAGCAGAACGTGGCTGGAGGCCAGAGGATCCTTGAGATGAGGGTTGTGGGTCCTTAACTAGCTGAAGCAAATAAACATGCAGTGGGGAACAGTTGGTCGCTGCTGTGTGATTTACTGACTGTAAATGTCTTTACTCTTTCTTTTTTTGGGGGGTGGGGAGTTGGTTTTTTTCAAGACAGGGTTTCTCTGTAGCTTTGGAACTAACTCTTGTAGACCAGGCTGGCCTCGAACTCACAGAGATCCACCTACTTTTGCCTCCCGATTGCTGGGATTAAAGGTATGCGCCACCACCACCCGGCAGATGTCTTTACTCTTGAAGTGAAACCCAGGGTCAAGTGGTTGCTAAGGCTGTTAGAACAAAGTACCACAGACTGGGTAGCTTCAACAAAGACCCTCTTGCTTCAAGGGTGAACCTGGAGGTCAAGGTGTTCTGGGGTCCATTTGAGGCCTTGGACCTCTGTCCTCGCCCCTTGACTCTGGAGGTTCCTGGAAGTCTCTGCTGGTCCTTCGATTGAGGATACTTTGTCCCAGCCTTTGCATTTTCTTGACAAGCTTTCTTGTGTGTGTATGTCTCAAATACCCCTAGTTATGAGAACACCAGTCACACTGCCCAAGTCACACCCCCTTCTGTACAACCTTATCTTGACTCATTACACATGATAACCACTCCAAATACAATCATGGTCAGAGATACTGGGTTTAGACATCAGTATATGAATTTCGAGGTGACAAACCCACAGCAGGATCTAGTCTTTTTTTTTTTTTTTTTTTTTTTTTTTGGTTTTTCGAGACAGGGTTTCTCTGTGGTTTTGGAGCCTGTCCTGGAACTAGCTCTTGTAGACCAGGCTGGTCTCGAACTCACAGAGATCCGCCTGTCTCTGCCTCCCAAGTGCTGGGATTAAAGGCGTGCGCCACCACCGCCCGGCTTTTTTCTTTTTTCTTTTTGGTTTTTCGAGACAGGGTTTCTCTGTGGCTTTGGAGCCTGTCCTGGAACTAGCTCTGTAGACCAGGCTGGTCTCAAACTCACAGAGATCCGCCTGCCTCTGCCTCCCAAGTGCTGGGATTAAAGGTGTGCGCCACCACCAGCCGGCTTGGGATTATAATGGGATGGTGTAGCCACCTTGGGAAACAAGATAGGTATGTCCTCAGAAACTTCAATATGATATTATATTCCATCCATGTCACTCCTAGATATAGCCCTACCCCAACCCTCAAAAGAAAAACAAAGCCGGGCGGTGGTGGCGCACGCCTTTAATCCCAGCACTTGGGAGGCAGAGGCAGGCGGATCTCTGTGAGTTCGAGACCAGCCTGGTCTACAAGAGCTAGTTCCAGGACAGGCTCCAAAGCCACAGAGAAACCCTGTCTCGAAAAAAGCAAAAAAAAAAAAAAAGAAAAACAAATGTCCACTGCTGCCCAAATGTGGAGCCCCGGTGTCCACCCCTACATGAACAGACGCAATGTACAGACAGGCAAGTCCGTGCAGACAGGAAGTGGGTGAGTGGTTGTGTAGGACTTGGTGTGGTAAGAGGTGGGTGTGTAGCAATTGCCTGTGGGTTTTCTTTGAGACTATGAACAAGTAACTTTCGTCGTTTGCACAATGAACATAAGGTCAAATAGTTGTTTACTGAATTGGGGTGAATTGTATGAAGTTAGATTACACTTTATTAATAGTTTTTCAGACGTTATGAGAAAAAGGTGAGCAAACATTTTCCTTTCCACATTCCTTGCTCATTGTATACCTCTTGCTACTGTATGCTTGAACTGTCCTGGTGTGGGAGGTCCTTCTGTCTATGTGTTGCTTTTATTGGTTAATGAATAAAGAAACTGCTTTGGGCCTATAGCAGAGCTATAGGGGAACAGAGCTAGGGAGGGAAAACTAAGCTGAATGCTGGGAGAAAGGAGGGCGGAGTCAGAGAGAAGCCATGTAGCCCAGCTGGAGCCAGACAGAACTTTAGCTGGTAAGCCGCAGCCACATGGCGATACACAGATTACTAGAAGTGGGTTAGATTAAGATATAAGTGTTAGCCAATAAGAAGCTGGAGCTGATGAGCCAAGCAGTGTTTTAAATAATACATTTTCTGTGTGGTTATTTTGGTTCTGGGCGGCCGGGATGAACAAGTGGCCCCCTCCCTACTACACTGTCCTAACAGAACGAACAGACTGGCCTAAACAAGGGAAGTGGATTTTCTCAGTTCTGGAAGTACAAGGCCAAGGTTTGGAGACAGTTCGGCATCAGGACACTAGCTTGCAGGGACAGCCTTTTCACTGTGTCCCCATGGTCTGTCCATGCACACAGAGAAAGAGCAAACTGCTGTCTCTTATGAGGACACCAGACCTGCTGGATCGGGGTGCTTCCCTGATGACCTCATTTCTCTTGTGACCTCATTTATCCCTAATTACTTCCTTAGAAGCCTTCTCTCCAAATACAGCTGTCATGGGGCCAGCGTCCCAACATACCAGTTGAACGCATGTAAACATTCAGACCATCACAGATGCAGAAGTTTTGTTCAGTTGGCTCTCACTCTGTGACCATCTTCACTGGTGCTCTCAGACTGCAGAATAGTTGGCTTGATCTCGCATTCCTGCTTGGATCCAGCTGAAACCAGCTGGTGGACCTGTCATCACCTGGAGATTCATCTCCAAACATTCCAGGATGCCCTTTAGGCAATGCCCAGGAATTACTCAAGATAGAGAAGAGTAAGCTTGGATCTACGAACATACCACCCTGAATGTGCCTGATCTCGTCTGATCCCAGAAGCTAAGCAGGGTCGGGCCTGGTTAGTACTTGGATGGGAGAAGAGTAAGCTTGGAAGTAAACCCAGGGGACACAACTTTGCCAGTGCACACAAGGAAAATGGCAGCCTTACTGCAGTGCTATTCAGAGATGCACCAGGCACAAAGAGAAACTAAATGGCCCAGTTACTGTTGCATGGCACTGAGTTGTTGGTCCAGAATCCCAGGGACCAACAAACAGCAAGGTGCAGAAGGCTGCAGTCTGCCTGTGCAGTCTCAGAGCATGCAAGACAAAGACCTAGCACATGAACACGCCGTGTTCACACTGGGCCATTTAGGAGTCCCGAGGGTGGGCAGCCCCTGACGGCTCTGGAGCATGACAGAGACAGCGCAGCATACAGAGCACAGCCGAAAAGTAGAGTATGGGGGAGGAGCCCCATCCGTAAATCCAGATTTCGATCAACTGAAAACATAAAAGTTGTATTTTGTTTTTGAGACAGGGCTGGCCTAGAACTCACTAAATAGACCCCGCTGCTCAGACTCAGAGATCTGCCGGCCTCTGTCGCCTGGGTGTTGGGATTAAAGGCAACCCCTGCAAGCCATTAGTTTTAAATTAAAACCAAAAGTGGGGTAAGGAAAATAAGATGGATGAACATGCAGAGGCTCACAGAAGACCAGAGAGAACTCATTTCGGGAATATTGAGTATAGAATCTTAATCTACAGGGGTTTTGTTTGTTCATTTTGACAGGTATCTGCTATGGAGCCAAGGATAGCCTCAAACTCACCATCTTCCTGCCTCGGTTTCCCTATTGCAGGGATTTCAGGCTTTGGCAATAGCTTTCATGACTAGTGATGAGGTCTCAAATCTGACTTTCTTCAAATATCCACTGAGACTGCTAGAATTACAGTGATGGCTAAGATGCTCTGAAGTTTAGCACATGGTCAGATGGTGCTACCATGACTTCAAACCACTAAACTTTCAATCTTGAATGTCCAACTTAAGGCACACCCGTTAGGATCAAAAGATGGCTACTATCATTGGGAACATTGTATGGTCCTTCCTTTCTTAGCTGTGCTTGGCTGAATGCTGTGGATTTAGTCGCATTTCTGACTTGCTGAAATGTGTGAGGGGTTTGTGGGTAATTTCTCACAATGGCATTATTAATCATATCACAAAAAGAAGGAATTATCTCAGTGTCCAAGAGCTAGTAAACCTTTAGTTGCCTAGATAACTATTGCCATATACTGGAATATTCGGCAGCCACTGGGGGAAAACAGTGAATTGCTCACGAGGACATGTTATGATAGCTAAAGAGAACAGGATATTAGATTAGAGGTGACTTGATTGAACATATTAAACTCCATCGGACAAGTGTCACCAGTGGCCAGTTGGTGGTGGAACTGGAGTGATTGTAAGTTTATATTATGTAGAAGTATCTTGTTATGAATGAGGCCCTTTAGATGGCAATAGCTATTTTACATTGGTTTGAGTAACTATCCAAAAGGCTGAATAGCCTATGAAATTATCTTGACCTTGTTTTATTCTTCAGTGATTCCTTGGTGGGGTGAGGATCACCTCAAAGCACAGGAGTGCTCTCTCTGGGAGAAAAGCATTTGCCCCTGAGGAAGAGATAAAGGACAGTATGGTTGCTGTGGAACAGGGTTCTGAGGCCGAGAAGCTTGCTTTTCTACTTCCTATATGTTGATTTGGCTGAGCTCCAGGGTCTTCATTTTTCAGAACAGTTGCTGCTGAGTTTTCTTAACCTGGTTAGGTTCAATCGAGTCTTGAAGGCACGAGCGACGAGCAAGAGGGAGCTAGAATGGGTGTTTAAAAGCAGATACATATGGGGCTGCAGAGATGACTCCGTGGCTTAAGAGCACTAAGTGCTCTTCCTGAGAACCTGGATGAGACTCCCAAGCGTGAAGATTGCAGCTAGCAACCGTGTTTAACTGGAGTTCCATGGCCTCCAACACCCTCTACCAGACACTGCAGACACGCAAGCAAAACATCCATACTTAAAATAAAAAAAATAAATCTCAAGAAAGTTAAAAAAAAATGTTACTGTAGTGGGAGCTGAGGGCCTCTTCCCACAGCCCGGCTCATGGCTGCCTGGCTAGCTTATGCCCCAAAATAACGACACACAAACTCTATTCATTTAAACACTGCTCGGCCCATTTCTGTTCATGTGTGTAGCACCCCAAGGTGCGTTTACCGGGAAGATTCTAGCCTACGTCCATCCTGGGTCAGAGCTTCATCGCATCTGCTCTGGAGAGGAGAGCATGGCGTCTGTCTCTCAGAGGAGCTGCCCTGCATCTGAGCTCACTTCCTCTTCCTCCCAGCATTCTATTCTGTCTACTCCACCCACCTAAGGGATGGCCTATCAAATGGGCCAAGGCAGTTTGTTTATTGACAAATGACCTTCCTCCATCATGTTACCAGGTTCATTTGCTTAGAAGAGCATCATATTGATTAAAAAGAAAATAAAAATAATAAAATCAGCTACAGGAACAAACAGAAAGTTGGGGGGGAGGGAGGAAGTGCGAGGAGTAAGGGGAAGGGGAAGAATATGATAAAATATGTTGTAAGAAAAAGAAAAAATTAATAAAAATTGAAACAGCTAAAAGCAGTTACATCAGACAACTGATTTTTTTAAATCAATGTAGAATTTTAATTTGGAAAATACGTTAACTAATATAGTGTATGCTTTACTTCCATGGTTTACAAATATGCATTGAAAACACTTTGTCCTTACTTACAAGTCTCATCTTTGGTATATAGTCACTTTCTGAAGTATGTTATTATTTTATTGCTCTTGTTTTTGTTTTTTATTTGTTTTTTAGTGGGTTAGCATATAGCCCAGTGGTAGCCACTTGTCTACTACATTTTAGGTCCTGGGTTTGATTTCAAGTCTCCAAAAAACAAAATTAAAAACCGAACATCAAAATTCATACTGCAGCCAGGCGGTGATGGCGCACGCCTTTAATCCCAGCACTCGGGAGGCAGAGGCAGGCGGATCTCTGTGAGTTCGAGACCAGCCTGGTCTACAAGAGCTAGTTCCAGGACAGGCTCCAAAACCACAGAGAAACCCTGTCTCGAAAAACAAAAAAAAAAAAAAAAAAAAAAAAAAAAAAAAAAAAAAAAAAAAAAAAAATTCATACTGCACAGATTACTCAAACAGTTTAGATTTCATTTTCCCAATTTCACTTGGCTCATTTAACATCTTCAGGTCTGAAAGAGAATTTGAAAGAGATAAGCTTATTTACATGGTTTATAAACAGACTAATTAATGTTCAGTTAAATAAGTCCTAGAGTAGTTTTCAATAAAATTCCATAATTACTAGCAATCGTTAAACATTTGTATATAGGCAAAATTCAGTATAGAGAAATACTTCACCACCACCGCCCGGCTCTAGTTGGTGTTTTAATCCATTGGATTCAGAGCCAGAACTTGAGAAGCTTACCCTGCAGGTGCCGGTCAGAGCTGCATTCAAGCCAGTATACCAGATGAGGCCTGTCTGCTCCTGCCATCACTCTACTGCCCTGGTCTCAAAAGATGGGAATTTGCCGGAGGGAGGGTGGAGGATTTGGGTCCACAGTGCCTGGAGGCACCTGGATGAACGGGGTGTGTCTAAATGAACTTTCATAGGTAAAGAAAGCTGCATGTTTTGCCTCCAGTCAGAAATTTTACTTTTAAGCCGGGCGATGGTGGTGCATGCCTTTAATCCCAGCACTCGGGAGGCAGAGGCAGGCGGATCTCTGTGAGTTCGAGACCAGCCTGGTCTACAAGAGCTAGTTCCAGGACAGGCTCCAAAGCCACAGAGAAACCCTGTCTCGAAAACCCCCCCCCAAAAAAGAAAGAAATTTTACTTTGTCATGTTGAGTTTGGGGGATGGGATCTCCCCGTGCTAGGTCCTCCAGTGTTTTGAAACCACTGATTGGGATAGCCATGCATCACTGATAGGTGACCTAGCTCTGCTTTAGCTGGGTAAGCAGGGGTGATTTACCATAAACTGATCGTGAGACAGAGGGAAACAAGGGTATCTCAACTGTTCAATGACCATGTGGGGGGTGGGGTGGCAGCAGCAGTTGAAGGGGAGGGGTGAAGAGGGGTAGGTGAGAAGAAAGTAGAATGTCATATGTGTCAACAATGCCATAATGGGATGCATTTCCAGAAGTCCTGAGTTCAATTGCCAGCAACCAGCGCTCTGAACCTCTGAGCCAGCTCTCCAGCCTGCATCTTTCTTCTTTAACTGATCAAACAAATGTATTATCTCAGATAGGAACTGACTATAATCCCAGCCTTTCATTCATTATAATTGTGTTGTGGCTAAAAACTGACTTGAGGGGCTGGAGAGATGGCTCAGAAGTTAAGAGCATTGCCTGCTCTTCCAAAGGTCCTGAGTTCAATTCTCAGCAACCACATGGTGGCTCACAACCAGAAGAGAGCACCAGACCTCGTTACAGGTATTTATTTATTTATTATGTACACAATATTCTGTGTGCATGTAAATAAATATTTTTTTAAAAAAAATAAAAACTGACTTGAGGAATAAGCATGAAAAATACTCTTATAAAATCTAATTTTTAAATGAGAATTTTTACTTGGAATATTTACCTTTTAAGGAATGACGACCACGGTTTAGTGGTAAAAGGCACATGACATGGATGCACCTCTCCTTAGTACTGAAGATTTTTCATGTAACCCAGGGACAGTTCACATAGCGGTAAAAGAACTCATGATACACACAGGCTGTGTCTTAACCATGGCTTACCATCTGTTCTTTGACTGAATTCTCGATTCCAGCTTTAGCCATTAGGTCATCAACATTTTTCTGTAGGTCCTCGATGCGATTTCCCATTTCTTCCAGTACAATGTCAAGGAGAATGGTACATGTCCCTGGACATATGGCAGAGCGGCGTGCCCAGTGAAGAAGTCAGACGGTCCAAAGTCCGTGTAATTACCCTTCCCTCGGCTTTTCTTAGCACATTGTCTTTAGCTGTGGACTAGATTTTGTGTCTTCAGCTGTGGACTAAGTTTTGAAAACAGTGCCCCCAGCTTGGACATAGGCTTGAAGACTTGAGTTTGGCGAGCTTTAGCCGAACTCTGAGTCACTGAGTTAAACTATTAGCTCATTTTTAAACCAACTTCTTGGTAGCTTATTTTTTAAAAACTAGGGGGGAGGGGAGAAGTAGGGAGTGAAGCAGAGAAAAATGTAGAACTCAATAAAAATCAATCAGAAAAAGTATTTAGTGTATGTACGCGAGTTGAGTGAGTGTGTGTGTGTGTATATGCGTGTGTGCACACGTACAAATGACACAGGTTTGAAGGTCAGGGGACAACTCTCTGGAACAGTTCTCTCTTTACAGGAGGAAAGCCTGTGGATGGAACTAAGGCATGGTGCAAGCACTCCCGCAGACTGACTCATTTCAACGGCCCACTTCATTTATTATTTTAGATTTATTTATTTTATGTGTGTAAGTGTTTTGCCTGAATGTATATATGTTCACCACAGACTGGCCTGGTGCTTGAGGAGATCAGAAAGGGGTGTGGGATCCTCTGAAACTGGAGTTACAGATGGTTGTGAGCCACTCTGTGGGTGCTAGAAACCAAACCTGGGCCCTCTGTAAGAGCAGCACATTCCCTAACAGCTGAGCTGTTTCTCCAGCCCCTTAATATGATTTTTAAAGTGAATTTAATCATGTAAAAAAATCATGTTTAAAAACCCCTTCGATTAGGCAAGTCTTAGGGCAGATGATAACCTATACTTACACACACTATATTTTATTTTTAAATTTTATAAAATAACTATATCCTAGTGAACTCACAAGTAAAGCCATCACAGAACCAGTTTAAGCAAGTCACTGAAACGCTTGCCCAGTTCCAGCTTGCCATTCTAAACATGAAGAGGCTCACTGACACGTGGGGCTGGGACTGAGCATCCAGTTCTTCTGAGACAAACACCGACTTGCTTGTTCCAGTCAAATCGAAGGTAGGCCCTAGGAACGGCCTTCCATGCAGGGGACCATCAACACTGCTCTCTCAGGTTCCCGATTGCTGTGGAGTCTGGGCTGCAAGCCAGACAGGCTCAGTTAGGCCTGCAGGGCAGCCCCTCAGCCAGAGCTGAGGTCTGCTCTCTCAGCTTTCTCTACTGGCCGTTCAATGCCTTGCGTTGCCAGTCAGTCGGAAGCCAAGCCCGTGACAAGCGAATGATGTTTAATACACCCAGCTGCCACATAGAAGCACAAACGCAAACATTAGGATGTCACGTGGAAGCAGTCACACGCTGCTATCAGAGAACAAGACACTACTCCGCTGCAATCTACCAGCCGACGGCTTGCTAAGTGTTTGGTAAGACCAGAAAAGGATATTTCTGAGGTTTAATGTTGTAGTCAGAGCTCGGAAGTGTTCTTCAAGTTCCTGAAGTAGATTTTCTGCCTGAAAATGAACCTTAGGTAACTGAATGAGATATTTATATTAGTGTAGGACATCATAAATATCGTGGAGTACCTAAACACACATGCCCATTGATTTTGTTTTGTTTTGTTTTTTTGTTGTTGTGGTTGTTGTTTGAGACAGGGCCCCCCTATTCATCCCAGCTGCGCTGGAACTCATTGTATGGACCCAGATGGCTTCCAACGTTCATTAATCTCCTTCTGCCTCACAGTCTTGGGAAAATAAGTCATTCCCCATGATGCAGGGCACTTGTTTTGTTTTTTGAGGCAGTGTCTGCTTATGTATCCCAGACTGACCAGGAACTCAGATCCTCCTGCCTCGGCTCTCCAACATGGGGGTTACAGGCCTGTGCCAGCATGAGCACTATGATGGACAAGATCTAAACAAGACAGAGGGCTGTAAGTCGTCTCCCTGGAGATGTGATCACAGGAAACAGTTCAGGGCGAATCAAAGGCCAGTGGTCCCTTTGTTTGAGCTTTGGCTGTTTAATAGTATACGGCACAACGCCTACAGAAATGCCACTGTGGTGACTGCCAGGCCTTCGGGTTGTTTGATGCTTTATAGTCCACTCATCCTGTATGTGTCTATCTTGTGTGATCTTGTCCCAACACCTTTCGTGCCTGTCCTAGGGATGGAAGCACGGGTCCTGGAATCTGGACCCTGTGCTCTTCTGTGTAGGTTCCCTGTGGCAGGTAGCCTTCCGAAAGAATGTAAATTAAGTGGGCTCTAGTGGACTCTTTTAAATGGGACAAACATAAGGACCTGCCATGGTCTTCATGGTTATGCTGGCAGTGGTTATCAGAAACGCCACAGTAGGAACTGCTTTGGCAGGGGCCAGAGAAGACACCAGGAGAAGGAATGGGGCGGGGCTTCGGCTTGAGGAGGAGCCTTTAGGAGGGAAAGGAGGGGTGGGCGGGATCTGGGACTAGGCAGTGGGACCTGGAGAAAGGGGAAAGCACTCTCAGATGGCTAGGGACAAGGACAGAAGTGGGGGAGGGGAGAGGCTGAGCGAGGTATGGGACAAGGATCCGGGCTCTGTAGGAACAAGTTTCATCCCCAGCAGCTCAGCGTCCGCCACATACCTCTTTGGCTCACGACTTCGGTTCCCCAACACTCCTATGGCTGTGACCTCGATCCCTTCCAGTACCCTAAAGCCGGTGACCTCGGTCCACGGAGCCCTAGGGCATGAGTCACTCACCGCGTTCTGCAGCACGTCCCCGCAAGGAACTTCCGGCGCCCGGGCGTCCATCTGCACAGGCGTAGCAGTCTGGGGTCCTGGGTTTTGGGTGAACCCAGCAGGTGTCGAGCTTTGGGTAGAGCACTGGCAACCCTGGAGAGAGCGCAGGGGCAGGTGCAGACCGGACCAGCAGCCGGCCAATCCGGCTTTGCTGCGTGTTTTCATCCTTCAGAGAAGGTGACCTGGGAGGAACTCTGTCGATACTTATTTATTCTTGTTACTGTGATACAGTAAACACGGCAAGACAGTGAGCCCCCTAGCCACTTCTGAATGCACAGTGCAATGCAGTAAGCACACCACCCTGCCTCTCCATCGCCAGAGTTTCTGGTCTCCCACTGATACTCAGTGCCCATCAAACAGCAAGGGACCCACCCTCCCCTCTTTTTGATTTTCGAGACAGGGTTTCTCCGTAGCTTTTGGAACCTGTCCTGGAACTAGCTCTTGTAGACCAGAACTCACAGAGATCTGCTTGCCTCTGCCTCCCGAGTGCTGGGATTAAAGGCGTGGACCACCACTGCCTCTCTTTCCTTTTCTTTTTAAGTTTGAGTTGTGGTCATGTTGTGGGTGATTCCCAGGGCCACCCTTTTATCTGTTACCTGTTTTGTTTATATGCTATCACTCCTTGGGCTGAAGGTTGGAAGGATGAGCAGACTGTGTCTATTCAGGCCACCTCAGTACTCTAGAGCCTAGTGCAGAGATGACACATGGATGCCAGCGCGCTGCGAATGTCTATACAGATGGGGTGGCAGTGCAGTGTGGCTGAAGAGATGGCTCATTGGTTAAGGGCACCTGCTGCTTTTGTACAGGAGTAGAATTTGGTTTTCAGAACATCATGTGACTGCTCAACTGTCTGTAACTCCAGTTCCAGGAGGTCTAATGTCCTCTCCTGGCCTCCACAGCCACGGCACATACATGGTGTGCTTACAAACATGAAGAAAAAACATTTCGACACGTAAAATAATTTAAAAAACTTAAAAAGAACATGCTTACAGGCAGAGGCACCCAACGCCATTAATCAGCAGCAGCCGCAATGAGCCCCAGCTTCACACTCACGGGGATGGCAGGAGTAACGCAGAATCGTGCAGCCCCTTTGGAAAATATAGGTAAACAGGGTTCGCCACATAACCACATTCCACTCCTAGGTGTGTACAGGAAACAGCCACGTACACCCACACAGAAACACACACACCTTTAATAGCAGCACCCACTCATCACAAGGGTCAAGGAGGAGACAGCCTGACGGGCAAACAGATGAGGTATGTGTGCCTATGAATGCCACTCAACAACAGGCGTGTACGACGGTACCTATGGCACGAACGAACTTCACACACAGCAAAGGAAGAAAGGGCGCCTGTAGCACAAATGATAAAAACCCAGAGACAGAAATTGGGGGTCGACCCGAAAACCAGAAAAGCAAGGTAGTCAAGCCACTAGAGAAGTCTTACCTCTACCAAGGCTGAGTGACCATAAACTAAGTGAACTGCCTCTCTCTCCTCTCATTTTATATTCCCTCTAGTGCTGGGATTAAGGGCGATTTGGGATTAAAGGCGTAGGCCGCCACCACTTGGATTTGTTTCTGCATTGATTTTGTGTAGCCCAGGGTGGTCTTGAACTCAGAGATCCATCTGACTCTGTCTCCCAAATACTGGGATTAAAGGTGTGTGTCACCACTGCCTGATGTCTAGTGGCTTTAGCTTTGCCTCTGGTCTTCAGGAAAGATTTATTTATCAAAGCACAAATAATATACAACTACAGTCACCTATTAAATGACCCCGTTATAAGAAACATCAGTAACTGAGAATGTCACAGGGACAGTGCCTCAGTGGTTGCTATAGTGTGAGGAGGGAGAGGGGGAAGAGGGAAGAGGAAGCTGCTTCACAGCAAAGGGTTCCTTCTTGAGGAACCAATTTCCTGACATTGGACTCCAGTAATGGCTGCACAATTTGTGTATATACTAAAAACCATTGGATTACTTATTTGAGTGAATTTCATAGTACATGAATTGTATACCAATGGATGAGTTCAAATAATAAATTTTAAAAGTATGGATGGTCTGCCTTTTGGATCTGTGGTAGTTTGAATAAAAATGGCCCCCATAGGCTCATGTATTTGAATGCATACTCCACCAAGGAGTGGAACTTTTTAAAAGGACTAGGAGATATGACCTTGTTGGAGGAAGTGTGTCACTGGAAGGTGGGATTTGAGGTTTTAAAAACCTATGTCAGGCCCAGTCTCCCCACCCCCAATCTCCCTTTGAGGACTCATATATGTTCAAGCCATGTCCACTGAGACAGACCATTTTCTGTTGCCTTTGGGTCAAGAGGTAGAACTCTCAGCTCCTTCTCCAGCACCATGTCTGCCTGCACGCTGCCTTGACAATAATGTGAGCAAACCTCTGACCTGTAAGTCAGCCTCAATTAAGTTTTTCCTTTATAAGAGAGGTCACAGTTATGGTGTCTCTTCACAGCAATAGAAACCCTAACTAAGACAAGTAGGGAGGGGTATGAGAGCTGGCCCTGCATGGCCCCCAGTCAGCCTATGCAGCCTGAGTTAGCCTGTGCAGCAGCAGCAGCAACCGATGTCTCTTTGCAGACAGCTGTAAGGAAAGCTGGGAACCTAGAGTCTAATTCAGGGTATTCTATCAGAAGTGTGCTATAGATTCAAAGCCCGGGACTCACTAGAACCATTTTAAGGAGCAAAAGGAAATCTTTCTGGAGAGCAAGACCAAGGCTTTGGCAAGGCTGGCTTCACCTGGCTGGCCTGGCTTCAGTCTATGACAGCCCAGCTCAGAGGGTCTTCCAGTTACCTTAAGGACATGGGACTGTTTCTCAATGGTGTCCTCACTCCCTTGGGCCTTTTCAGTCCACAGAATCACGGTGTTTCTGACATCCCTTGCCAGCATAGCCAGCATCAGGCAGGGAATCGGAGAACTGGTAGACACCCTGGAGCCAGATTCAGTTCAGTCTAAGCAGTAAGAGCCTGGGTGCGGCTCTGTCTAATGGATGCACACATCCTCCACACGTTCTGCTTTTCCCATTGCAGACAATGTAAGCATAGCAAGCAGCAAGCAGAGCCTGGACCACAGAAGCTAGGACCAGACAGACAGACTAGCAGAGGCTATCTTCACTAGCGAGGACTCTCACAAGGCTACCATGTTTGGCCAACCCTCACTGGATATTTCAGCTGTGTCCAGACTAGCCAGAGCAGAGCCAAGTGACTTCTAGATAAAGCATAGTCCTGTAGGCTATTAAGGCAAAGACCTCCCTGGGCCCTCAGACCCTACCAGAGACTCAGGAGGTCAGGTAGACAACAAGCCTTTGGGGAGGGGGATGGGAGCATCCATGATCCCTCTCTCATCTGAAAGTGGTGCACACAGTAGCCACAAGCAGAACCACACAGAGAGCCACACGCAGAGCCCTGCTTATGAACACCGAGAGGAGCCTCCTTGTACTGGACCGGGTCAGAAGCTGGAACAGTGTGGTGGGACTTACAGGCGGGAGAGGAGACTATCAGCCTGTTCCTCACCCTTGCATCTCAGGTTCTACCTCTCTCCACAGCTCCGTCTGCTTCTCCGTCTCTCCCACGTCTCCACCTCAAGCTTGATCATTACAGTGGCAACCACCTGGTATGGCTCTGGGCTGGGGTTCTGGCCGTCCTTCCACCCAGTCCCACCTGTCATCCCTCAAAAATCTTGCTTTCCCACATGCTTGGTTCAGGACAAATGCAACTAGAAAACTGCACCAGTGGAGAAGGGAAGACTCGCTACGGTGAACAAGAGGCACCCAGGACACTCCGTAAGCTGGCATATCTATCTAGAGAGTCTCTCATTCTACTTCTGGACAATCACCTACCCAGTAACAACAAAAAGGAGTAAATGGCTTCTGTCTCTAGCCCATCAACACTGAGCCCTCACCAAGACTCCCCTCTGCTACCCTGCTATTGCCCCAAGCCAGGGAAATCCTGCGGTTCTCAAGAAAATAGCCCAAGACTGGAGTTCCTATTCATGCTATCAAAGATGTAGACCACTGAGCAGAAGAATAATGTGGATCTAATTCTAAATTAGAAAATACAGCCGGGTGATGGTGGCGCACGCCTTTAATCCCAGCACTTGGGAGGCAGAGGCAGGCGGATCTCTGTGAGTTCGAGACCAGCCTGGTCTACAGAGCTAGTTCCAGGATAGGCTCCAAAGCCACAGAGAAACTCTGTCTCGAAAAACCAAAAAAAAAAAAAAAAAAAAAGAAAATACATTTCATCTGGGTAGGTGAGTGCTTCACAGTACAACCAAGGCCGGGAGCTGGGGAAGGGGTGGCTGCTGGCTAGCGCAGCTGCTGTCCTGCCCTCCGAACCTCAGCAATGAAAGGTTCTGGTCTTAGGGTCTTGTGGTAAGCTACCAGCTGCCTATGGGCAGTTTGAAGTTCATTCGCGCCCATGCATAGTAACCCTGTTGCTGGCATGTTCAAGGGACTCTCATGCAACCTTAAAATGTTTTTTGTTAACTCTTTAAGACTTTTATACAATATAATCTGATCACTTCGTTTTCCTCCCTAACTCCTACTAGATCGTCTCCCACCTCCCCACCCATCCAATTTCAGATTCTCTCTCTGTGTTCTCTCAAATGAAAAGAAAGGAGGGAGGGAGGAAGGAAAAGGAGGAGGAAAGAAGGAACTTGTGGTGTCCAGTTTATGGGAATGTGATCGGTATACCAGCGACACTCCAGCGACAGAAACTGATTTTTTCCTCACCCAGCAGTTGCCAAATGGCAAGAACTCCTTGGCAAGGGGAGGGACATTGTGTTCACTTCCCCCTTTCTATTCTGGGGTTTGTCTGGCTTGGGTTTATGAAGGTCTTATGTGTGCTGTCACGGTATCTGAGTTCGTATGTGTGTCTAACCTCCAGGGTCTGGAGAATATGGTTTCCTTGAAGTCACTCACGATATCTAGTTCTGTCTGTCTTTCCAGCCCCTCACGATATCTAGTTCTGTCTTTCCAGCTCCTCTTCCACATACATCCCCAAGCCTGGATGTCAGGAGCCGTGTCCCCCCAAAATTTACAGGAAGCACCGCCGTGAGGAGTTTTTGCAGAGGGCTTCACTTCTCAATTGTATTGAGAATAGTCTTATTGACCAAGCCTATCTCACACCCAAATTAACTGTTAATAGAGAGTTATCTGTTAGCAGAACCTGCCTCACATTCCAAACTATCTAGAGTACTAGGTGGGGTCACCTTGTGACTTCCCGACCAAGGAATCATGACCTGACCCATCGTAACCTCTTGGTTTACGTAACGGGCGTGGACCACGTGGCAAGACCCCATGCCCCAGCCCCCAAGCTCCCCATTCAGGGGCTATATAAGCTGTAACCATGACTCTAATAAACGGAGGCTTTGACAAATAAGCTTAGCCTCCTTCCCCTTATCAGCCTATGTCTTTCAGGTGGTGCCTCTCCGTGACCCTGGAATAACTGGCCAGCCAGGCGGGTTACAAACCCTAGACAGAGTAACCCGTCGAGGCGGATACACCTGGAGAAGAGGGGTGTGATGCAGACAGCACATTTGGGGCCGAACATTCCAGATTCTCTTATTCTCTGCATGTTGACTAGTTGTCGAGGTTCTGTGTTAATTGGCATCTACTGCGAGAAGTTTCTCTAATGAGTATTGAGGAATGTGTTGACTTGTGGTTATAGCAATATGTCATTAGGAATCATGTTATACTGTGTTCTCTTAGCAGAATGTTCTGTGCTGAAAGTTCTCAACATTCCTAACGCTGTGACCCTTTAATACAGCTCCTCATGTTGGGGTGACCACCAACTGTAAAATTTTCATTGCTACTTTATAAATATAGTCTTGCTACTGTTAAGAATTGTAATGTAAATATCTGTTTTCTTTCTTTTTTTTTTTCCGAGACAGGGTTTCTCTGTAGCTTTGGAGCCTGTCCTGGAACTTGCTCTTGTAGACCAGGCTGGCCTAGAACTCACAGAGATCCACCTGCCTCTGCCTCCCGAGTGCTGGGATTAATAAAGGCATGTACCACCACCGCCCAGCTAATGTGCTGTCTTAATTAGGGTTTCTACGGCTGTGAAGAGACACCATGATCACAGCAACTCTTATAAAGGAAAGTATTTGATATGGGCTGTCTTACAGTTCACAGGTTTAGTCCATTATCATCACGGCAGGAAGTATGTTAGCATACAGCAGACATATGCTGAAGAGGTAGCTGAGAGTTCCACATCTGGATCTGCAGCCAGGCTTGAGCTTCAGAGATCTCAAAGCTCACCCCCTGGTGACACACTTCCTCCCCACCCCCAACAAGGCCACACCTATTCCAGCAAAGTCTTATTTCTTAATAGTGCCACTCCCTATGAGCCTGGGGGGAGCAATGTATTCAAACCACCACACCTGCCTTTAAGTGAACAATCAAACTCACTCCCTTGGATTTCTCACGTGATCATGTGATCCTTTGTTTTCAAGACAGGGTCTCATTGTGTAGCTCAGGTATCCTGGGACCTCACTCTCTAGACCCTGAGGGCTTCAAAATCACAGAGATCCACCTGCCTCTGCCTCCTAAGTGCTGGGATTAAAGGTACGTGCACCACACCCAGCTTTAACCTTAAATTACGTACTTCAAGTCCTTCACCCACCACGACCTTCACTCAGAATAGTGCGTGTGTGTGTCTGTGTGTTGTAGTAATAAATGCTAAAAACAGCAAGACGTTGAAAGCAACCTAATATGATAAATATCCATAAATGTTGGAAACAGTATACAGATAGTTTGTTATCTGGGTCAGTTGTGTTGTGATCCAGCTGCCCTCACTCCCCCTTACTGACAGCGGAACTTCCTGGTGGTCTGTAATTGACAAGGATGTTTGTGTTCTTTCTGGCCTGTGTGTCTCCACAGAAGGAGTAGAGGTATAAAAGGTTGCTGGGCAAACTAAAGGTTGCTGTTCTTCCACCTGAAAAGCCTCAATATCTCAATCCCGGCACCCCTCTGCCAGTCTCAGCTATCCAGGCTGCGCTGGCTGTAGCAAGTTGGAGTCAGCAAACGCCCATTAAAGATTTCTGATAATTGGGCTAGAGAGTTGGCTCATAGGTTGAGAGCACTGATTGCCCTTCCAGAGGACTCAGGTTAAATTCCCAGTGCCTACATGGTGGCTCACAACTCCAGGTCATGCACATGGTTCATAGACATACACACAGGATTTTTTTTTTTTAATTTTATGCACCCACACCCACATAAATAGCAAAACTAAAAAATATTTCTGTGAACTATTTCTCATTCTTTTCCCATGTAATTCTTTCTGTGCATTAAATACGGAGCCAAAACCCTTTGTTATAGAGACCGAGACATAGAGCGATTCACAAGACAGCATTCCTTCCAACCCAGATTCGGATTCACATAACTGCAGACAGGACAGAGATGGAAGACATGGGGAGAGAAGGAGAGAACTCAGATCTGGGCTTGCTCCTGGTCAAACTCCTCCAGAGGGAAGTGCCCTAGAGCAACACTGGAGGGGCTCTCACAGGCAAACATTCAGACAGGTTTTACGGGTACAACCCTTTCCTCTCCCTTGCTAAAAACTGTTCGTGCCTAAAGCTAGCCCCCAGGGTCTATCCGCCTTATTTGGCCACCTACTTATTCCTGAGACTGAACACCAAGGTCCAATAATCAAAATCCACTATTTGATTAATGTGTCCAGTCAGGAATTATCAACTCACCCAAGCACACACGCCCCCTTTCCCATTAAAAATCCACTTCTGGAGCCGGGCGGTGGTGGCGCACGCCTTTAATCCCAGCACTCAGGAGGCAGAGGCAGGCGGATCTCTGTGAGTTCGAGACCAGCCTGGTCTACAAGAGCTAGTTCCAGGACAGGCTCCAAAACCACAGAGAAACCCTGTCTCGAAAAACCAAAAAAAAAAAAAAAAAAAATCCACTTCTGAAGAAACACCCTCTTTCGCTTCTCCTGCTCTCTTGATTTTTGTTCTTTATTATTTATTTATTTATTTATTTAGGTTTTTCAAGACAAGTTTTCTTTGTAGTTTTAGCGCCTGTCTTGGAACTAGCTCTTGTAGACCAGGCTGGCCTCGAACTCACAGAGAGCCACCTGCCTCTGCCTTCCGAGTGCTGGGATTAAAGGCGTGCGCCACCCGGCTTCTTTTTTTTTCTGCTTGTGCTTGATGAAGCTGCTGCTTCTTTTTCAGCTCTACCCCCGCCCCCACACCCCACCTTGTCCTCCTTTGAGACTATGTCCTGTACTGATTCTGAGGGACCAACCTCCCTTTCAAACCCTGATGAATTTTGAGTACCCTAATGTTCTTGTTGCTACTGCACCAGTATGCATGTCTGGCCTTGCAGGTTCTTGATGTAGTTTTGGGGTTCATAGCGCTATGAATACTAACTAGCCAGTGGGGATGAAGCTTCCACCAGCTAGGTTTCTTCAGGTTCTATGACATAGGCATGTGGTAGCTTACTATCAAGTTCGGGGAATAATCAATAGTATGGGCAACAGCCTGGAATGTTCAGGGGGTGTCTGTGGGACCACACTGGCTAACAATTCAAAAAGGTAAATTCCTGCTTTAAGAGTTTTATTTGGCAGTGTATAATGTCTAGTTGGGATATTGAAACCCCATTATAGGTTTTTTTTTTTAAATATTTATTTGTTATGTATACAATAGTTTATCTGTGTGTATGCCTGCAGGCCAGAAGAGGGCACCAGACCTTATTAGAGATGGTTGTGAGTCACCATGTGGTTGCTGGGAATTGAACTCAGGACCTTTGGAAGAGCAGGCAATGCTCTTAACCACTGAGCCATCTCTCCAGCCCCCCCCCCCCATTATAGGTTTTTTGAGATACGGTTTTCCAGTAGCTATGGAGCCAATCCTGGAACTTGCTGTGTAGACCAGGCTGGCCTTGCCTCTGCCTACTGAGTGCTGGGATTAAAGGCTTGCACTGCCACTAGTCAGTTTCCATATGGCTTTTTTTTTTCTTTTTGTTTTTTTGAGACAGGGTTTCTCTGTGGTTTTGGAGCCTGTCCTGGAACTAGCTCTTGTAGACCAGGCTGGTCTCGAACTCACAGAGATCCGCCTGCCTCTGCCTCCCGAGTGCTGGGATTAAAGGCGTGCGCCACCACCGCCCGGCTCCATATGGCTTTTAAAAAGGCCTTTTGTGTTAGTCATCTCTCCTCATGTTTCCTTCACTACCCTACCTCCCATCCTCTTCTGTTACTCTGTCTTTTGGGGGGGATGGGTAGGAGTTGAAGACAGTGTTTCTCTGTATAGTTTTAGAGCCTGTCCTGGAACTCACTCTATAGATCAGGCTGGCCTTGAACTCACAGAGATCTGCCTGCCTCTGCTTCCCGAGTACTGGGATTAAAGGTGTATGCCACCACTGCCCGGCCTCTATCTTTTTTTTATTATAAATTATTACTAAAAAAATTTGTAAAAGAATTCTTTTGGGGTAAATTGGAGTGTGCAGATTTAAGTATATTTTTGTTTCTTTTCATTTATTCTAAAATGGTTGAAATGTCTTCATAATGTATACTTTTTAAAATGCAGTCTTCAGTTTTAGGTAGCCTCTCAAATCCTGGGGCCATAGACTATCTTTGGCTCAGTTTAGCTTTCAAGGCTGCGTTTTGAGCTCTCTCTCTGCTCCATCTTCTTTGGCCTTCTTGTCCCTAAGTCCGGTCTCTGCTGTGAAGACTCATATGATTGTACTTAATTGGTCCCTGGATAGTTCCCATTCTGAGTGGGCCCGGTTCAAGATGCTTAACACAATGACACCTGCAAAAACAAGATCCCCCGAACCAAAAAGCTACGGAGAAACCCTGTCTCGAAAATCAAAAAAAAAAAAAAAAGAAGAAAGAAATTATGGTGAACTGTGTCTGGAGGCATTCTTCATCCTTGCACAGCTCTGTTGGCTTCTTTCCTTGGGATCGCGGGGACTCAGGTGCTAGTGGAGCCCCTGGGAAGAAGGGAATGTCCTTGCATTGATACTCTACCCCAAGGGCTCCACATCCAAATATGTTAAAAAGCATCTACATCTCTCCAGATGGTAGCTTGCCTTACCAGAGACCACCAGGGTGTGCAGTACTGGACCAGAATGCAAGATTGTGTGCACTTATTTGTGCTCCTAGTGGTGCTTCTGGCATATGCTGAGCATATGCCCCCATCTGTGTGCCCACAGCCCCTGGAATAGTCAGGACAAGCAAGGTGACCATATGTGACCCCTTAAAGCAACATCATCGTAGTGAGAGTCAGGAGAGGCAAGGGAATCCCTGAGACTTTGGAGCCTGGGTGTGGGAGGTGGGGTGTGGGTGTCCTAAATGGGACACCTACTTCCCCTTCACCCAGTCCTGCCAGGCCTTCCTTCTGTTTATTCCTCTCCCTCCTGTTCCTTCCTGGTGTTGAGCATTAAGTGTGTTGATTCAGGAAGTGGTTTGGGGGGGCTGTGGGCTCCTCCGGAGGGAAAGCACTTCCTGTGTTTTCTCGGCCCCTGGAGAAACAGGCTTCTTTGAAACTGATCTTAGGGGGGAGTCTTATGATTTCCCTGGGAAATAGGGCCAACTCTGGTGAAAAGAAGGGTAATACCTGGTGAGATGGGTGGGGGTCAGTTGTGTTCTGAGGGCGGGGCGGGGCAGGGGCTGCCCTGCTAATGTTGTCCCTCCCATGCAGAAGGACGCCAGGCAGACTTTGATACGTTTCCTATTGTTTCCTGTCACCTTCTCATGTGCCACCTCATCGTATTGATCCCTACGGACAGGCAGCACAACGGGTTCTTCTGGTTCAACTTGCCCAGCCTACCAGGGTCCGGCTGATGTTAGAGGCGTATTTGGAAATTCTGATGCTCTTTTCCTATAAGTGAGGACCTGAAGCAGGACTGACCTCACACATGGAGGAGGCTCAGCTATTGTAGCGTGCTGACGCCAGCCCTGTAATCACCTGGGGTAGTCAGTGAGTAGCTCCAAGCTCCGATCTTGGGTAAGGGTTGCCACACTCCATAGGCTTGTTCAGAGACTTTCAAAGACCCCTGGAATCCAGGAGAGGATGGCGTCCTAGGCCTAAGCTGGCCAGACAGCTCTTTTTCAACACCCAGTATCTCATTCTCAGCCGCTAGTGGCTCAGGATTACGTCTACACTGTAATGAAGCCCAGCGCGCGACGTTAGCTGGAGACGGGTTCACGTGGTCACTTGGCCTGAAAGCGCCTCCCTGTAGATTTTTCCTAATCTGGGACACACAGCAGAACAGAGCTGAGTGCCCGCAGCCACTAGGGTCTCACCCCCGCAGTGCGCGCTTTAGGACCCAGTGGGGTAGCCGCGGGATCCTGGAGTGGGCGTGGCGTCCATTGTGACGTCACGGGGCGGGGCTTCCTCTGGCTGGGACTGAGGGACAGAAGGACCATACGGCGCGGTGTGGCTGGTAAGGGTCGTGGATTTGCTTCACTTTGGTTGCTCTTCGCAGTCTGGCGGATCCTCCCTGAAGTACCTGAGGACTCGGGGTCCAGGTCGCTACGCTTCCCTCTGGGCCATGCGTCCACCCCTCCCCCCACTAGCTAAACCCGTTTTGGGGCGGTGTCACCCCCACGGCTAATCGCTCTGGGACAGTGTACCCCTTCCTTCCCCCTAACCCGGCGGGGTGCACTCCTAGTGTCCGGGAGGCCGGCAGAGGGCCAGGCGCGCATCTCCATCTCCCCAGTTTTCCTGGGCGCAGGACGGGTCCTAGCTGTGCCGGGATCCCCCGCGGCGCGCCCCTGGGAGCCTGAGCTTCCGAGGCTGTGGGTGCGGAGCGCTACGCCTCCAGGCCCTGCCTAGACTCCAGGTCCCGCACAGGTCCTGCTTGGTCCAGCTTCTGTCAATGCTTTACCCTTGTTCCCTCTTCCAGGTCGGGATGGTGGCTGACTGCGCAGGATAGTGGCGGCCATGTGGAGGTGACAGTCAGTCTGTGGACTCAGGGAGCGCAAAGGAGCTTGGACCAGGTGGACGTTGCTGGCTGACAGCGCGGTCTCGGTGCTGGCGATGGAAGCGGAAGGCTTGGGTTGGCTTCTGGTCCCGCTGCACCAGCTGGTTTCCTGGGTGGCCGCTGGGGCCATGGTCTTCGGAGGGGTGGTACCATACATCCCCCAGTACAGGGACATCCGGAGGACTCAGAACGCCGACGGTTTCTCCACTCACGTATGCCTGGTGTTATTGGTGGCCAATATTTTACGGATACTCTTCTGGTAAGTTCAGGACTTTCTTACCTGGGAGCGCTGCTGGAGAGATGGCTTTGTTCTTGGGGTTTCAAGTGGCAGCGAGTGGAGCTGTCTTCTTCCCCGAAAGACCTCTGGAAGAACAGGTGCTTATTCCTCGATGGTGGTTGAGTAGCTTGAGCGTCATTTCCAGGAAGACTGGCAGGGCTGGAGCAGAGAGTCAAATACAATCTCCAAGTCTGCCTTTTCATTTAATTCGTGCTTTACCTTTGTCTGATACACCCTGGGGCCTTTCTCTGCCTGGATCCCTGCCTTTCCTTTCCTGAGTGTGGAGTGGGGTGGCAGGTTGAGAAAATAATAAATGTTAAGTGACTCTTCTCCGGGCTTGCCTTCTGCTGTCATTTCTCCCTGACCTGTTTTTTTTATTTTTCTTTCTTTTTTCGTCTTTCTTTTTCTTTTCTTTTCTTTTTTTTCTTTTTTTGGCTTTTTGAGACAGGGTTTCTCTGTAGCTTTGGAACCTGTCTGGAACTAGCCTCCAGCTCACAGAGATCTTCCAGCCTCTGCCTCTGAAGTGCTGGGATTAAAGACCCGTGTGGCTGCCACGGGGCTGCTGGCCTGTGTTTTTATTGCTGTTTGTTTATTTTTAGAGACAGGGTTTCCTGGATGTCCTGGAACTTGCCCTGTAGTCCAGGCTGACCTTGAACTCAGAGAGATCCACCTGATTTTGCCCCCTGAGAGCTGGCCTCAAAAGTGTGTGCCACCACCCCCCAGCTGCTTGTCTCACGTGCTCGAGTCTTCTCACGTAGGAAGTCAGTCTTTCCCCATAATATAAGGTAGAGTCTGTTTCTTTAGCCCTTCTTGGGCCACCTTCCTCTCATTTTCATTTTCATTCTGCTGAGGAAGTTGAGATTAATTTTAACAATTGTTGAAACCATACGTATTTGAGGTTTTTGCTGTTTTAAGACAGGGTTTCACTATGTAGCTCTGGCTGTTCTGGAGTTCACTTTGTAGACTAAGTTGGCTTCAAACTCAGATCCTCCAGCCTCTGCCTCCTGAGTTCTGGGATGAAAGGCGTAGCCCATCACATCTATACCTTACAGACTTGAGAAGATGAATTTTCAGAGGAAATTTAAAAAAAGATTCTCACTACATGCTAAATATCTGTAGTTTTCCTACTGGTTTATTCCAAGTTCTTTGTATACATAGGAAGGCTTTGCAGTTCTCATGAAGGCAGTTGCCTGCAGAAGCCAGAGAGAAGAGATTAGGGAGAAGTGATCCAGGGAGAAGGGGGACAGGAAGATGGGAGCCAGGGAGAAGGGGGACAGAGAGAAGGGATCTGGGGAGAAGGGATCCAGGGAGAAGGGAGCAAGGGAGAAAGGAGCCAGGGAGAAGGGGGATGGAGAGAAGGGATCCAGAGAGTTAGTGGCAAAGTTCTTTGCATTTGACCTTTCTGTGCACTGTTGGAAATGGCCTGAGTTTTTACTAACTAGTATTAAAATCAGTTAAAACCAATCACACTAGGTCAGGAAGATGACTCCGAGTGAAGGAACTTGCTGCCAGTCCTGAGTTCAGTCTCCTCCACACGGTGGAAGGAGAGAATCGGCTCCTTCCTGTTAGTTTTCCTCTGATCTCTACACATGCAGAAATAAATGTAATAACTCTACATTAAATAAAACACGCCCACTTTGTACAGTTTAGTGAGCTTTGTCAAAGGTGTCCACCCTGGATTTTATGAGTAGAGAGTTCGCTCTGCACTTCTGCATTCTGTCCCAGCGCCGGGCCCCCTGTGTCCCAAGAGTGGGTTCTTGGCCTGGGTATGTGAGTCATAGTGAGCTAGTGAGCTGGTAGAAGTGCAGTGAGTTGGTCACTGGGGTCACCTTGCTGTTTGTTTTTTGGGCCAGGTGACTTCCAAGGAAAGGAGCATTGAGTTCTCACTTTCGTTTTTTAAAAAGCTGGGGAATTGCGTTTCAAAGATTTCTTCTTCTTCTTGCTTTCCCCTGAGAGGAGGGTAGAGGTCCCCAGCTTAGCTGCCTCCGTGACTGCCTGCAATGAAGGAAGTAGCCCTAATTAAATCTAAGGTTGAATGGAAGCAGATCCTTTGGTGTAACCGTGTGCATACTCTTCTTGGTGGTTCTGTGTGCGTAGGGTGGAGCCTTGCTTTCAGGCAGGCTGCCCAGTGTAGTTTAGCTTACGTAGGGACAGGGCATTCACTTTTTGGTTGAGGAACAAATTTTCTCCAACTACTGCCTGAGGTTTGACTACTGACCTGGTTTGGGGCCATCAGAAGTGAGGCCATTTTCTTTGTGTGCCATAGTGGAGAAGGACACTGGGACTGGTCCCTCTTACTTTGTGCTAGGGTCTCTGGGAAGACCTCAAATACTTTTCATCATGGGGGTTCAGTTGCCTTCTGTGGGGGCCAAGCCTTGTCCACGCATAACCTCTTTAGTAGAATGCATATCCAGGATGTCCTGGGCCACACAGGGCTCCTGTGGGCCCTGTGCAAAGGGCCTCAGTTTCCCAGAACATTCTAGAGGACTGTGAGGAAGGAAGGTGCTGAGGGTCCTGGCCCTCCTGACTGTTTCCACCTGGGAAATATCTTTCCAAGCCCTCACAGGATGAAAGCCAGGAGTCTGGTCAGTATCTGGGACACTGCTGCCCATCTGTAGCCACACTGATGCTTTGAGGTGATGTGGGGGCTCTCCTGTGCATCTCCATAGAGAAGAATCAAGACTGTAGCCCCAGTCTTGGGGTCCCTCTCAAGGTTTTGCAGCTCAGCTTCCTCTCAGATGTCACACAGCCAAAGGCTGCAGTGTCTATGCTTCAGTGGGAGCAATACTGGAACATGCACCCCTTCCCTGTCTACACAGTCCCCTCCCCACAGTGGAGAGCAGGTCCGGGATGTGGCAGACTCCAGATGAGATTGGAGCCCTCCAAACTATGAAAGAGTCAGAACCTTCAGCTGTTTTCCAACACTAACTGGGACCCAGCCCTCAGAACTCACTGGAGGATGGCTGCATGGTTTTTTGGTTTGTGTTTGTTTCGGCTGGACAGTCCTTCAGGCTGAGTTAACTGTGCAAACCTAGGATCTCTGGAACTTGTGAAACTCTCAAGTCTTTATTTCTTAGAATCCTCGTCATGTTATGGAACTCACCTTTCGCAGACTGTTCTCCAGGAAGCGGGAGTTCCAGGATTTTGCACTTTTGATGTTAGACGCTAGGGCCGAGTTATCCATTCTGCAGAGAAGGGCCAGATGGGGCTGCAAGACTGGTGCCCAGGTTCCACTTGAGCAAAGTTTGCCACCCAACCTGGTAGATCTGAGGATTGTGGTGCTGAGTCTCCACCACTGCTGGCAGCAGGTCCTGGCCGTGAGCCTGAAACACTGAGAGGCGGTAACATTCTGCTACTAAGGCGATAAGTTTCCTTTGATATGGAGGGAGTAGCTGTAGAGATATCTAATCTCCTTCGTAGGAGTTTTTCTGTTACTTTGGGGCTTGGAGAAGTTGTCCATAGAACCAGTTACTAGATTTTTCCAACCTTGTGCCCCCCGGCTCCACCACATGCCTCCCCATGATGAGTACCAGCTTTCCTTCCTCTGAGAGTGGTTGAACTCACCATCCCAAGCTGTGTGATGGCAATCACCCCCTTGCCCGTAGGTGGGTTAGCAGGAGGGGAGCAGCGTTCTTAGATACCCTCAGGAGGAGACGGTTGGCATTAGTTTGGTAAGAAATGGCACCTTTCTATATCTTTGAAAATTGATGATGTTAAAATTTTCCTATTTATTTTGTTCCTTATGCCTTTCAGAGTTGTGCTTTTTGAGAGTTTGTGGCCTGTTTCAGCTGCCTTCCCATAAATAAGGCCAGTCAGATCCTCAGCTTTGCTCGCTGGCACCCTGTTAAGTGGTGCCCTCGTTTCCTGTGACCACCAAGCTCATTGGAATTGACTTTGATGTGGTGCGTGGTAGCCTAAACCTTGACCTTTTCCTCTGGAGTTTTTCTACTAGCAGGTGCCTTCAGCCTCTTGTGGCCCCGAAGTGGCACCTTCCCATGTTATCTCCCCATGTAACCATCTTTGTGAGCAAATTGCCAACTAGATAGCCAGTGAGGAAGAACACTTCCTAGAGCGACTAAGGCTTGGTTCTGTCTCCCAGCAACTCTGAGGTTATGGTTCACAGTTTTCAAGTGAAGATACCAAGGCTCTAAACGCTCTAAATGCTCTGGTCATAAACGCAGAGATCTGGGGACAGTGCCGTAACCACAGGACCCTGGAACATACCTAAGAACAGAGCTCGTCTGCCTGGGCCAGTTTCGTTGCCACTCTGTACCCAGGTTGTCCCTTTTCTTTGTCTTCCTGCCAGCTCCCTAAGCTCTCCTGACCTCAGGCAGCTGCTTAGTCTGTGGGGCTTCTGAACTCCCAGGGGACATTTGGGCCTTGAGGCCTGCACAGAGGACCTGTCCTGGACTCAGGAGATACAATCTTGGCTTGCTACCCCACAGGAAACTGAGACATGCCCCATTGCTGAGGGAAGCCTCCCTACAGCATGCCCACCCTCGCGGAAAACCTTACTGCTGACTCTGCTTCCCTGGGCCGTAGCATACCCCATGGGGAGATGTTTACAGGAAGTCCAGAGCTCTTGGAAGGCCCTCAAGCTGGCTAGGATTCTCTCTGACTGAACTGCTTGTAGGCACAACTTTCAGGAACTGAAGGTAGCTTTTGGGTCAGTTAAAGGACTTGTGTGCCATGCATGATGGGACAGCTTTTCCTCACGGAATGCACATTCCTGGCCACAGAGTCTTTGAGATACAGGCAAGGTTGTCTCCCTGTCTCCAGCTGATCTTTTACAAATTGCTGTCACCACAGAGTTTTGTGAGATGCTTTTATTGTTTAAATTATTAATTTATTGCCAGACTTGGCCTGGAACTTACTTCATAGTCCAAGCTAGCCATGACCTTATGGTCCTCTGGCTTCAGTCTCCCAAGTGTGTTTATCGGAGTGTACCATTCCCCCGGTTTGGTTTTCGTTTGTGGATTAATTTTTAGCAAGCTCCTGGCATCATAGAAGCCGCATGGATGATGTGATAGGCTGTGTCCCTGAGCAGGCTTGGCGCTGGCTGTGAATTCACAGGACCATTTCCCTGTGTCCCTCCTCTACGGGGTCAGGAGCTGCCTTAACAAGGCCTGGAGGTCCCTCCTGTCCCAAGAGACCCGTGTCGTGAGGGGCAGGACGGGGAAGAGAAAGGCTGGCACTGTTGCTAGGTCCCACAGTTTTCAGGAGGGGATGGAGTTGTTGGGCTGCTCTGTAGAATCTCTTAAACTGCATGCGCTAACCACCAATTAAGGTCTTGGAAATCACTTTCTAGCTAAGCAAACTCCGAGGCCAATGCTAGCCTGTGTTTGTGCTGTACTGCGGTGGGGTTAAGGCTGGGTTGGGACTTGCCTTTGGAGATGACCTGTTGGGGCTTGTCTCTGCATCACAGCCTGGTGGAATTCTGCTCTGCCAAGGGCGTGATGCCCAGACCTTGATGGTTGCTGAGTGGCAGTTCTGCCCTCCAAAGCCGGTGGCCCAGTCCGTAAACTATTCAACCCTAGTGGAAGCCACCAGAGTGACTGGGGGACGGGTAACTAGGGAGGGAAGGTGGTCCCGGTGTGGAGGAAAGACCTTTGGTGGGGTACCCCTGACTGCCTTCTCTTCTTAGTGGAGGATGTGTGAGGAAATTGGACAAGGCTACATGTCTTCACAGACATTTCCTCTCTAGGCAGGAAGCAGAGCTACTGTGGTCTGGAAATAAGAGTCTTGCCTGGTTAAGATTAGATTTTGACAGGATGGTAGGTATGTAGGGTCCCCTCACACCAATATGTGGCCCTGGGTGGGTGTTTGAGACTAAGTCACAGAGTCCATGAAGAAGAGACGAGGCTTTGGAAAAGCCTCATTTGGGCCTGGGCAGGTCCCCTGCTGAGTCTGGCCTGGGTCCCTTGGCCCTTCCCCTTTCTAGCCAGTTCCACACAGACCCTGGAAGGGGAGGCAGCTGGTGCTAGGGCTGTGGTATGCACAGACTCTCCCCTGTCCTCCTTTTCAGTGTGCAGCTCAGGCTGTGGCAGAGGAAGGGCTGTGGAAGTGCCGGCAGGGCCGGTGCCGGCTTCCCTCCTGATGCGGGTGTGCTCTCTCCCTCCCCAGGTTTGGAAGGCACTTCGAGTCCCCGCTGCTGTGGCAGAGCATAGTGATGATCCTCACCATGCTGCTGATGCTGAAGCTCTGCACCGAGGTCCGGGTGGCCAACGAGCTGAACATTAAACGCCGTTCCTTTGCAGGTAGGTGGTAACGTCTCCTAGAAAGTCTTGCTTAGGCAGCAGACAAAACTTAGCTCTTGTGAAGCAGAGAGAGAGAGAGAGAGAGAGAGAGAGAGAGAGAGAGAGAGAGAGAGAGGAAGAAGAAGGAGAAGGAGGAGGAGGAGAGAAAGAAAGAGAGAGAGAGAGAGAAAGAAAGAGAGAAAGAAAGGAAAGAAGACACTTCAGCATTATCTAGGTAGCTTTTATTTCCCTAAATGGTAATTGGCTGTAATTGATAGTAGTATTTTTCCATACTGTAAAAGACTAAACATTTCACAGTTTGAAACAATTAAGATAAGACTTTCTTGGAATTGCGTGAGGTTTTAACTCCTCTTCCGGCACTTGTGTTCACATCCTGACTGTGTGCTGTCACAGAGGAACTGGAGAAGGCAGAGTCATGTCTGTGTACAGCTGCCCGGTGAAGGAAGCCCCATCAGTATGCCCGTTAGCCTTGCCTCACACGCACAGGCACCCACTGAAGGTAGAACACACCTAGGGTCTGTGTGTTCTGTGGTCTGAGGACCTTTGCAAGAGCCATCCCCTGCTAAGCACACAACACTCCTTGACGTTGGGCAGCTAAGAAAACACAAAATACTCGCTGTTTTTGTCCTTTCCTTTCCAAAAGCTCTGATCTGGCACTCTGTAGTCAGTGTAGGCTGGTGGGCTTCACAAGAAGACTTAAATTCTGCCCCCTAGTCTAGCGCTAATTCTATGTACTTTTATTTGTGTTGGTGTTTTGCCTGAATGTGTTTTGCCTGCATGTATGTGTGACGGTGTCAGAGATCTTGTAGTTATAGACAGGTGTTAACTGCCATGTGGGTGCTGGGAATTGAACCCACAGCCTCTGAAAGAGCAGTTGGTGCTCTTAACCGCTGAGCCATCTCTCCAGCCCCTTCTTCCTAGTTCTAATTCTCCTCCACCTCCTCCTTTCTGGCCTTAAGCTCTCAATCCTCCTGCCTCAGTGCTAGGATTATAGGCACATATCACCATGCCCAGCAAAAGCCTTCCTTTGTCTTTCCACTAGTGAGCTAGCACAGCTCTCTCTTGTCTGAAAGAGAGTATGTTAATCTTGCTTATAGAAATAATGGGAGCTGCTGTGGTGTAGGCCCATATTTCTATATGGTATGGCAGACAGGCTCTCAAGCCATGTTCACACCTGAGGTGGCCTTCCAGACAGGCTGTTGCTACCCCAACAAAGGGTCAGGATGTTGTTGTGCTCTCTTTTGTAATTTGGAGGATGCCTGAATAGAGATGCCAATTCAGGCCTATGTGACAGAGCTAGCATACAGAGCAGGAAGAGAGGAAGACTTGACAAAATGGGCATAGAAAGGTGTAGATGTGACTAGCCATTCACCTGGTTACCTAGGAAACAGAATGCTAATGAATTTCCCCCTCAATTTGCGGGGTTTTTTTTTTTTTTGGTATAAAGGCTGTTTGGAGAATAAACAAGAGGAATTTTCAGGATGTGCACTCAGGATACCATGAGGGGTCACTGAGAATCTCTCTCCCGATAAAGCCATGTGAGTTGTGTCTTTATTCCCACGCCTCCACGTGGTCCAGAGAGATAGTTTATGTCGGGGGCTAGCACTGGACCCCGACATAACGGTGCCCAACATTGGGCTTCTTTATTTTTATTTCTGGTCATTATTTTTTCCCATTAACAGGATCCTTCTGTGTTTCTGTTCCCACCTGGTTTTAGTAAAACAGGTGATGCCATCTCTGTCTTTGTAGAAAGTGGCCACACTTGGTTTTGGGGGAGAAACCTGTAAGGTTGATAGCTCACCTCCATCTTCTGCTGTGTTCTCATCAGTTCTTCCCATTGAGAGCATCCTTTATCTCCCCGGAGTATCTATTTCCCATCCTCCTGGTGTGATTTTTGTTAGCACGACACCAGTGCTGGTGCTGATTGTATTAAGAATTGTATCATGAGAGAAAACAGGATATCATGTAGGAGCTGGCTTCATGGCTCGACGTGGTACTCCGGCTTGCTTCCTAGAAGCATGACTTGCCTGCCCTACTTCTCTGTGCTCCAAGCTTCAATATAGCTAGATCTGAGCCCCACTGAGCCTCAGTGTCCACTTGAAACAGATGCCATCATGGCTGCAGGATGGTGGGTCCCTAGCCATGCTTACACATGCGACTGCTGAACGCCTAAGTTGTACCCAGGATGCCAGAGACTTGCTGTATGTTTGCACTGCTTCTGGGTGCAAATACAAGAACAGGTTGTGGCTTCGATTGCCATGTGGTTTGACTCTGATTGTGACCCATGTCAGATGATAGCTACAGAAGGCTTGCACCATATGTAGTGCAGCAGACGTAGAGTGTGGCTTTTGTTTACTCAGAACCACATTCTACTTGTCCCTTCACCTCGAGTGACTGTGGTGAGTGCAGGGAGCTCTAAGAACATACCAGGGTTGGGAGTGTCCTACCACAGCACGATCTAGACAAAAGTGTGTGGGCAGTGGAGTCCCAGTTGGCCTCTTGTGTGCTGTTCTATGTGTGTATAAGGCAATATTTGCATTTTGATAAGTAGGATTGAATTAAAATAGTAGACCACAATTTTCAGGGCTAGGCCTGAAATATGAATTTTTATCAGGGACCCATTATGGGCATAATATTGACCCCAAGGATGCCCCCCTAATTTAGGAAGGGCCTCTGTGGATGTGACTAATATTGGAGATTATGAGGAAGAACTTCATTCTGGGTCTCCTTTGTAGTCTCATTTGAAGGACTAGGGCAGGACCCACCTCATGAATTTGAGGGTCACTGGGCCTCAGACCTCTCGACCTCTGCAGAGGACAGTGGCACTTGTCTGAGAATTATATTTTTGCTGTTATTTCTTTTTTTTTGGAGATAGGTTGTTGGCTATCCTAGGACTTCCCATGTAGACCAGGCTGGCCTCAAAGTCACAGAGATTCTCCTGCCTCTATGTCTCCCGAGTGCTGGAACTAAAGGCCTGCGCCACCACACTCGGCCAGAGAATTCTTGATGTTTATGTCTTTAGCACTTTATGTTTTGAGTCCAGTTCATATTTACAGGGCTTGTGGTGAGTGCAGGGAGCTTTAAGAACATACCAGGGTTGGGAGTGTCATACCACAGCACGATCTAGACAAAAGTCTGCTTTGCTTAGTTCTCTGGGCTACACGTATTCCTGAGTGTAGTTCTCATGAACTGTGGGGGTCCATTTCCTGCCATCTCTAGGAGGAGGAAGAGGGTGGCGCATGAAGAAACTCAGACATGCACTCTGGTGCCAGCCCATAGCGTCCCAGTCCTGCAGCTGCCGAGGCCCCGTAGGAGGTACCTCTCTTTACACCAGCATCTGACTTTACACAGAAGGCCGGTGCCTCCTAACGAGCCGCTGAGCACCATCCCAAGCATAAATATGGCGTGGAGCCCTGTGGGCCTCATGAGGCACAGTTCAGGCAAACTGACTGTGAAAATAACTCACGAAGGCTGGTAAGAAGGCGCTTGTCATCAAGTCTGACCACCCAAGTTTGATCCTTGGGACCAACATGGTAGAAGGAGAGAAATGACCTCTGTATGTTTTCTCTGAATTCCATATGTATGCCATGCCATGCATATGCACGCACATATACGCAGATACATAAATGTTAAGAAGTTGAGAAGAACCAATTGGTATAAACTTGTTTGTGCTATGTGTATTGTACACGTATGTTACAGGTGCACACCATACAGAGGTCAGAGGAGGACTTTGGGTGTTGTCTTAGGGTTACTATTGCTGTGATGAAACACTAAGACTGAGTTAGGGTTTCTGTTGCTGGGAAAAGACATCACCTTGCATCTCTTTAAGGGAAAACATTTCATGGGGACTGGCTTATAGTTTCAGAGGTTTGTTTAGTTCATTATCATCATGAAGGGACAAAGCAGCATGCAGGCAGGCACGGGGCTGGAGGAGGAGCTGAGAGTTCTGCATCTTGATCTGCAAGCAGCAGAAAAGAAAACCAAGTGAGCCTCACTGGGTGCAGCTAGAGCTCATGAGACCTAAAAGCCGCCTCCACAGTGATGCACTTTCTCCAACAAGGCCACACCCACTCCAACAAGGCCACACCTACTAATAATGCTGCTTCCTATGGGCCTATGGGGGCCATTTTATTCAATCCACCACAATGTCCAAAAAGTAAGTTGGAGAACAAAGGGTTTATTTGGCTTACATTTCCACATCACAGTTCACCATCAAGGGAAATCAAAGAGAGCAGAATCCTGGAGACAGTAGCTGATGCAGAAGCCATGGAGGGGTGCTGCTTACTGGCTTGCTCCTCATAGCTTTATTCAGTCTGCTTTCTTATGGAACCCAGGACCACCAGTCCAGGGATAGAACAGCCTACCATGGGCTGGGTCCTCCCTCATCAATCACTAGTTAAGAAAATGCCATACAGCTAGATCTTATGGAGACATTTTCTCAATGGATGTTCCCTCCTCTCAGATGACTCTGGCTTGGGTCGTATTGACACACTAGCTAGGACAGGTGACCTCTATTGCACTCTGCCTTATTCCCTTAAGGCAGGTTCTCCCACTGAACCTAGAACTCAGCGTTTTCCAGCTAGACTGGCGTAGCCACAGCAGCTTTCTGTGTGTGTTGTAGAGGACAGAATTCAGACCCTCATGCTTACACAGCAAGTGCTGTACCCACGGAGCCACCTCCCCACCCCATAAAGACATTTCTGTGTTGAGACAGGGTCTCTCTATGAAGTCCTGGCTGCTCTGGAACTCATTATGTCGACTAGGCGGACTTTGACGTCAGAGAGATCCTCTTGCCTCTGCCTTCAGGATTAAAAGTCTCTGTAATATTAAGACTTTTAATTTTAAGCTTCTGTCGACTGATGATTGATTGATTGATTGATGAGAAGATTGAGTTACAGCTATTTAAAAATGTCTTTACCCATGCCTTTCTTGGGAGACAATGCTGTAACCTGACGTTCTCCTTAAAAAAAGCTTAAAATCTTTCCAGGTGCCTCAATATTATAGACCTTTTATTTTGAAGGTCATTAATTCAATTTGCCAGTTAAGATTAAAAACAAAACAATAAAAATAAAAGCAGCTGGGCTTGAAGGCTCATGCCTTTAATCCTAGCATGTGGAGGCTAACTCAGGTCAGTCTCTGAGTTCAAGGTCAGCCTGGTCTACAAGCAAGCCAAACAGGGCTAACCTGTGAAACTCCAGCAAATTGCAAGCCAAACCGGGCTACACTGTGAGACTCCTTTATCAAAAAATTAAAAGGAAAAACAAAAAGGAAAGAGAGCTATCTAAAACTTCAAATACATGCTATACAGAACATGCAGAGTGGAGGCTCTCAGTAGACTTTGAGGACGGCAGAGGAAAATGGGTCCCTGTGGCTATTTTAAACCTTTTCATACCTTTTCCAAGTTTTTTCTTTTACATCCAGTGGCTTATCACAAAATCTGTGTAATTTCCAAAACTAGAACCCAACTTAAAAATGCCATGCATTCCATTGAAACACTTTTCCAGCCTCCCTCTGCTCACTTAGAATGAGGGCCTCTAAATATCAAATCTGGGGGAGGCAGGGACAAGGGTGGCCCCATGGGACAGTGTGATGTTTCTTCCTGCCAGGCAGGTGCTCTGTGCCTCTGGAGCCCGTGGAGAGTGGGCCTGTCCTGTAGGCTCTGGTTTCCAGTTCAGTTTTTTTTTTTTTTTTTTTTTTTTTGGTTTTTCGAGACAGGGTTTCTCTGTGGCTTTGGAGCCTGTCCTGGAACTAGCTCTTGTAGACCAGGCTGGTCTCGAACTCACAGAGATCCACCTGCCTCTGCCTCCCAAGTGCTGGGATTAAAGGCGTGCGCCACCACCGCCTGGCTGGTTATCTTTTTTTGTTCAGTCACTAGGCCGAGTCTTTGCCTTTTTTTTTTTTTTAACATTAGTTACTCTTGATCTAGAACCCCTTCCCAACTCCCTTTTTAACATTAGTTACTCTTGGTCTAGAACCCCTTCCCAACTCCCCTTTTCCCTGCACTGTCCACCATTACCTGTGGTGTATCTGTTGGTCTCCAACTCCATGTGGATCTCTGCACTCTGCAGCAACAGCAGACAAGAGCTGCAGACTCTGATGGTCTCCAGGAGGCTCTGTAGTGGGTCCTTCAGTAGACACCAGAGCTGCAGACTCCCAAGGGTCTCCAGGAGGCTCTGTGGTGGACCCTTCAGTAGGTATCCATTACCAGTTTATGCCTCTCTGCCCTTTTTGTCCTAGAAAAGAATTTCAAAGGTAACTGGATTCAGAAGTTGACTGGCCCCAGGATGTCTTTCTAGGTTTTGAGGACACACTGTTGTCAGGGTTGTTGGCACCTGAGGGGATCCCTTATCCTTGAGGGCTGCACAATGTTGATTCATCTGTTGGCTAGAGCACCTCTGGCCAGAGGTTCCACATCCAGTCACTGAGATGCTAGGGTTGACTTTGGAGGAAATGGAGGTCTTCCTTAGTTTTTGCAGCTGACTTTGGAGAAGCTGCAATGATGCCTTTGCCATCAAGCTGATATGAATTCAAACCCAGTTGGTGGCATGGTAAGTTCTATTTGGCTGCTTTTGTTATATTTGCTGGTACCCAGTCGTTCTGGCCAGTGGGGGTGCCTGGGTCAAGGACTAGGTCTTTGGACCCTTGCTCCATCTCTGCAGGATGCTAGCATCATCTCTGCTCTAGGCTACACTGGATCATGCCTTCGCAGAGCTCTAGTATTGGATATCGCTGGCACAGGCCATGGCTGTCGTCTGGCATTTTCAGTGGGTCGAGGTGGGAGGTGTGTTTTGGAGAAGGAGCCCCTCATTACTGCACAGATTCTTCCTGCTGAGCCCTTGTGGCGAAACCAGCTCAGCTTCAAACCGGGCTCCACTCTTCCACCACCTGTGTCCCAACCATGTTTCTTAGGAACCCAAAGCATTCTGAGATGTGGGCCATAGCCCTTGCTGCTTTCATAAGCAAGAAGAATGACGCCAGCAATGTGGTTGCTGGAACAGTGGGTGGATTGGAGTGTTACACACTCGGAGTTCACTGATGTTCTGGCAGAGATGAGCCTCAGAGTCACCATGAGCATTGCCTTTAACCAGATGCCCCACCAGCTGGATATGCGTGTCCATTTGAGTGACTTTGTTTCTAACTTCTATTTGTTTTCTAATTTAAAATTTGTATTTGTAGTGTATTTTTCATTTTAAATTTCTCTAAGTAGTTATTTGATAAATTGTTCCTCAAAGTCAGATAGTTAAATGTATCTATCTCAACTCCAGTGGCCAGAGCTCCATCCAGGTTGGGACTTTCTAGGTAGATGGGCAAGGTCCATTTATGGGCTAAGCTTTCTTTTATTGTGATGAAATGTTCTAAACTGGTGGTCACGGTGGCTGCCCCTCTGGGTGTGGAAGAGCCATTGAGCTGTAAACCTTCCTAGGGAGATGTTTATGGAGTGCTGTGCGAGAGGAGTGCCTTTGCAAGGGCTTCTCTGCTGCTGCTGGAGTCACGGTAGGAACGTCCGTGTTGAGCCTGCATCCCACCCCAGCTCTACACTTGGCTCTTGGCTCTCCTTGGTTTTATCACCTGAGCTGCCCTCTTCATCCATCCCACTGCAGCCATTGTCCACAGCCTGCCACGCACGTGCCGATCCAGGTGGTCCTGCTATGCAGGCCTGCCTTCCTGATTCTGGGACCTGGGGCACACCTACATCAGCTGAATACTTGCTTCTTAAGACCTCCCGCACGAGTCCTAGCCCTCATCTTCAGGTTACCCTAAAGCTGAAGCAGCAGAAGAAGAACCTGGGCTGTGTCTTTGGTGCAGACTGGCCTTGGAAGTCACATAGCATCTGAGGACTGGAAAGGATGTGTGTGTGTGTGCGCACACACACACATAAACATATATACGTACAAACACACACATACACATATACACATAAACACACACACATACATACACAGACACACATAAACACATACGCACAAACACACACATACACAGACACACAAACACATAAACACACACAGTGTAGTGGGGGCTGCGGGGGGCATTCCCGCCCGGCTCCTAGCTGCCTGCACGGCTAGCTTTATACCCGAAATAACAACACACAAACTGTATTCTTTTAAACACTGCTTGGCCCATTACATCTAGCCTCTTCTCGGCTAACTCTCGCACCTGGACTAGCCCATTTCTAATAATGTGTATAGCACCCCAAGGTGCACTTACTGGGAAGATTCTAGCCTATGTCCATCCTGGGTCGGAGCTTCATTGCGTCTGCTCTGGAGAGGAGAGGAAATGGCATCTGTCTCTCAGAGAAGCTGTCCTGCATCTGAGCTCACTTCCTCTTTCTCCCAGCATTCTGTTCTGTTTACTCCACCCACCTATGTTCTAACCTGTGAGGGCCAAGCAGTTTCTTTATTTTTAACCAATGACCTTCCTCCATCAACACAGAGACACACACATAAACACACACACAGGCATACACACATAAATATACACACAAGCACACACACATACATACACACACTCATTCACTCAAGGGTAAGACACAAGCTACACTTCCTTATGGGCATCCAGCCATTTCTGGGGATCCAGACCCCGAGTGTCTGCAGCGAATGGAACAGATCTGTAGAGATGCATGATGGCTGCAAGCACTTCGTGCTTTTCTCAGCAGTTTTCAACTCTAAGCTTGCTAGGCTCTGAAAACAGGAGGCCAGAGGACCTTCAGGTGCCTAGGGGCATCACATGTCCTACACGGCTCAGTCTTGGGTCACCCTTGGGCCTTTGCTCTGTCCATTTGTGCCCGACTGTTCCAGTGTGTTCTCTTTCTCTCGTTCTACATTTGTGGGTCTTGAACTTTAAAAGAGGCACCAGTAAAATTGGCTTGACTCATACCTGGGTGCCAGACGGCTCCACTTTGTGTGGTGCCTGTGGTCTGAAAACCACAGATTTGGTGACAGGTTCTCACTCCTCTTTGGTAGCCACCTCCTCGGGGAGAGGTCAGCTTCCAGTTGTTTACTTCCACAGCGTGCTGACAGCGCACAGCCTGTGACCTCACCTCTGTTTCAGCTGGTTAAACCCCAGAAAGCGAGAGTCTGCCAGCTGCCCGAGGTGCCCTGGCATGGAAGGCTCTGGGCTGTTGACCTGGTGCAGTGCCAGCAGGGAGGTTAAAGCATAACTATTGATTGCTCCTGACGTACTGTGACCTGTTCCAGGTGAGATGTCTGCCCAGGCAGGCTGAGTTTCTTCATCATGATGTCGCTGAACCATGCCTGCCACATTCACCGTGAAATCGGCTGCCCTTTGGCGGTGGACCTGTGGCTCTGTGTGCTCTAAAATAGCTGTACCACGTGGCCTGTAAGAGCATTTCAGCCCCAGATTAACTGTTCTCAATCCCAGGCTGTCTGAACTTCTAGGGACGTGAGAACTAGGGCTTGTCACACCACGGTAGTTAATGTCCCTTGGCTGTAGAGAAGTTGCTGGCTTAGATGTTGGTGGGTGTTTTCCCCTCGTCCCCTTCCCTCGTTCTCCAATGCACTGTCTGAGGGTCTTATCAAGAGAGGGTAGATTGGAGAACAGATCAGAAAGTGAACTTTCCAACGCACAGAAAGGAAAACCTCTTTTCTGCCTTGGTGTTTTTGTTGTTTTGTTGTTGTTTGTTTTTAAAGAAATGTGTCGCTGCCAGGAAACACCCACTTCCCGGTGTTAAAAACAGTCTGTTTTTGTCTCCCTTCTTTCTGTTTTGTTTCTCTCTCTTTTTAAATGTAGCCACAGACAGTAAGGATGAAGAACTCAAAGTCCCCCCCAGGCGGCCCTACCTGGGTATGTACTGCAAGACTCTTGCTTCATTTCCCTCTGTCAACACTTCTCCCTGCACTTACCTGTGACCATTTCCCGCTGTCAACACTTCTCCCTGCTCTTACCTGACCTCACAAGCTGCTTCACCAAGCATGTTCACGCATGGTACACTTAAGCCCACAACTCTGCTGCTCTCAGCCTGGAATATTTAGAACCTGCTAGTTTCAAGGGAGGGGTAGACCAAAAGGAAAGAAGAATGGATGCAGAAAATTCAAGATTGCAAGCTTTAAGTTTATTACGAGCTAATTCGTTTTGATGATGTGCAAAGGGAATTGTCATCATCATTCCTTCTTGAATTGTTCATTGCTACTCTGTAGCGATCACGCCGGCTTCTAGTGATCCGTGCTGCAGCTTCCCTGGACTTTTGGTTCTGGACCAGTTCCTGGACTTCTTGAGATTGCCCACAAAAAAGGTCCACGTTATCTGCAAGAAGGGAAAGCAGTTTGCGTCCTTTCCCGCCTTCCCTGATCACCCCGGCTGGATGGAGATGAGAGAAGACGTGTGTGTTCCACTCTTGGTTCCACTGACGACTTCTGTCTTTCCTCATTTAGGGTCACTTTGTCTTTTCATGGTTGCCTTTAATGGCTGAAGGGAGTGCTTGTTATTGCGAGCAGAGGGGGTTTGTTCTGCTGTCGTGGACGGCACTGGCTAGGCACTGTGCTGTGTATATGGAGATGATGGCATGAGTTTAGCCTTTTACTCGTTTTTATGGTGACTGGCTTTTGTGTGTTGAGCTACGTTGTGTTTGATTATGGTGTCTAGTTACTTCTTAACTGCTGGATGCCATTGTTAATACTATGCTGAGGATTTTTTTTTTGTCTCTGTTCCTGGAAAGTTTTTGGTCTGGAGTCCTTTTCTTGCCATGGCTTTGGTTTTAGTATATCCTAAATATAGGCTAGAATTATTCTGAATACTGGATAATGAAGTAAGTTCTTGTGTTTGTGAAGGATTGGGCTAATTCCTCTTTAAAATTTTGGTACAAGTACCTGGTAAGGCTGGTAACAGTGTCAGCCCCACCTGTTGTTCTGAGTCCTTCTAGATCTTCTGTTACTTTCTTTTTCTTTTTTTTTTTTTTTTTTTTGGATTTTGGAGACAGGGTTTCTCCATAGCTTTTTGGTTCCTGTCCTGGAACTTCTGTTGCTTTCTTCACCCATCATGGTTCATTAGTACTATGGCTTGGTTTCAGATTCATCTCAACAGACTTCTCCAAGCGGTGGGTATATAGTTTTTCTGTTCTCTCTTTCTCGCTCTCTCTCTCTCTTCTTCTTTTTTTTTTTTTTTGAAACAGGGTTTTGCTGTGTAGTTCTGGCTGTCCTGTAACTCACTTGTGTAGACCAGGCTGGCCTTGAACTCAGAGAGATTGCCGCCTCTGCCTCCCAAGTGCTAGGATTAAAGGTGTGCACCACTACCGCCCAGCAAGGGCGTATCATTTTTCTTGGTGCTCTTTGGTAATCTCCCCTGAGCATTTGGTGCTGGTCCTTCTTTTATTCCCAACTCTGGTGATTTTAATCCCATCTCCACCCTTTATTTTTATTACTCTACTTACAGGAATGTCAATTTTATTGATTTTTCAGGGAACCAACTTTTGGTTTGATTGGTTTTCTTTATCTAGTTTACTTAATTCCACTCTGACTCACCCACTTTGGCTGTTTGTTTCCCACCTGGTTTTGCCACAGTTTAACGTGGAGGATTATTGATTTTCCCACTACTTTGAAACATCTGTACCCACAGCCATAAAGCCACCCTGCGATGGTGGACTGGCCTTCTGTGTGTTTTGGTCAGTTGTACTTTTTCCTCTCTGAAAGTGTTTTCTCATTTTCTTCAGTCCACTTACTATTGAAGAATGCATCCCACCCTTCAGGTTTGTGAACCCCTCACATCTCTTTGCTGGTTTCTAGGATCACCTGCTGTCACTGTAGAGAATGCATTCAAATATTCTGAGGGGAAGCTTCGTTCCAGGCCCCTTGTCTGGTGTTCCCCCTCCGGGAGATGGTCTTTATTGGCATAAGAGAGGATTCACTGTTGAGGGGAGGAGGGTGCCTGTTGAGTCATGGTTCACAGTGATACTGTGGTCTTCTCTTTTCTCGTTATTCAGTCTGCCCAACTGTATCCATTTTGAAAGTTGGCACTGGAATTTCCCAATGTCTGTTCGTTGTGTTTCTCCCTTTCATTTCTGACAGTTGTTGCTCTTATGATTTTGGGACAGTTGTTATGGCCGTGTGTAGTGTGTCATCCAGCTAGGCTGACCTTTCCTGTCGGTGCAAAATGTCTCCTATGACATGGTTTTGTTTTAAAGTCTCCCTTCCTGCTCAGTGTTGAACCCAGGGCCCCATGCAGGGTAGGCACCACAACCGAGGTACCTACCGCCCCGGCCTCCTTTTTTCTCGTGAGACTGGGTTCGCCCAGTTGCCTAGGCAGAACTGACCCTGCAGTCCAAGCAGGCCGTGAAGTCCTGAGTAGCTGAGTCGCTGGCCAACCCCACAGTTCTGGTTTAAGCCTTACTCTAATATTAGCATAGCCTCTGTGGGTCCCTGTGGTTACGCTTTGAACAGTAGGCAGATGGCAGGTTCAAGGCTATCCTGGGCTACATAGATAGCAAGAGCTTGTCTCAAAACAAAATTTGAAAAACCCTAGGGCCAGTGAGTTGGTTAGGTCCGCTTTAGGTGACTGCTGATGAACATGGAGACCTGCGATGTGTGGTGACAGGAAAGGACCAGCTCTCACATGCTGACCTTTGACCCTTGTGTACACAGCATCGCACTCACACAGATAAATGCACACTAAAAATCAAAATGATTCCTACCCTATTACCTGCTTAATGTTTAATTAATGTTTTAATCTATGTCTGTCATTATTTTTGTCTTTTGTGTGTCCTTTTAACTTTAAGATAGTTTTTTGTCGATAATTGACTAATAGTGTAGTATTTAATTCCTTTAGTGATTATTTTAACTATAGATTGATAGCTTTTTTTTTTCAGTAGTTTCCCTGAGGCTTACAATACAGATTTTTGCTTGTCAGAATCCTTTTAATTTGTCCTAACTTCATTTGGGGGGGGGGGAGATAATGGAAAATCCTGCCTAATTACTCCCTCTGTCTTTTGCTGGTGTGAGGACTGTGTTTGCAGATTGTTTATGGGTGTTACAAACGTAAGCATGTATCTTCTAATTGTTACTATGTATAGATTTTACTCTTTTCAAAGATAAGGGGAGGGAAGGAGAAGTTAGTTACTCTGTCTGGCTTCCTTACCAGTTTTGGCCAGCCTCCCTTCTGTCTGTGGGTTTGAGTTACCACCTTAAACATTGCTTTCCTCCTGTGCTGTTTTGGAAACTCGCTCATGGAAGGCATTTTAAAACACCCCCAATAGTACTATAACATATTGGTTTTCGGCAGTTCCTTTGTAATCCGGTTAAGACAAGAAAGGCGTGCATGTGTGTACTTGTATTCTTGTAGTTTTGTTTAATCTTCTTTTGTGTGGGGAGGGAATGTTTTTTCTTGAAACAGATTTACCAGTGCAGCCGAGGCAGTCCTCCGCCTCCCACCCTACTCCTAGTGCCAAAATCACACGCGGGACCCACTCACTGTGTCTTTCATTTTTATGTACACATTCCAGTTTTGTCCTCTGGGTCCGTTCACGTGACCTCTGATGTCACTTGATTTCCACACGGAAAGCAACAGTTTCCCCTGTTCTTGTTTATCTGGGGACTTTGCTTTCTCCTGCAGTAAGGAGCTGTCTTAGGAGCTGATTCCTGGCTGATGCTTGTTTTCCTCTTCAGCACTTTGAACACCACCCCTCTGCTTTCTGAATTCGGCTGTGTCTGGTGAGAGGGCAGTGAGTGACTCATCTTACTGGGGTTCCCTGTGAGGGACATCATTTTTCTCCTGCTGCTTTCAAGATCTTGTCTCTGTCTCTGACATTCAGCTCTGGTTGGTGAGGTATGGGGACCTGTGTTTTGTACTTGAAGGTAAGGGGCTCCTTGGGTGGGAGGTCTGTTTAGAGTCTGTGCTCACAGACTCTGAGTCCTTTTCATGTTCTTTCCCTCTCTTCTCCCCGTCAGGATGCTCTTTATGCCTGTGTTGCTGCACTCGGCCCTGTCTGTTTCTCATAGGCACTGTTATTTTCCTTCTTCAGGCAGAATTATCTTGAAGTTCCTTGGCCCTTCTGTTAGCGCAGGTCTCTTGTTGAGCCCAGATAATGAGTTTTATTTCAGACACCGCCTGACTCCAGCTGCTCCTGGTTCTCAGTGATTGCTCTCCCTTTAAAAATGCTCTTCCGTCGGGTGAGATGATATCCTGTACTCCGTCAGTTCTTTATATCTAGTCTTTGGTTTCCTTTAGTTCTACAAATATTTGCTATTCTACATATACTTGCTATTCTGAAGTTTTGTTTTGGTTGTCGTTTTTTTGGTTTTCGGTTTTTTTTCCTGCTTAGTCTAATCTCTCTTCACAAATAATGTTTGTTTGTTTGTTTTTTTTTTGTTGTTGTTGTTTCCCCTCCGTAAGGACTACATCTCCCTGCATTTAAGGTTAATATTGTGACAGCCATGGACACTAATCTCATACCTGGGGGAGGGTGTCTTATTTGCTAGTGTCCCGGTTTGGTTGGACGGGGCAGTCTGAGTCCAATCTTCTGTATGCCTGATGGTTCTCTCTGGTCAACTTTGCGTTCCTGAATGCTCTGCCCTCACTGGCACCGTACTTGGCCTCTACTACCTGCAATGATGTGATGGTACTCTGGATGATGCCACATCACAGTGGGCACTGGGGGTCATCAGTGGGCACTGGGGGTCATCCTTATTGTTTCCTTTCTCCTTCAAGACAGTTTCTTGCTATGTAACCCAGATTAGCCAGGTATTCTCCATCTTCCCGACTTAGTTCCCAAGTGTAAAAATTCTGGGTGCCCTCCCACCTCAACCCCCTCTTTATCATTCAGGACCCACGTCTTCATCCTCTTGCTAGCCCTCTTGAGCTCACACCTGTGCTCTGTTCTGAGTATCTGTCCCTTGCGGAGAGCCTTGAATTCTCTGCCCCCATACCTGTCCCCAGGACAGAACCTCAGATGCTGCTCCAGAGCTGGTAGCAAGAACAGTGGTGAACCTATTGGGCCAATAGCTTCCTCTGAGGACAGGCCCTGGGTGACCTCTGGTCTTCTCCTCCTGGAGGGAGCCCCCACTCTGTGGATGCCATGATGGTGGCCCCTAGTATTCTCAGCTGTACACTTGTGTGGAGCTCCTGTCCCGAGTGTGCTGGCTGGGCATGGAGCCCAGAGCGGAGAAGCTAAACAGGGGAAGAGATGCTGACCGCAGCTGGACCACGCTGCATGCATAGACCGGCTGTCTCGCCAGCTCAGTTCTCTGCAAGTGCTTACCTCACTGTTCTGTTTAACTTGAACCCCTGGGGTTAGAAGTAGGGAAGGCGCTTCATCCAGGCTGACCACAGGCCTTGGTGCTGTTATCTGTCAGTGCCATCGAGGAATAAACTCGGGGTGGAGTGTTCCTTGGTGGCTCATTGTTGACATGGAGCAGTGTTGTTCAGCATCTGCCGCAAAGCAGGAACCTTAAAGCTTGTTGGGAGTGAAGGCACCATGTTGGGTGGTAAAGCTGTTTATTGTGACGCCCCCTGGGCCAGAGCCTTGCTAGGCCCTCTCAGCTGTCTGTGAGCTGTGTTGCAGTGAACTTGTGTGGAACTGTTTGGGGCAGAGGTTGCTGTCATCCACTGCAGTATTGGTGGCCCGAAGAGTGCTCTCTGCAGGGTGACGTGACAGGCCTGGGTCACTGAACCCTCCCTTCTCTGCTCATCTTTGAAGCCCTGCTAAGGAAGAACATTTCCTGCTGACCGACCGCACCCTCCACTGTTACCTGTCAATGCCATTGAGGGGAAAACTTGGAGTTGAGTGTTCCAACCCTCTGGTATGTTGGTAAGGAGAGTCAGAAAGGACTCCTGAAGAGAGAGACAGCATCCAGAGCTCCAACAGCCTGTACATACGGAGCACCCTGACTCCAGCTTCCCTGGCTCTCGGAGTCGCTGCCACAGTGATGTGGTTATCACCGGTGGAAGTGCCATGACATGGCCTTATTTGTGCAACTTCAGATTGGGACGCTGGCCTCCATCCCTGCTTGCTTTACTCTGGCCAGGCAGTGGGTGCTCCCAGTCAGTTTCCCAGGGGACCCTGTCTGGAAGCCAGGAGTGGGGAACTGAACATGGCACACCTCCAGCAATGCTGTCCAGCTTCCTTGGTGAGCTAGGGCTCCATTCTCAGAACACTGATTCTGGGTCGCTGAGCTGTCCTTGCCAGTCCTTTGTCTGTTGTGGGTGAGGGCAGTGCTAGGGAGAGTCCAGACCACCAGTCTGGTCTGGAAGGCCAGGAAGGCCATTTCAGCTGTCCTGGAGCCCTCAGGGCAGGCCAGAACCTAGGTCAGAAAACCATCTGAGTCAGAGCTTCCCAGGTCAGGACCAGAGAGAGGAAGTTCAAATAGGCAGAAACCAGAGCCCAGCACACGTTTACCAAGGTCAAGAGCAAATCAGGGATCCGCTCTTGGGGGTACACTCCTGCGGGTACGATAACAAGAGTCACAGCAATTTATTTGGTCTCTTTTGTCTGCAGGACACTGAGACCTGTTGACATCAACATTCTGGGAAATTGTGGAGAGACAGCCTTGTGTTTGGGAGATAACTTCAAATGGCTCAAGGGAAAAATAATAATTCTAGTCCAAATTTAACTTGACGATGTCCAAATAAATAAATAAAATAAAAACAAAAAGCTCCAAGCCTAGCCAGCTTGCTTGAGGTTCACACACAACCTTCCTTCTGCCACTAATGCTCACAGGAACTCTGACTGGCAGGCACAGCCCCTAGTCCCAGGGCCAAGCCTGCACGAGATTCCAGGGCTTGGAACCTCACCTGGAGAGATGACAAGAGCCACCTGGCTCAAGCCTGCTACAGGCCAGCAGCACTAGGTTTCACTCCACCCAAATTCAGGTCAGATCCATCAAGAGATTTTTAAGATAACAGTAATAACCTCCTGCAACATGTGTGTGTGTGTGCTTCGTGGGGAAGGGGTTTGAGAGGTGACTCTTCCCTTGTGCTGCTGAGCCTGCTTCTTTCTGGTCTCCTGTGTAGAACCCTGGTCAGTTGTTGAATTGCCCAGCTGGGGGCAGAGTGCTATATTTCCTGTCTCCTCTGATGGTTTAAAGCTGTCTCCCCTAATGCCGCTGTCCCCCAGGATGGTGGGAGCTGTTCTGGATTGTTGACCCAGGACTCTGTGAGGACTGCGGGCCATGGGGATGCTCATTTTTTGGGGGGTAAGAATCCCCTTGTGACCTCATGAGGTCACAACTGTGGCCTTGTTCAGTGAGGCTCAGGACAAGAGTGGTCAGTGTTACTTTCAGCTGACGTGAATTCCTCTCGGCACTCGCAGATTCACAGATTAAGGTGTGGGTGGCCAGCTGGGCTCCTGCTCACTCCAGTCCACAGTCTAGACGTGTTTCTTTGCCACAGATATTATGGGACAGTATGGCAGCCACAGGAAACCTTCCTGGAGCTGGGCTGTAGTACTCCATTGTGTAAATGTACCACATTTTTCTTATTCATTCTTTGGTCGAGGGGCATTTAGGTTGTTCCCAGGTTCTGGCTATGACAAAGCTGCTACGAACATAGTTGAGCACATGTCCTTGTGGCATGATTGAGCATCCTTTAGATATATACCCAAAAGTGGTATTACTGGGTCTTGAGGAAGGTTGTTTCTTTTTTTTTTTTAAATATTTATTTATTTATTTATTTATTTATTTATTATGTATACAATATTCTGTCTGTGTGTATGCCTTCAGGCCAGAAGAGGGCAGACGACGCCATTACAGATGGTTGTGAGCCACCATGTGGTTGCTGGGAATTGAACTCAGGACCTTTGGAAGAGCAGGCAATGCTCTTAACCTCTGAGCCATCTCTCCAGCTCCGGAAGGTTGTTTCTTAATTTTCTGAGAAATCGCCACACTGACATCCAGAGGGGTTGTACCAGCTTGCATTCCCACCAGCAATGCAGAAGTGTTCCCTTTTCCCTACAACCTCTCCAGCATAAGTTGTCATCAGTGTTTTTGATCTTGGCCATTCTTATTAGGTGTAAGATGGAATCTCAGAGTTGTTTTGATTTGCAGTTCTCTGATGACTAAGGATGTTGAATATTTCCTTAAGTGTCTTTCAGCCATTTTAGATTCCTCTGTTGAGAGTTCTCTGTTTAGGTCTGTACTCCATTTTTTTTAATTGGATTATGTGTTATTTTGGTGACCAATTTTTTGAGTTCTTTGTATGTTTTGAAGGTCAGATCTCTGTCTGATGTGGGGTTAGTGAAGATCTTTTCCCATTCTGTAGGCTGTCATTTTGTCTTGTGGACCATGTCTTTTACTTTACAGAAGCTTTTCAGTTTTAGGTCCCATTTATTAATTGTTTCTCTCAGTATCTGTGCTGCTGAGGAAGTGGTTCCCTGTGCCAGTGCGTTCAAGTGTACTTCCCACTTTTTCTTCTATAAGGTTCAATGTGGCTGGCTTTATGTTGAGGTCTTTGATCAATTTGAACTTGAGTTTAGTGCATGGTGATAGATATGGGTCTATTTTCATTCTTCTACATGTTGATATCCAGTTATGCCAGCACCGTTTGTTAAATATGCTTTCTTTTTTCCATTTGATATTTTTTGCTTCTTTATCGAAAATCAGGTGTTCGAAGATGTGTGGATTGATATCCGGGTCTTCTATTCAGTTCCAGGCTTGAACTTTTGACAGGGGCTCAGAGAACCCAGGCCCTGCCTGCCAGCATCCCAGACACCGCCGCCGCTCTCTGGAGGACGCGTCTTGTTCTCACTTTGCTCCTATGGGAACGGGAAGGCTTTGCCTGAAGTGGCGCAGACAAGCCACACGAGGGCGCTGGCGGTCTGCCGTAAGAAGGGCCCTGGGTTGTAAACCTCAGGTGTCAAAGCTGCCTTGTATAACTGTGCTGTTCTTGGTGGGGGTGGCAAGGTGACATCCTCCACTGCCCTAGCGATGGGCCCTTGAGGGCAAACAACAGCAACAACAAGAGCTTCCTGGCCTGGCTTTGGTTTCTTTCTGCTCTCAGCACTGTGTTGGACCCAGCGTTTTTCCCTGTGAGAGAAGTGTTGGGGCTACCCTGGGTGCAGGTTCTGCTAGCTGGGTTCAGGACGACTTGACTTGTCCTTAGACTCGAGGATGCTGCATTTTCTTCCATGTGCTCCTGGGCCACTTTCTGACCATCCCTTTTTCCCATATTTTTTTATTGGGTTGTCCATCCATTTGCACATCACAGATTCAGAGTGACATTGGGGCTTTCAGCAAAGCTTCTTTTAGGTTATGAAGTCTCAGTGTCCTGCAGCGCTCTTTACTGTCTGTCTTCACTGGGGTGCTGTGCCTCCCCTGTCATCTCTAAGTCTTCTCACAGCCTCTCAGCAAACAGCTGTCCTGGGACTCATCCCTTGTCCCTTATCCCTTGCTACCTGCTGTTGAAGGGCTACCCCTGGCTTCCAGGTCCCTGATCACCGCCTGCCATATGTGATGACATTGCATTCGGCCAATGACTTCTTTCTGCTACTCTGTTGGGAATCTGTTTACCTCTGACGGTCAGTGAGCTCTCCTGCTGGAACACACAGGGAGGCAGTGCAGCCTGGACACGCCCGCCCCGCCCCGCCCCGTAGTTCAGGGCAGCTCTGCTCGCACCTGCTGCTCCAGAGCAGGCTCCTTTCAGGATTGGGCTTCTCACCTGAGGGCCCAGGGCCTGCTGCCCCTTAGGCCATCATCAGGATGCATTGGAGCTGCGAGTGAGTCCAGGCCGGCTTGGTATCAAGAGGGCTCTAGAATGGAGATAAACTAGAGCCAAGCATAGTCCTCAGGCCACCAGCACTTGAGACTTAACTGTACATGGCGTGTGGTGATGTTCCCATTTCCTCTTGCATGGCTGTAGCCCTGCAGTGAGCCCTGAGTCAAACTTTCATTGATGTGTTGATGGCACTTCTAGGCTGTTAGGCCCATATGTGTGTTGCTGAGGCTGGGGAGGGGACCCCAGAGACCCCAAACCCAGAAAGGCAGGTCTTTATTGTGGAGCTTCTCCTGGGCCCAGGCTCCAGTGAGACTTGTAACCTTGGACAGGGTGGTTCCTTAACGTCTCTGAGCCTGGTAAGTGGGGTGGGTATGGGGCCACATTACCTCCAAGCTAGATCGTGTGTGATGCACAGCTAGATCGTGTGGTGCAGGTAACCTGGTCAGTGTGTGCTTTCTGAGGTTTCTCCAGATTACTCCTTTTTGTCCTGGTCCACCCCCAAAACCAAAAAAGAGCTTCCCGGGTAGTATTAGAAATGACCTTTTTTATGTGTTGAGTCTGAGTAATTGGGAGGAAGTTAGCCACTGCCCAACCGCACACACATGCATGCACACACACATGCACACACACTTTAATGTGTACCACACCAGCACAGGCTGTTTTCCTGTAGCAGAGGGAGATGGTGACCTGCTGATTCACCTACACAGTTTGGACGCAGACTGCAGAAATGCTGATGCAGGGCAGGCCGGGCCTCTGAAAACCCCAGGGCTGCAGCTTTGCTGTGGTCTGCAAGTTACAATCAGTCCAGCTTTCCCTTGCAAACAGGCACACCAGGTCCGTCATCTGCTAGCTGTTTTCCTTGTATTCAGTGGGCTGGGGTTCAGTGGGAGAGCATTTGTTTAGAATGGGTGAGGTTCCCAGGACAATGACAAAAATAGAAAAGAAAGAAAAATCCCATTCCTCATAAAAACAGCCATACGTAGCAAGAATTTAGTGCCCCGTGTCCCTTGGCCCCACCCACCTACACCTGCTGGATGTGCCTGTCTTGGACTTGCCATCTAAGAACCAGATCAGACGTAGCCCTGCCACACTCCCTCTTAGAGGTTTTCCCTTCTCATCTGAAGCTTCCCTGAAGCTATCGCCATCTCCAGGGCCCCAAGTATTTATCTGCTGAAGTGTCATTTAGTTCATTTGTGTGATTTCTTGTGACTATTTCACAGAATCTATCACCAAGCAAGAAGGGATATTGCTGTGGCCACCAAGTATGTAGTAATAGTGTGCTGGGCATTGACTGGATCCTCCCACGGGCTAAAAACACCGTAAGACTCATAGACTGATGCATTAACCCTTAGAACAGTCCCGGGAGGTGGGTGCGTTAACCCTTAGAACAGTCCCGGACCCTTAGAACAGTCCCGGGAGGTGAGTGCATTAACCCTTAGAATAGTCGCGGGAGGTGGGCGCATTAACTCTTAGAATAGTCGTGGGAGGTGGGTGCGTTAACCCTTAGAACAATCCCGGAAGGTAGGTGTATTAACCCTTAGAACAGTCCTGGACTCTGAGAACAGTCCTGGGAGGTTGGGTGCATTACCCCGAGTGGATGGAGACACAGGGTTAACCAAAGTTATAGAGGACAAAGCTGTAGTTCTAACCCAGGAGTCAGATTCCAGAGGCTGTGGTACAATGTACAACGCTCCTTCCTAGAACTTTTGGGATTAAGTTAAAGGACTTTAGTAGCCTCTCTGTTGACTTAACGTTGGTACCAAGAGTCTCTGGTCTCTTGTTGGAATGCTCTCATCCCCCCACACTGACCTCAGCCTGCTTGCTTCCTCTCCATGCTGACTTTGACTTGCTCATGTCTCTTCTCACACTGAATTTGAGCTCTTCACATCTCCCCACCGGCTTTGACCCACTCAATTCTCCTCCCACGGTTTGTATTTTTTTTTCTCCACACTAACCTTGGATTGCTCCGACCCATTCATGTCTCCTCACTATGGCCTGATGTGTCACGAGGTTCAACTCCCCTCACTGACTTGACCTGCCCATGCCTTGGTATTTCTCTCCCCATAAGCTTCAGCTGGCTCACCCAACTGAGGCATCTCTATCTCTCTCTCTCCCGCCCCCAGACTTTGACCCTCACCATTTCTGGCACTGGAGCAGTTTTGCAGACTACGTGCAGTGTGTCCTGGCCTTCACAGGCGTGGCAGGCTATATCACCTACCTGTCCATCGACTCGGCATTGTTTGTGGAGACGCTGGGCTTCCTGGCTGTGCTGACCGAGGCCATGCTGGGTGTGCCGCAGCTGTATCGAAACTACCGCCACCGCTCCACGGAGGGCATGAGGTAGGGATTTTCCTGAGGAGGTTCCTTCCGACAGCACTCCCTGGGGCCATTGAGCACTGGCAGTATGATGAAATCACCCTGCTTAAGCACACTGGGCCTTTGACTCTTAGATGGGGTAGGGGAGGGAAGCAGAGGCCCACCTCTGTGGGGCCAGGGCCTATCAGAAACTGCAGATCAGTCCCAGGATGAGCTATGACGGGGCAGGTGACCTTACCAAAGGTGTTCCAGCTATGACTTTTTCACAGTGGGACTTGCCACAGTCCACCAAAGATACAGTCCACAAAGTGTCTGGAGAAGCGGGGCGAGGGGCGGGGGGAGATAAAGTTGTGCTGTCAGGATTCTATTAGAAAGTGTCTGGAGACATCTGTCTAGCACAGGACAGTCCCCATAGAGCACTGGAAAGTCTTGAAGAAAAGGGCATCTACTGAGCACAGATCAATGGGTGAGCTGGAGGGAAGAGCCCAGCCGTGTGTTTAATTTGGCGCCATCCCTGAGAACCCATGGAACTTCACACTGAGACCCTTTAACTTCTCAGAGATCCCATCCACCTCTGAGACACCATCCTGCTTCTACCTGAGACCCTGTCCCCTCCTCACCAAGGCCACCCTACCTCTTGTGGAAGACCCTCAGAGACCCCCTTGAGGGTTCTGTGCGCTCTTGTGCATAGTGGTGGCATTTTGATGTCAGAGGAATCATAGCCTCCTGTCTTGTTGAGAAAACCACATCCTGGAAAGAAGGGACGGTGCTTGAGGCTTGGGGTCGTGCCAGATGCCAGGTTTCGGATTTCAGTAGCTCTCTGAGGTTCTTTTTATTGGATGCAGGACTGCAAGTCATCTGAGGCTTGTGTACATGTGTGGAGTGTAGGTCCATGTGTGAGGTGTATGTTAGGTATAGACTGCAGTGCAGTGTGGTTCAGGGTGAGGGACGTTGGTGCCACTAAAGCTCTAACATGATACAGGGCAGAGTTAGGGTGACAGTTGTGACCACAGTGGATCAAGTTTCCCAAGTGAGGATGGATGGAGCCCTGAATGGAGTCTGGATGCTTTTTTACATCTGTGGAGGCCGGAGTTGTGAGGATCCCAAAACTCTGGTTTGGAGCTGGTAGATGTACAGGTAGTACTCCAGCTCAGAGTCCATGTCAATTCAGAACATGGAGGAAAGACACAGGTGACTTCTGGAGATCACTAACTCTTTGCTGTTCCAAAACGTGAGTGCCGGTGACCCTTACTCAGCTGAGAGCAGAGGTGTTTTAGAGAAGGTGTCCTGGGACCGAGGAGGAGCCAGTGTTTGGAGATATAGGGCTCACTGCTAATGTATCCTCTCAGGGCAGGGTGCTTGCTGCCTTGGGGCAGGGTCACAGAGGCACTTGCCGGCCAAGCTTCCATTACTGCAGGGGCAGATGCTATTATTAGGATTGCCCCAGGAATCCTAGTTGGGGATATCTCAGGCCCCACCACGTCCTCACCTTCTCCTGATGGAGGACTGGGCTACCCCAGATCAGGTCCCCCCATGGCCCATGTCCTCACCTTCTCCAGATGGAGGCTGGACTACCCCAGATCAGGTCCCCTGTGTCCTCATCTTCTCCAGAAGGAGGGCTGGACTACCCCATATCAGGTCCCCCATGTCCTCACCTTCTCCAGAAGGAGGTCTGGACTACCGCATATCAGGTCCCCCATGTCCTCACCTTCTCCAGAAGGAGGACTGGACTGACTACCCCACATCAGGTCCCCCATGTCCTCACCTCTAGATGGAGTGCTGGACTACCTAAGATCTTGGGGTTGTGACTCTTGAAACCACGGGAAGTGCAGTTTCAAATAAATTTGATGGGGTGTGGGTGCTTCTTGTGATGGATTGAACTGTTATGTTTAATACATGTGCACACACGTAAACAAACACACCTGGAAACTAGAGGCTGCTGACAGGTGGGTCACACAACCGGGTAGGTTTTAACACTTTCCTCTAAGGAACCGTGTAGCCCATTGCACCATCATGTATGTGAACATACACAGCCCCACGGGCACATATACAGAGTTCCTACCTCGGAGCCACTGCTCGAGATATATTTGAATAATTTCTCTCTTGAAAAACATTAGCTGGCTGTGGATTTGGAGCCTGTGATGAATGACGATACATTTGGAATGACTTTACTAATTAATGCAGCAAACCCCTACAAGGCTGATCCTGGGGGTATTTGCATTCTCCTTCCTCCAGGTTTTTACTAGCTTTGAAGACTGTTCCCTAACAAGTAATTACGGGAGCACAGGGGTGGGCGTGAAAGATAAGAGGGAGGCAAGCAGGAGGCAGCCTTCAGCAGCATGGAACAGGAAGGAGTAGCTAGGGAAGGCACCGGGAGTGCAGAATTTGGAGGGAGAGGCATTGCAGTCTGAAGAATCCAGTAGGGAAGGTGCTCAGAGGCAGGGCTCACGTGAGTGAGGCCTGGAGGCCATGTGAGATCGGGATGAGAAGGAGGCAGGCAGATTTAGATCGTGGGCAGTTAAAAAGGAGGCTGGGGGACAGGCCCCTGGACCGTGCCACCGGGCCACTCTGCAGGATCCAGCTGGGACTCTGGGCTCTCTTGCTATAGTGAGATGCTCCAGAAACTGGGTTTTGCTTAACCAATCTCACAGATCTAGCCTTGGTTCCCTGAGCAGGCCCCTTGTGTTTATATAGCCTTTTGGGAAAGTCAGCTTGCTGCTTCTGGGCCATGTCCTTGTCACTACCAGACCTCTGTAATCAGCCTGTGCTATTTGCTTATCTCTGTAAGAAGAAGCAGGAAGACCAGGTACCACCCACTGGAGCATACCATGCATATACCACAAGTCGCTTGCTTGCCAAGTACCTTCTGGTGCATGTCAGTGCAGGCACTGGCTCTGGTAGCCGGCACCATGTTCTAATTTTGGAACAATCTCCTCACCATAAAGGCTGAGCAACTCGAACACATTAGCAGCCATGCCCACCTGACCCAGACTCCTCCACACCACTCACCTGTGTTCTGTCTTTGCTGATTGGCCTCTTCTGGTCATTACACACCTGTAGAATCACATAGTGTGTGGCGGTCTGTGTCTGGCCAGAGCTTCATTCCTGTGCATGACTTCATTTTGTGAATGGACCAGATGTCTGTCTGTCTTCAGTTGGCGGACGCTATGACTCATGCTCTCCTGACTTGTACAGGTTTTCCTGCGTACATACAATGTTTCCCTTCATCGAGAAAGCGTGGAGGCATAGAATGGGTCCCGTGGTGGCTTGGCGTGTGATTGTCTGTGGAACCGCCAGCCTGTTTTCCAGAGAGGCACATTTTCATGTTCCACCAGGTGTGTGGAAAGAGGGGCGTGCCGGTCCCTGCTAGGTCTTCGGGTTTGTTCTTTTTTCCCAGCATCCTTGTGGGTGTGAAGTGCTCAGCTCACGGTGGTGGTTTGGTTTGCCCTTCACTGACAAATGATGGTGAACCTCTTGTAGCCCTGGCTGTATCTCTGAAGAAGTCTCTCTGGGGTCCCTACCCATTTAATGTGTATTCATAGTGTTTGATTACTGAACTATAAGAGTTAAGATTCTATGGTATTAGAATCATATCACATATATGATTTATAAATATTTCTCTTATATCCCACTCTGGGTTATGTGCCTACTTTTTCAGGGTTGTCTATTGTGATGCCCAAGTTTCAACTTTAGGGGATGGGAGTGGTTTAGTTGGTAGAGTGCTGGCCTAGCATTCCTTGGAGGTTTGATCCTCAGTACCACACAAGCTAGGCATGGGGTACACACCTATAAACCCAGCATTAGAAGGCAGAGGCAAGAGGATTATGAATTCAAGGTCATCCCCAGCTATGTTAGGATTGTAAGGCCAGTCTGGGAGACTTAAGACCCTGTCAGCTTTGATGGAGTGTGTTTGCATTTTCTTTTATTGCTTTTGCTTTTGGTGTCTCATCTAAAAGAACTTTGTCTGACCCAGGGTTACAAATACCTCCAAGGGGATATGAGTTGGGTGGGTGTCAGCCCTGGGGGAGCTTTTGTAGGCGGTGGCGGTGGCGGCTTAGTCCTGGACTGAGGTCAGCATGGTCAGCGTGTCAGTGGGCTGACGCTGGGAGGCAAGGCGAGCAGGTGCAACAGTTGGTTTTACTGTCCTGGGTGCCAAAGAGAGGCACCCCTGTCGGCTGCCCAGGGCAAAGATGAGGTGAGGAGGTATTTTAAGAGCAGTGATCTGGCAGCCTGGTTCGGAAGAAAAATGCTGGAGCCAGGAATGAGGTAATGAGAGCCTAGATTAAAACAGTGGGGGAGGACGGACAGGTCGGGCCAAGAGGCCCATTGGAGAGAGAGAGCAGTCAGCCCTGGGCAGAGAGGGAGCAAAGAGGGAGCTGGAGCCATGGCTAGGCCTCCCTATGGTCTTGATCTCCCTCCCTCCACTCCCTGATCTTGAAGTTGAAAATCTAGGCCTCTGAGATGACAGCCTACTCCACACCCACGCTGGCTCCACTGCAAGGCTCTCTGCCTGGGAAAACGGATATCCTGTACCCTGGGTAGCTTTGGTGAGACCCCAGGCCAGCTGTTTCCTCCATCCAAGAATGAGAGATGGACTCTTTGGGATGTGATATATCTTTAACTACTCCCCCCCCCCCCCCGGTCATTTTCCTAGACTGCTCTTGGGCTTTTTCTCTTTTCCTTTCTCCTCTTCCCCACTTTGAGACAGGATCTCTCTATGTAGTCCTAGAACTTGTTAAGTGAACTAGTCTGGCCTTGAACTCACAGAGACCCTCTTGCCTCAACCTCCTAAGTACTGGAATTAAAGGCATATACACACCATCAGTCTGGCTGTTCAACACTGGATCCGCCTGCCTTAGTCTCTTGAGTGCTGGGATTTCAGGGGCAGTGGCCGCTCTTTGCACGTAAAGATTACCACTAACGTAAAGGACTGGGGAAATCCTGCGTGGAGAAAAGCTGGTGTCCATTGCCCCACAGCAAACAAAGCACTAACAGTCCCAGGAAATTGACCGCGAATTTGCCCTGTGTACAGTGGCCCTGTAGCTTCTCCTGTGTAGACCATGGTCTCCTTTCCCCTTGCTACTCTCTGAGCCATTCAGAGCATGTCAAAACCTCAGCATGATTAGATTCCTGTCCCAGGACCAGAATGCTGCTGGCGTCAGCAGCAAGCTGTCTTTCCTGGAGGATAGAGACCATCCGAAGGAAGGATCCAAGTGGCTAAGAATATCCCTGTCACTGGGCAGTGCCATGCTCCAGCAATTACCTCATGTCTCCACTTGGTGTTACAGACACAACTATGTGCTTGGGGCCGATGGGATCTTAACAGTGAGGGCAGCTGGGCAGGTGGCCTGGGCAGGGGCAGGTGGCCTGGGGCTAAGGGCTACAGCTGTACATCCTGTGCTGCGGCCTGTCTCGGCCAGACTTTGGAGTTGAGCCCAAGGGATCCCAACCTACTTAGTATGTGACATTGGGCGAATTATTTAAGCCCCATCTTTCTGTGTCTAATTGGGTCACACAGGTCCCATGCATGTTTAGTCCCAGCTCGTGCTCACCATGCATCTGTGACTCTGAGGAGCAGGTTGGCCACCTTTGCTGTAGGCTCTTCTTAATCGATGTTGGTTTGCAGAAGACCGCATGAGTCACAGCTGGTTCCAGTTTCTTTCTAGGCCACAACGTGTTCCTTGTACAGCCCAGGGACATGTGCCATTGGCTTTAAGACTGAACCCTGAGAGTTCAGCACCTGCTTTCAGCTTGGGATACATGACTGTCCAGGCATTTCCTGCGGGCCTGGACAGGGGTGACTGTCCCAGAAGCCTCTGGAAGTTTGGCAAGTCTGTCTGTTGTAGGGGGATCCTAGTCTCTGAGAGATGCCTCCTGCCTAAGCAGGGGAGTGACCCCAACACTCCCCGTGCTCTGTTCCTCTGTTGAGGGACTGCAGCTGAGGTGATTTCATTCCCATCACCTGCTTCTATTACTCTAGGTATTCTGAACCCAACAGTTTGGCTTCACCCAGTTTTTAAAAGTAACTTATTTATTTTTATTTTATGTGCATTGAGTGATGTTCTCGCTTTCATGTATGTCTGTATGAGAGTATTGCATCCCCTAGAATTGCAGTTAACGTAAGCTGCCATGTGGTGCTGGGCATTGAACCTAGAAGAGCAGCCAGTGTTCTTAACTGCTGAGCCATCGCTCCAGCCCCTGGCCTTACCTGACTTTAAAATGATAACAGAAAGCCTTACTGCCACAGAAGATCCCATGGAAGTTGTCTCCTATTCATTTGGTGCTGTAGGATTATGAGGGACATTGCCACTTGTCCGAGAGGTGAAATCTGGGGTTCCTGACCATGTCATACAGACTGACTTCAGCCACCTGCAGCCTCAGACTTGTCCAACCACATGAGAAACATTAGCCAATAGTAACCTCCATATGGCCCTACGTTATCATACCTACCCATCGGGGTCCTTTGGATTCTGTAAGTGCGTGGTGTCTTCTCATAATTTGGTTTTCCAGTAATGCTGTGTGTTTGTTTTGAGATAAAGTCTTGTAGCTGAGGCTTATCTTGAACTCCTAATCCATCTGCCCCCACCATTCAAGTGCCACCACACCTGGGTATGCTGCCCCCTTTTGTTTTGGGGCATCTGAGCTGCAGCACTGGGATTGGCAGAAAGAGACAGCCATTTCAGGAAGGAGTAAGCTGGTGTCCCCAAGAGGACAGGAAGCTGGCATACTGCAGAACGGTGGCCAATGAAAGTGGTTGTGCCTAGCTTGTGGGATGTCTCCTCTGCATAGTGTATTAGGGGGCTTGTAGCTGTAAGCGCCAATCAGCTGTTTGCCTGGGGGCATCAGCTGCAGCCTGCACACTTGGACTGCCTGTGGTTTAAGTTAGTGCCACAGGTTCAGCTGCCAGGGAAGCTGAGTTTGTTTGCACCTATTGTACAGCAAAACAGTTACGTTATATCTGTGTTATCTAATGCCATGGGAAGACAAGGGACGTGTGGGGCGATAGTGGTCGTTTCTGTTTCTCTAATGGAAGAGTCTCTTGAGAGAAGACCCCAGGGCAGTCGCCTTATACTTTGTGTCCTGCTTCTGCCTTCACCGTCCCCCACATCCGTAGCACCCAGTATGGAAACCTACTGGACCAGGCTAAAGACCCCTGAGGTCCTGGCCTCCCTGGGTACCAGCCTTTATTGCTCTCTGTGATTAGGCCATTCTGAAGGCCAGGCCAGAGCCATGGTCTGATCCACGGGGGTCAGAACACCCATGTCCTAGTGTGAGGTAGATTGTCCTCTCTCTCTGGGACCAGGAAAGAGTGCAAGGTGATAGGGTGGACAGGCTTGGGTCAGGGGATCCCACCTCCTTCTGTGGTTCCCATTTCCTAATGTGCCTTAATCCTTTGGGTCATACAGCTGACCTCTATATATGTCCCTGTTCTTGGGTCAACACTGACTGCCCCTTTGTATTCTTACAGCCTGAAGATGGTGCTCATGTGGACGAGTGGTGACACCTTCAAGACAGCCTACTTCTTGCTCAACGGCGCACCTCTGCAGTTCTCGGTCTGTGGTCTACTACAGGTCATGGTGGACCTGGCTATCCTGGGGCAGGCCTATGCCTTTGCTCACCATCCCCAGAAGCCCGCCCCCCATGCAGTACACCCTGCCAGTGCCAAGGCTCTCTGAGGCATCTGAGGAAGACAAGGATATGCGACCAATCAGCCGTGGGTGCTGAGTGCCAACCTATGCTTCCGCATTAGGGAGACTGGCCCTGCGCACTCCACAGATGAACAGGCCAGTTGTGGGCAGAGATGTGAAGTTGAGTGTTTGTCCCCATAGCCTTCAGGTGGGGGACTCAGGGACAGTGGAGCTAGGGCTGGCTCTGGGGTGTTTTCAAGGTGATGGAAAAGGCAGGTGTCTTTCCTCACTTCCTTCAGACAAACACTGGCCTGACCCTGAAAGAGGTTCATGCAGCCGAGCAAGATGGCAGGCACAGCAACGCGCTGAGTCCCTTCCTCTCAGCCAGTTTCCCTCAGCGAGCCTCGTCTCCTAGCAGGGCTTGTGGCGCGCTAGACAGTGTGCGGTCATAGCTGCTGGTGGCTGGTCTGTCCTCAAGCCCTGTTCTGCCCTTGTGTGCCATGGGTGTGTCTGCTGCACCCTGTGGAGATGGAAGTCACTGGCCTGACACTGGTCACTGTATTTTGCCCCTCTCCTCTTTTTACTCACCATGAGATCATTTTTTTTTTTTTTTTTTTTTTTGGTTTTTCGAGACAGGGTTTCTCTGTGGCTTTGGAGCCTGTCCTGGAACTAGCTCTTGTAGACCAGGCTGGTCTCGAACTCACAGAGATCCGCCTACCTCTGCCTCCCAAGTGCTGGGATTAAAGGCGTGCGCCACCACCGCCCGGCTCACCATGAGATCATGTATGCTTGGCAGCCCTGTGCTGACCTGGCTGGCTCCTGGGTCCAGAATGTTCTAGATGCTTCTGCATAACAGTTTCTTCTCTTCTGCTGGGCAGAAGGTCTTTTTGTGCGTATAGTGATGCCATCCATCCAGTCAGCACAATAGCTCTGATGGTCATGGTGGCTCACCAGATGGCTGGAGAGGCCACACTGTGCATCTTCAAATTTCCCTCAGATAGTCTAAGTGTGTGAGCAAGATTCTTGCTTACTCCCTGGCTTGTAAGTTGTTTATTTAAAAAAAAAATGAAGGGGGATGTCTGTAGTGGTAATTGCCTCCAAAGTAAATGCCATCGGTTGCAGGCCCAGCTGCTGAATGAACATGCGCCATGTGGTGTCTCTTAAGTCAGTAAATCGTATGTGGGTCTGGTGGGGAGGATGGAATCGCAGCAGGTGCACAAGGCAGGAGGGATGGGAGATGTAGGGTAGTGGGTGGTGGTACCACCAATCTGTGTAGAAGGGTGACAGGCACTAATTTGAGGGGCGGGTGCTGGTACAGGGTTGCACTGGGTTGAAGGGTGCATGTGGCCCTTAGGAACCTCAGTCCATGCATGAGGGCATCTGTCTGGCATTTAAGGATGTGGACTTGTGTGATGAAATGGACTCACATTGCCCTCCATGAAGCTAGCAGAGGGTTCCAGGTAACCCAGAGATGTACAGTCATGGCTGGGATTGTGCTTTTCCAAGCTGTGGAAGTATAAGGTTTGGGGGACTACTCTGGACCAACAGTGAGGAAAGAGAAGCTCGGGAGTGAGGCACTGCCTGGGCTTGCTTCTGTTCTCTAGCCTGGTGGGGTGCCGGTAGACTTCGGGGTCATTGCCTGCATGGCGGAGGCTGCACCTCACCACAGTTCTGAGCACACAACAAGCCCAGCTGGCTCTTGGGGTGTGAGAAAGACCTGCTTTCTGCAGCCCCATCATTGCTGTGGTTGTGGTTACTGTAAGGATCACAGGCACCGAGGTTGCAGCCAGTGCACGGTGGTGTCTTGCCGAGTGTTTCCATATGACTTCACCTACGTCCCAAGAGCACTGGTTGGAATGTGGGGAATACGTGTTCTCTGAAACCAAACAGGAAGCTGAAGCCACTGCATGCTCAGCCCTCTATCCTTCTGGGAAGTTTTTCAGGAGGTGGAGGAGTCTTCCTGGATCTCTCTAGGCAGAGAAGCCCAGAGCAGGTGGTTTGCTAGTTCAAAGGAATGTGTCCTTCCCTGCCCACCATTCTCAACAGAGCTGGTTGTCACCCCATACCATATGGTAATTCAAGGTGGCTTCTGACGCCCCTGGTTGAGAGTCCTGTTGGCTACTGGCCAGAATGACAGTGGATCCCATGCTCATTCCTCATGGCTTCCCTGACTCCCAGGGGACCGCAACCTGAAGTTTCCTTTTGGGGTCTTCATGGAGGAAGTCAGTGTCTCTGTGTAGCAGAAGTCCATACTGTCCCTGGAGAAGAGATCCATCTTGAATGCCAGCCTGGTACAGGACGTTCCCTTCTGGCTAGATAGATCTCTGTCTACTGGTACCAAAATCCCTGTTGGGACCTAAGCAAGCCCAAAGCCATTGCTGCAGGAAGGGCAGTTCACCTTGGAAGCCCCCAGACCCACCTCCAGTGTGTGTTCAAGGTCCACCCATGTTGCTACAGGTGCTAGGGAGGCAGGCCTGAGCCCAAGGTCCACTGGGTAGCTTCTAGCTCTACCCCCTCTGGCCCTTCCATTCCCTGCATTTCCCCAGTTGCTTCAAAGGTGCCTTAAAAAAACTCTGTTAGCTTTGGCTTTGGTAGATGTGGGTCCATTAGCAAGAAGAGGACTCTGTTCTGTGGATGGCTGCAACCACGGACTCAGCAAACCTCATGCTAGGCTCCAGGTTTCAGCCAGGCTTGGCCAGCCCCATCCTGAGCAGCTGTTTTCTCCATTTGAAAGCTGAGCATCTTTTTTGTCTCAAGGAGATTGTCCAAAGATTCCAGAGAAGCAGGAGAAGGTCGCCTTGTGTGGGTCACGGGCCTCCATCTCTTCCTTGGCCCTGGAGGGTTGCTGCCGGCAAGACCAAGTTACCAGTTTGCTTCCCAGGCCTCTTATCTCTCATACCCAGTGCCTTGACCGGTGAAGCCCATGTGTGTGCATGTCTGCCACCCCTCCCCCACATCATAGGAAACCAACCCGCCCCCTTCTAGCTCTAGGAACCCCAGGCTCAGTGTGGACCCCACAGAACATAAATGATACCCAACTGAGAGGAACTCAGCTTTCTGCTGTGAGGAAGGGCTAGCAACTTTTTATTTGGTTGCAGTAGATTCTTGCAAAGCCAGTGGTACGAGGGCCCCAAACGGGCCTGTCTGAGCTCATATAGGGGCCTTGCTGGAAGCTACTTACTATGCAGTAGGCAGTGATGATGACCTGAAGACAGAGGATCTTCCCTCCTGATGGAGGAGGTCTATCTCAGGTATGGTGTGTGTGTGTGGTGGTGGTGGTGGGGGTGTTGGTGAACATCTGATCCTCCTGCCTCCACTTCCTAAGTGTTGTGATTACAGGCAGGTGCCACCACCTGCAGGCTTGCTGAAAAGAGTGAAGCAAGTTCCATTTTCCTCGCCTCCTTGGAGCAGAGAAAAGCCGTGCTTCCTTGGCGTAGCAGTGTCCCAGCAAGAGCCTCCTAGGGGTGTCCTCACCATCTCCTCAAACTGCCCCTGTACCCCACTAGACCTGTCACCCGGGTTTTTGCTCTCACTTGAGGGAAACATTCCAGTAGAAGAGAATATGCCCTGGAGACAGATAGCCTTCTCACAGGCTAGCTGGGACGGCAGGGAAGGGGTTAAAAGGCCACTCTGCAAACCGTGAGCAACCTGATCACCTGATTGAGATGGTGTGGAGGAACACAGCAGTGGTCAATGCTGAGATTTCTCTTCTCTCTCTGAAAAAGAGCAGTTAGGCAAAACTGGGAGCTAAGTACCTCATCAAACCTCTGCCCCATCAAAACTGGGAGCTAAGTACCTCATCAAACCTCTGCCCCATCACTTGGCAGATGATGTGGACATGGGCCATGTCGGGTGTCCTTTACATGGGATAGTGCCCACTGAGGGTCACATGGTGGATGTCACCCTCTGTTCTGGGGGGAGGGGGCAAAAGCTAGAGTGTCTGGCATTTGCTTCAGGCTTGGAATTTCTGGGACTCAATTATTTTTAATTAGCCATAGAAAATTTAAAACTGGAGGGAAAATAAAAAGCAGAGAAAGACCAGGCTGCTATATCCTCCAGGCTATGCGAAGCTCGGGGTTGCTTGGGGTGCCAGGCCGGCTGCAACGACATGCCAGACCAAGTTTGAGACTCCTGGGTCAGCAGACCCTTGGTGTCCTCCGAGGCTTTGGACTCCCCCTCCCTCCCAAACTCTCAAGCAGAGCACTCGGTTCAGGGTCCCCTCCGGGTTGGTGAGCTCCCTGCTGTGCCTGCGCTCTCGGGGTCCTGCGAGTTGTCCTCGGTGGCGGTGGCCGAACGCGTGCTGTCGTCGCGTGTGCTGTCCTCACGCAGGACCGGCTCAGGGCTGGCCGCGCGCTGTTGTTGCTCCTTGAGCTCCGAGTAGGAGCGCGAGAAGGTGTGGAAGATGGAGGTGACCGGGAAGGCCATGAGTAGAATGCCGCTGAGGATGCTGCTCAGCGCCACCACCTGGCCGGGAAGGCTGCGCGGCACCATGTCTCCATAGCCCACGGTGGTCATGGAGATGACGGCCCACCAGTAGCTGGCGGGGACGCTGGAGAAGTCGCGGCGAGCGCCCAGCTCGCGCTCGGCCAGGTGCACGAGCGGCGCGAAGAGCGCCATGGCCACGCAGAGGAAGAGTAGCAGCAGTCCGAACTCGCGCGCGCAGCGGCGCACGGTGAGGCCCAGCGAGCGCAGTCCCAGCGAGTGGCGCGCCAGGCGCATCACGTAGAGCACGCGCAGCGCCCGCAGCAGCCGCAGCACCAGCCCTGCCCGCTCCAGCATCTTGCTACCCGTGGGCCCTGCAGCCAGCCCCGCGAGCAGCGACACGTAGAAGGGCAGGATGGCCAGGATGTCGATGATGGCAAGCGGAGTCCGCAGGAAGGCGCACTTGCTCTCGGCCTGCAGGGAGCGCAGCAGGAACTCGAAGGAGAACCAGGCCACGCACACCGTCTCCAGCACGAACAGGTTGCGGCACTTCGAGGAGCACTCGCCCTGTGGAGGAGAGGGACACCCGGTTGGCGGACAGGTGGTGACTACAAGGAAGTCAGTCAGGGACGCAGGATGTCACAAAGACCCCGTGCCAGCGACATGTGGGAGTGGGAGATACAGAATTTGGCTGAAAAGGCCAACACCCCCTACCCCCAACCCCCCGCTCTTTTGAAGATTTATTTGACATTTCCGTACGTGGGTAATGAGAAGGGTGAGTCCGGGAAACTGGAAAGGTAGTTAAAACCTGGAACCGCTGACCTCTGAGCACTTGATCCACGGTGAGGTGTCTACAAAAAAAGCTTTGGCATGAATAACCTAACGTTCCACTTTTGGACAACTGGGCAAAGGAGAGGAAAGGGAATCCCAGTGCACTCAAGAGGTAATAGAAATTAGAGCAGGAGCACCAAAACAGAGGGCAGCGCTGAGAAGTCGATTTTTGAAAAGATCGAAATCGACACATTTCATACAACTAGAACAGGAAATGCAGGTCAGGACACTGCTATTGTCACCAAGGAGGAAAAGGACAGAGAATACACTGAATAATGTGTCTGCGAGGTGGGTCATTTAGATGCAATGGGCGAATTCTAAAACGGCGAAGCAAAAACGAGCGTGGGAAGAAGAGGATCTGGATACACCTAGAGGATCTGGATACACCTAGAGTAAGCCTGGAGACAGACAGAGGCTGATAGATTAACCCAGCAGTCTGTCCACACAGAAATCAGGGGTCCTGCCGGGCGGTGGTGGCGCACGCCTTTAATCCCAGCACTTGGGAGGCAGAGACAGGCGGATCTCTGTGAGTTCGAGACCAGCCTGGTCTACAAGAGCTAGTTCCAGGATAGGCTCCAAAACCACAGAGAAACCCTGTCTCGAAAAACCAAAAAAAAAAAGAAAGAAAGAAATCAGGGGTCCAGACAGCCCGTACACAGCATTCTCCAGCATTCCAAGTGTTAAACACCAAGTCTTTACCATCCACAAGAGTGGAGGAAACACTTCCGAGTTCATTCTGTTGACCTTGCCACAAAACCCAGACAGTGTGATCTTAAGAAAACTACAGAAACATAACTATAAACAAGACCAGGCATGATGGTGCGCAGCTCTAACCTCAACACTTGGGAAGAAGAGGCAGGAGGGTCAGGAGTTCAAGGCCATCCTCAACTATATATCGATCTTGAGGCCAGAGTAGGCTACATGAGACCATCTCAGAAACAAAAATGAGAACAGCAACAATAAAAGCTTGAAGTGATAACAAACAGAACCCAGCAGCGGATAGAGGATTTAGAAACCATGACGGAAGGAGGGCCTTTGAGATAGCTCAGCAGGTAAATGCGTTTGCCACCAAGATTGATGACGTGAATTTGATTCCTAAGACCTACATGGTTGAAGGAGAGAACCAGTTTCTGCAAGTGAACCTTCACCTGTGGGTCATGGCAAACACATGCCGCCACCCCCCCCCCCCATAAATAGATACATGTAATAAAAAAATACGACGGAGAAAGATTTTTGCTAAGGAAACAAGGTTGACTTAGCACCTGAAACTGATTAATATAATTCGTAATAATAGCATCGTTAAAAAGCAAGAGTAGAGCCCGGTGATAGTGGCACACACTTCTAATCCCAGCACTTGGGAGGCAGAGGCAGGCAGATCTCTGTTTGAAGTCAGCCAGGGCAACACAGAGAAACTGTATCTCACCCCCGTCACCCCTTCCAAGTAAGACCAGATAATCAGGTCTGCCCTTGGTACTCCGAGCGAAGGAGTTCTGAAGATTCAAGCTAGGACAGTCAGACATAAATAAGTTAAAAATAAAAATAAACCCAGTTTGGAAAGGAAGAAATGACATGACTTTGTGTACAGAAAAGCCCAAAGAATCCACTAAAATAAATGAACACAGTAAAGCTGAAACATTAATTCAGTAACATTGAAGGATATGAGATAAATATACAAAAGTCAACTTTATACAAACTTTCAACAAATAACCAGAAAATGAAAAATTTTAAATCTTATTCACAATACCATGAAAGAAGGTATTCACGTAGCACACACACAAACACACACTCTCTCTCTCATACACTCTCTCATACACTCTCATACACACATGCACACACACACACACACACACACTCACACAGACACATTTGGTGCCATGAGTTCTGAAGGACAGTCCACACCGTAAGAAAGAGTTTGCTGGTAACAGGTCAGGGAGAACATGGAGGAGCTGGAACTCATACACTGCTGATGGAGTACAGACTGGTCCAGTCACTCTGGAGAACATTCCGGCAGCTTCTCCGATGAGCAGTTACCATCAGACTCCACAGTTCCATGTGTGGGTCTCACGTCACATCTCCAGGGCCCACACAGAAAATAAGCAAATGGCTACAGGCAGAGGTTGGGTTGACATCTCACTGTCGGATACAACCTGGGCCTTAGAACTGCATTCATCAAACAGCCTAGAAGATGGTTATCTTGCTGGGAAATGGGGAAGACCTAGCTGGCCACACAGCCTCAAGGCTGCCATATTTTACCTGATCATTTCTCACCCTACCGCAGCCACCTTCAGCCCACAGGCCATCCTGGTGCAGTGGAATCTGTCACCAGGTCACCTCCGCTATGGGGGAAATATCCACGGTGATGCTTGCCCCCACATAGGCTCTTGGTTTCAGTTCCTACAAGCAGCCTCTAGGTCCATGTGAGCATCCAGTGGACAGAGTGGTAAGGCCTGCAGCCTTCTGTCTCGAGTGAAACCTGCACTCAGAAGGGGTCTGAGGCTTCAGTGGCAATGACTTGTAGGTGTACAGACAGCAATGACACCTGTGCACAGTGGGACATGTGTGGGCGGGACACTCAGATGTGCAGACCATCTTGTGTATGCAGGGTGAGACTCTGAACGATCACTAGTCTGAAAGGAATGCAGAGAGCCAGCATCCAAATTTCTCTGCTCAATTCTGCAAATCCTAGCTAGTCACATGTAACTGGACATCTGTGTCTAAGGGTACTGCGTGCAGAGAGTCCTTTGCCTTGTCCACTCCTGCACTCGTGGGCTGCTGGGACCCTCATCTTGACCTACAGATTAACCGGCATTGACCTGCATCCTGCTGTGTGACTGGAGAGCCTCCCCTGGGCTCTCATTCCTGCTAATGCTGAGAGCAGTGGAGGCTGCACTCAGGCTGGGGAAAGAGTCCCGGCCCCGGTTCACAGTCTTACCCACTGCTGCCTGCTGCTGCCAAGAGAGAGTCAAGCCTCAGCCTTGGTCAAGGAAACTCTGAGACGTATTTCAGAAAGGACAGTGGATGTTTACAGAGGTCTCCTGTCCATCTTTGTCTCAGTGCCCCCATCCCTGTGTTGCTTGGGTAGCTGTGACCAGGTCCCACACACGGAATCTGAATCGGGCAGTTTGACCTCACGGATATTACCCTAAAGTCATGGCTGATGTCACAGAGTGGGAACAAAGAAACCCTGTGTCCCCTGGTGGGTTGAGACCACATAACAGGGAGTACCAGGGCCCAGATCATAGCCACTACTAACCTGTATGGGAGGCTATGGGAGAAAGACCCGATGCTGCCACCCAGGGACCCAGCGCAACCTCCCTGGCTAGAAATTACCGGGTAGAGCCAAGGATGGTGGTATCTTCAAGCCCGAGGTTAGTGTAAGGGAGCAGTTTCTGGAACTTTCAACCCAGAAGGCAGAGCCTGATTCATCATGACATGACGTATCCGCCCTATTTGGCCAAAAGCAGGTCAGGAATAAGAATGCGCTCATCCTCAATTGCCCCTGGAGAGCTTCCCCGTGAAATTTTATTTGACATCTGCAAGTACTTTTCCTCATTGGAGCTCTGATTATTCTGCAAGCTGTAATGTCCCTGTGCACTGTTAAGATGGGAAGGCCTGAGGGTTGGAAGGAGTCCCCACCACAGTCAAGAGTCCCTGGAGCGTACACACGCACAGTGTCCAGGCGGAGGCAGCACGCGTAGCTCTGTGATCAGCACTTGCCACACTCCAGTCTACCCAGGAGCTGCAGCCGTGTCCAGCTTCCATGAAGCAAATATAACAATACAGGAAGTTCCAGATTCTAAATTCTTCTTTCTCTGGACCAACAGTGGCCACTAGACTACAGTCCTACCCTTGAACCCTCTTCTTCCCTTCAAGGCTAGCTCCTTTCCAGGGAGACCAGGACAGAGCTCTGCACGAAGAAGCCAGGTCCTAGGCTGAGGAGCCCAGAAGTTTCTCACTGAAGATGAATCTGAAGATGACGGAAAGCTGTTTGCTCTGGTAAGCATAGGTGGCCACATCTGGAAGGGCGAGCATAGATGTGTCTATTTTTAGGGCCTATTCATTAACACACCAGGAAGAGACTCTTGGGGGACCAGGAAAGGGGTCTTAGAAGAGCTGTGAGGGTCCTGAGGGACTAGAGAGGCCTTGGAGCATGTGGTAATGATGGGGAACCAGAATGTGGGTCCCGGGGGACAGGAGATAATCAGGGGATCAGGAAAAGGATCCTGGGAAACAGGAGGGAGTCTGGGGGGGCAAGGGGTTCTGAAAGACTAGGAATAGGGTCCTGGGGAACAGGAGGGTGTTCCTGGGGGACTAGGAGGAGTTTCTTTTCCCCAAAGAGGAGCAGGAAGAAGCAATGGTCAGACTCGGAGGCTTGTGTAGAGGACACGGGGTTGGGGTGAAAAGAGATGAGACTTTGGTGGTCATCTGGATGCAGCTCCAGCCCCACAGGTCACACCTGGTCCTCACTCAGCCACTTTGCTGGGGGTGGGGCTTCCCCCAGTTGCAGCCTGGTACAGCAGAACTCTCACAACACCTGACTCTCATGGGCATCCCAGGGGCTACTAGCTAGCCAGTGCGATCAATGTGTGGGCCATATAGCAATGACTATGTGGTGTCTCTTCTCCTTTCCTCTGCCTGGCTTGTCTGCTCGGACTCTGGAAGCACTAACCGTGTTTGACTATTTGGTCCCACGATAAACCCCCTCTCCCAGAAAATGCGCTGTGGGCCTTTCCCTACAAGCTTCTTAGTTACTTATGGCTCAGGAAACCAAGGTCAGCTGCCTCCCAGGGAAGCGGCTCAGTGGAAAGTCAGAGACTGGACACCCATGAGAACATCGGAGGCAAATGTCTACTCAGGCCCCATTTCCCTCTGTAGGAAAGAAACTTGGAGCTGAATTCAGGTTTTGTGCATTTCACTAAGCCTCGCATGTGGAATCACCCACAACTACCAAAAACAGAAACAACCCCCTCCCCAAACCTCAACCACTTACAAAACCAAACCTGCTGGGAATGTCCCAGGTTCACACACTAGGGGTTCTCTAGGGTTGCTGGATGTGAGATGTAACTTCACAAAACAGACACATTCCTTGTTCATTAGACATTTCTGAGCTGTTCCTTTAGTAAACCCATTCTCTATTACACATGGGTCAGCTGGGCCTGAGGCTGAGGTTTTAGAGTCTGGGTACTCCAGCTGAGGTCTAGAACGCCAGACAAAATATACAGCAGCAAAAACTCTGCTCAGGTAAATTTCAAACGTGGTCAAACACTGTCCACTTTGACCTGGACATTCCCTTTGGGGACTAGACTCTTAGGGAACATTAGAAATGGGTCCAGAGTCTTCTGCATAAGGAGAACCCCACATGTCAGAGTGCAATTCTGTGAACTGAGACGGTACACCAAGGCGCCTTCCAGGAGGATGGTTCATAAGGTCCCACCCAACACAGATTTCTCAGGGCTGGCCGTTCCTCTGACCCTGCCTGCTCCAGGTAAACTGACTGATCCCTTTATATGACGGTGCCAGTGTATATCCACCGCCCACATGTGAATGCGCATTTGCAAATAAAGCTGGCATGATCGGTAATGAGTCAGTCTCTGGGGGCACTTGCTTTTCTTTTGGGTGAGTCCCTCGGGTAGATGGCTGGATCAGATCATGTCAGGATCAGAGCACACTACTACAGCCATGCCCCTGCCTCTCCACGTAGGGCCAGGGACTCCAGTGCACTGCAGCCTCGCGAGCACTAGCTCCTGATTGCTGTTTCCAATCACAGTCCACTACACACCTGCTCATTTTCTCTCCCTCTCTTTGTCCTTACACAGTGTGTGAGCTCACAAATCGTTTAGTTTGTATAGCCCTGGTAGCTGGCGGAGCCCAGCCACTTCTCGGGTGTTGTCGTCTGTATGTCTTCTCTGCTGAAATCTTTTGTTCCCTTTAAGATGGGTTTTCTTACAGCTGAGTTTGCACAGGCTTGTTATATGGTCTAATTGCAAGTCTTTTGTCAGATCTGTGATTTGCAAACATTTCCCCCAGCCCAAGCACTGCCTTTTCATTCCCTTAGCAATCTTTCACAGGCAAAGTGTTTAACTTGAATGAAATGCAATTTACCAATTTTCCTTCTGTAGAAAGGCTTTTGATACAGGATCTGAAAGCTCCAATCCAGACAAGCAAAGACTGCCTCTTAGGTTGTACTACAGAAGTTGCACATTTTACATTTCATGTTTATAGCTATGATCTATTTTGAGCTTAAGTTTTTTTTAAAAAAAATATAAGGCAAGAGGCTGGAGAGATGGTCCAGTGGTTAAATGGCTCAGGGCTCTTCCAGAGGACCCAGGTTCAGTTCCTAGTGTACATATACCAGTTGTAACTCCAATCCCAGGGGCTCTGATGCCCTCTTCTGGCCTTCTTGGGCACTGCAAGCACATGACTCAGACACAGGCAAAACACCCATACACATACAAACAAAAAACTAAAAATCCAGTTGACCTTTTGCATGCCTGTCTGCGCTCTGTGCTGACTGCAGGTCTTACCACTCACAGTGTCATAGAGTCTAACTGTGGCTTTGTAGTAAATCTTGAAGTTAAGAGGTATGACTCTTCAGTCCTTAAAAACAGCTCCTATTAGGCTGGAGATGGCTCAGCCATTAAAGGCTAAGCTCCAAACAAACAAAAATGGCTCCTCTATTTTCCCACAAATATTTTATGGATCAGCTTGCTGATATTTGCAAAAAAAAAAAAAAAACAGGTTTTAATGTGACTTTACAGATCCTAGCACTCAGCTGGGGTGAGTCCCATAGCGCCTGATCTCCCATTTCACGGCAAGCATGTACCTCTGTCCACTTTGGTAATGGATGCCTCTCATCAATGGTGTGCTTTTATCTATCTATCTATCTATCTATCTATCTATCTATCTATCTATCTATCATCTATTTACCATCTATCATCATCTATGTCTCTATCATCTATCTCTATCTATCTATCTATCTATCTATCTATCTACTATATCTATTTATCAATCATCTATCTATCTATTTCTCAACTCTCTCTCTCTCTCTCTCTCTCTCTCTCTCTCTCTCTCTCTCGACAGAATCTCACAAATCCCAGGTTGGCCTAGAACTCTTAGCCTTCCTGCCATTACCTCTCAAGTGTTAGAATTATCGGTATGTGCATTAACCCGGCTGTCTTGTAACTTTGGGCACATAGAAAACCCACCAGCACCTCAACAGGCTCCTAGCTCCCTGCCAGGTCTGTTGATGTTCAGTGCAGCGCTGAATAGGACTTCAAAGAAACCCAGTTTCTCTGTGTTCGTTGCTGGGTTGTGGTTGTACAGATGGGTTTTATCTATGGACCCCTCTCCTTCCTTCTCCTCTTCCTGCATGGTACCGGGGATTGAACCTTTGCACTGGACACTGAGATACATTCCTAGTCATTTATTTTTGTGATAGGGTCTCAATTAAGTGACTAAGGCTAGACTTGAATTTTCCCTCCTCCTTTTACAGTTTCCTAAAACTGTTACAGGAATGTGTCATTGTAACTGGTCTTTTTTTTTTTTTTTTTTTCCCCCAGGAGCGAGCACCTGCCTGGACCTCCAGCCTCTCCTTCCAGCTTTGGATTCCTGTTTCCTACACAAGATGTTTCCCCCACTGGCCATTTTGTTGAAGCACACCCTCCAGCAGTTTAAAGAACAGTGTGTGTGTGTGGGGGGGGGGCGGGGGATAGATTTCTTTTAGATTTTGCACATCTAGAAATGTCTTTCTTCTGTCTTACTTACGGTTACTCATTTTGCTTGTGGAATGCAGAGTGGAAAACAATTCTCTCTCAGAATGCTGATGACGCCCACCAGGCCCCAGCTTTTGCCTCCGCCGTTGAATTGCAGTATTCGCATTAATAAACAAAACTCAAGTGCGTGGCCCACACATGCTGCATCTAAGCAACTATGTGCCCAGCGTAGCAATCAGAAAAGAACGTGACTAATGTACCCATCCTGGTAGCAGAGGAAAGAAATAAGAAGTCCAGGCTGGCTCACGACTAGTAAACAGGACAGGCACACTTTGGGAAGCAAATGCTCCAGAGAGCAAGGCCTATAGACCTGGGGCTCCTGTGGGCGCTGGTCTCGCTCATTTCCAGTGAAAGGGAAAGATGGTGTCAATTCAATGGCGGTGGAACGTCAATCAGCCGTGGGGCAGGTGCGCCACCGAGCTACACTAACGTGCTGGCCCACGCAGACTCACTTTTGTCCCTGCTTTTGTCTCGTGTGACTAAGAATGAGTGGCAGTAGCTTGCCAAGGAGCTAACTTCTAACTGTGTATCTCACTCTCTGCAAATTAAACACAGCCAGTGGACGAGGAGGCAGGAGGAAGCAAAGGAAGACAGATGTACCGTAAGTCTGTGTCTTCCTTGGTGCATGACTAAATTCTTCCATGTACCTCTTACTCCACACTGCCTGGACTTCCTCCCAGCTCTTCATCAGTCCAACCATCTGCTTTAGGTAACAAGGTAGAATAGTCCGCAGGACCACCCAGCCTCCTGCAGTCAGCAGTCTTGGTGCTGTCCACGGGCGGACACGATGAAGGCTGAGACCACAGCCGAACACGTTCTTGTTAATGACCATGCTGATTACACCTTCTGTCTCAGAAGAGTTGGAACAAGGCGCTTGTTAGCTCATTTCACCAACTCTAGATTTGACTTTGAACTCATTTGAGGTTTATTCTTCTTAATTATCTCTGGAACAGAGCTCTCGTAGTCAGATTTGGTGAAGCAAGCAGGAAAGTAGCAGAGGAAAATCTACTCAGGAGAAGCTCTTGTTTCAAAACATCACTGCAGTCGTTTAAGCAGAAATAATGAGTGGCTCGTTTCGAATAGTCTGTGCTGCACGAGGCAGGCTGTCAAGCCTCCCTCCTGACAACACTCTGTTAACTAGTTTGTGTTATGCTACATAAACAAATCCTTCAAGGGCCCTAGCCCCAAATGTTGCTGGTTTCTTCTGAGAGATTAGGCAAGCACCTGAGGTTGGGGACTGCCAGCAACGTGAACGGGCACACTAAGCCTGTCCATGTGCTTTCTGCAGCTGGGGGCTCTGCTGTACCCCTGGGAGTGGCAAGCCTGCTGTTCCCCAGCTTTGAGCCATGCACCGAGGTTCCAGATAGATGGTCAGACAGAATCAGCAGGCTACAGACAGACAGGGTGCAGAGAGTCCCAGATCGCGGATTAGATTACCGTCTGGTTTAACAACGGCACAAAATGCACAGCCACTGTTCTTCACTGAGCTGTTAATTTTAGCGGTTTCCTGAAGGTCATGCCTCACAACTGCAGCTCTGTTTGGGGACTAGGGTAGGCTTGCTGCTCTGGGCCTGGCTCAGCCCAGTGAGCACTTTGAAGCAGGTGGGTTGGTTTGAATTAATCAACTACAATTACTAGGAATCTCTCTCTCTCTCTCTCTCTCTCTCTCTCTCTTTCTCTCTCTGTCTCTCTCATTAAATTTTTTACCGACTACAAACAGTGCACCAGGGACATCCTAAGCATACAAAGCCCGTGGCTTCTTAGGCAGAACTCCCAGAAATATGTTTTCTGTTTTTATTATTTATTTATTTTTATTAAATCCAGGGCTTCCCACATGCTAGGCCAGCACTTGAACACTGAACTAGGCAGATCCCCCAGTCCCGGAAGTGGTCTTCTCACTGGAGACTCACTCTTTCCTCCTCTGGATAGGCTCAGCTGGGAAATCCCCCTCTTCTGCATTCATTCACTGTCTGCAAAAGACCCATTTCTAAAGCCCTCACACAGACCAGTGTGCACAAGTATTGGCGTCTCTGCCAATCCTAAAGGAAGACAGTCTCCTTCACTGAAGGGGAGGTGCTAGCCTGTTTACTACTGAGATCTGCTACATTTTCTGGGCATTGCTAACCTTCATAGCTGGCTCCCAGGCATCAGATCCTCCTCCATGAGACATCATTTTTCTCATGAATGTACTTGAGTTTCTTCTATATGAACATTATTAGCCTATAGTCACATATATTGTAGTTTTTATTACCTTTATGGTTTCTGGCTTTCCTGTGGAGGCTAAAATGATTTCCCCCACACGCACAAGACTGGGTATATTAACTTACATTTTCTTTTACTAGTTACATGGATTTTGTTTTTTTTTCCCCCATGGCCTTCCACATATTTGGAATTTATTTAAATATCCGTGAAAGGCTAGTGGTGGTGGTACTTTAATCCTAGCACTCAGGAGGCAGAGGCAGGTGGATCTCTGAGTTCAAGGCCAGCCTGGTCTACAGAACCCAGGACAGCCACGACTGTTACACAGAGAAACTCTGTCTTGAAACAAACAAATAACAAACAAATACCCAAACACCACCACCACCACCACCTTTCAGGAAGCATCTATTCAGACGACAACTCACAGAAGTGGGAGGCTTCACCTCGTGCACTCGTTGCCACACAGATTTGCCTGTTTCTGTTTGTGATCGTCTCCGAATTGCCAGAGTGAGCACGCTGTCGTTACTAAGCATATGTTTGCTTCATTTTACTTACTGCACTTTCCAAAGTGTTTCTTACCAAGAACATATTTAATTTTGCATCTAGTTTTCTAAGAGCTGTTACTAAGTATGTAACTGTTTAATTTTATTTATACTATGTTCCTGCATCTGGTAAGTATAGGAACTGTGAGATATTAGGATGCGCTCCCCAAAGATTCCTGCCTTCCTTCCCCTGTCAATGCCGCTGTTAGGTATGTGTGTCCCCAACAAGATTCTGGGAAAGATCATGCTCTGCGTAGCCAGGAACCCCTTTTTTTCTGGCTAGAAAGTGAGACCAAACATGTGCCAGGTTCCTATGAGTGAGACACTTCATGGGGACAGAGCTGACTTCAGCTGAATCTCAGCCACAGCCACTAGTGAGCTTGTGACCACCGTTCACAAACGCCAAGTCTAGGAAGTTGTTAGACACCAAGATCACCAGGAAAACATCCGTTTTCCTCATTCTTTACAGCTCATAGCTAGTTGAGCACATGCATTTCTCTAGGTCCCTAAGGACGTCCTGGAAGGTTCCAAGAACACTCACTGGGCTTGTGACAGCCAGCACCGTGGGTATGTATCAATTTGGGGAGCCACGTCTCCCATCTAAGAGCACAAGATGCTACATTCACTCGCTCTTTCTATGCCTCACCCAGCCTCATGTTGGCTTCTCTTTTGAACACAGTCTTTCTTATAAGTCTGCTCCTAGGCACTTCACATTTTTATTCTAATACTGACCAGAACAGTTTTCTCACTATTTTTTAATACTCTGATATGCAGAGAAGTGACTGATTTTTTCTGTTTATTTTTAAAAAGTCATCTTGACAAATTTGAATACATTTTTAGCTACTTGGATTTACAGCAAAATCCATACAAGAGGTGACCATAGCCTGTGAGGAGGAAGCCCCGCCCATTGTCAACAGGTGAATCTTTGAATGCAGTCACAGACCGAGGAAACAGAAACCAGAAAGGAACTGGTAAAACACTTCCTGCTCAAGGTGTGTCCCAAGAACAGAAGGACCTGTCCCAAACTGGTGGAATCAGAGGCAGTAACTTTGCTAATGCATGGTCAATGCTTATGCTGGATCATGTATACATACAACCAGTCTCAAGAGTACAAAGTAACGTTTACATTTATCTAGTCATCCATATGTAACATTTCACATGCCATGTTAAGATGAAAAACTTATTTATGCCTGCCTATTAGGACTAATTAAAAGCAAAACTAAATGTTAGGATCTCTAAGGCTAATGGAGTTGCTTCTGGTTTTCCTTGTTCAGCCCGCTGATCAGCAGTTACAGGTAGAATGCTTTCCAGCCTCTGGTGGGAGGCAAAAGCACACACCACTTCTCTCTCGACTCTCTAAATTACCAGGTGCAAATTCAGCAGATGTCCACCAAGGGTCAGGTTCATGAATCAAGGTCCAAGGCAAGCAAGGTCGGGAGCGTCTTATGCAGGATTGTAAGCGGGAGGGCACCAGCGGCCAGGGTCAGATCGGCCCTCACCTGGTTTTAAAAGGCACAAGCAAATCTCTGTCGTGGGTGTGCACTGAACTCAGTCAGTCTGGGACTGTCAAGGAGGTGCCCAGTAGGAGAAGGACACTGGGCCGGTTGAGCTTCATGCTGAGGTGACAGGAGAAGCAAGGTGGGGAGGGTGTGCCCATTTCAAGCGAGACCCAGACAGAGGTACACATGTGGTCTATGGGAAAGCCCTGCAGTGTGCACAGGATCAAGGACCAACAACCACCTAAGGACAGTTGGCAAAAAGAGCCGGCAATTTTCAGAGGAGCAATTAGCGGATGGATACATAAAAACATGCCTATCACCTAGTGATCAAGGAAACTTAAACAGCTAGGATATAGTGTCTGAGACAGGTGAATATAGAGAAGGACCCCCTTCACTGGTTTGGTCCAGCAACCTGAATGGGCATATGGATGAACGGACCCCAGATCATCTATCTGACCTCTGAGGAGCAGCCTGTGGAGCTGCCACATGGCCCAGTCACAGCAGCAACATGCCACACGATCAAATCCCTCAAGGTCATCTGTGGACAAGAACAATCACCCCAGAGTCAGTTACAACCGTGAAGAGTCGGGGAAGGGCAGCCACGAGGGAACACTTAACGTCGTATCCCCCCCGATGCTGTGCAGATAGACGCGGGGTGTGCAGAGGGGGCTCTGGCCATGGTGCTGCGAGCCCAGCTGGCTGCCAGGCTGGTGGTGGGCTACCATTCTGGCAGGAAAGGGAAGTTATGAGGAGGGTGGCTAACAAAAACCCATCAGCCTGGTTGTTCCTCTCAGTTAAATCTCTTTCTGTTCCGGGAAGGCTCTGCATTTTACAACTGTCCATAAAAACAAATGCTCATCTACAATAGTGATAATAATAATAATAATACCTACTCTGAGAGTCTGCGTGTTCTCTAGGCTACAGGGAGACTAGTGAACGGAGATGGGTTAGGTACCAGGACCTGAGGTTTAGCTGCTTCCTCCAAGCTCTGTATATACTAGGTTTGTAACAGATGCTCCCATGGAGGTGGCAGGCTTATTTTTCAAGATGTCCAAGCCATGTTCAAGTGAGAAAACGCTGACTCCCAGGTTAAATGCTTTCTAGAGTGTGCTTCTGGAAGCACAGGCTTCCCCTAGCAGACAGGGAACCCAGAGGACACAGGTTCACCTGGGTCTTTGCTGTAGAGTCCCACTCCAAACCACAGCAGGGTTTTCCACAGTGCCTCACGGGGAATGGTTTTGGTTAAATGACCTAATATGGCCATGGCTAACGGTGAATTTTGACAGTGTCCCCTTTATGCGACACCCCAACACTTCAGGCTTAGCTGATGTCAAAATCTTAATTCCAACTTCTCAAATACGTTCTCCAAATTGGGTGGCTGGCGCCTGATGAATTTATACTTGGGTGCACTGAGTTCCCTTAAAAATACAGCCTATCTGTCAAAATAATCCAGTCCTATTTCAGGGAATGCTGGGAGGCAATGAAATCACACACACTAGGAAAAAACATCTTCCATTTCCTCTCAGTTCCAAGGAGTCCTTGGCATGGCAGCTGTGCTCACTGGCCAATGTAGAGGACAGTGGGGCAAAATACCCTCTGCATTTTGAGCTGGGTAACAAAAATGGGGCGTTGGGGCAGAACAGCTGCTCTTTGTGAGTTGAGCACATCACCAGTGGAGGCAGAGGTTGTCCTGAACTGCCATCCTCGTCTAGATTTGCCGTGTCTGCAGACCAACCACCTTCACCGTGTCTGCAGACCAACAACCTTCACCATGTCTGCAGACCAACAACCTTCACCGTGTCTGCAGACCAACAACCTTCACCGTGTCTGCAGACCAACAACCTTCACCGTGTCTGCAGACCAACAACCTTCACCATGTCTGCAGACCAACCACCTTTACTGTGTCTGCAGACCAACAACCTTCACCGTGTCTGCAGACCAACCACCTTTATTGTGTCTGCAGACCAACAACCTTCACCGTGTCTGCAGACCAACAACCTTCACCGTGTCTGCAGACCAACAACCTTCACCGTGTCTGCAGACCAACCACCTTTATTGTGTCTGCAGACCAACAACCTTCACCGTGTCTGCAGACCAACAACCTTCACCGTGTCTGCAGACCAACAACCTTCACTGTGTCTGCAGACCAACAACCTTCACCGTGTCTGCAGACCAACAACCTTCACCATGTCTGCAGACCAACCACCTTTACTGTGTCTGCAGACCAACAACCTTTGCTTGTTATCAGAACCTTTTGGAGCTGGATGGGGTGCAGTGGGGTTGCCCACTTCAAAGGGCTGGGGCTCCCGTACCACACAAAGTCCCTCTGACGTGCTACTCCTGCCCTTTGAGGTATGTTTGTATCCTTGTAGGCAGAAGGATAATGAGTCCCCTAGTTCTCTCACTGAATCTCATCTTTTTGAAGAATCTGCATTTGATGGATGGAGGATTGGAAGTCCTAGAGGAGAAATAAATGTTTAAAGTCCCTCAACAGTCAGAATCGAGATTTAGGGGCTGCTGAAGAGGTGGCTTGGTGGTTAAGAGCATTTGCTGCTCTTCTAGAAGACCTCAGTTCAGTTCCTAGCATCCACACCAGGCAGGTCATAACTGTCTGCAACTGCAGCTCCAGGGGACCCAACACCTCTGGCTTCCACATACAGTCTCAGTCTCTCTTGGTCTCTCTCTTGGTCTCTCTCTCTCTCTCTCTCACACACACACTTGAAATTAATAATAATAATAATAAAAATAAAGAATAGGCGATTAGTGTAAGGATTTAACCAGTGTCCAGTTTGACTCTCTGATGACAGATGAAAGACCTTGGGCAGATAACAAAGGGAGGAGTTTGCTCTTGCAGCTTCTCTCCTAGGCTCTTAGATACATCTTTAACATTTTTTTTTCAAACTAAGGCAAAAATCCAAAACACAAATCTTTTGTGTAGGAAGCCTAGAAAAACAAATGCCCTAACTTTATCTTTAGCCAGTGTCCAGCAAACTGACCAGACCCTGCTATTCCCACACCTCTGGAAGGGCCCACAGGGCCTCCTATGGAAACGAGCGGCAATCTTGGCCATGGGCTCCCACCCCAACTCTGAGCAGTGGGGTTGACCATGACAGAGAAGGGGGCTGCCCTGAACAGGGCACAATGCCACACACCATGCCCACTTCATAGTGCCAGTAACTTAAAGAACAATCCACAGTTTTTCCAGAAGAGAAGTGCAAACAGACCTGCTCAGATCCCTGACTGCGGCTCTACATTTTGCTGACTCACTTTGTAACACCCTTGCTGGTTTACTGACAGGTAGATTTGCAAACGGGCAGGAAAGCCAATCAAACATGCTACTGGCTGGACAGGGGACTTGGAGTCTAGAGCTAACTGGCTTGACCACACAGTGGTTCTGTAGTACCCCGACCTCAGGCAAGGCCAAGTCCCTACCCTCTAACCTCCCAGGCTCCGTGGTTCTGAATGTGACAGGACCTGGTGACATTCCCTAGGGCAGGTGCCCAAGCAGAGGTGCAGGGCCGTAGTCTGTCACTGTCAGTGATGATAAGTCTCCTGGGCAGGTTATGCCTTTTCTCTCAGCAAAGAGCAATTAGGCTTCCTTTTCTTAGGTTCACAGCTACCTGCGTAAGACAATCCCCACCTGTGCCCTGCTCACTACTGCACTGCAGACATCTTGCTACCCCACTCGAGACATCCAGCTGCCTGACTCTAGCCACACTCAAAGCCATCTGTCCTACATTCTTCTGCTTTTGTTGACTGGAAAGGATGGTCTTAGAGCCTCTTGGGGAATGTGGAAAAAAAATAAAACATGCTGCTGGCCATGCTGGGACAATGGGAGGAGCCTTGATGTTGAGACTCCAGAGTATAGCTCTGTGTCACATGTAACAGGGCCACTTTCATGCCAATGTGGATGGGAAGGCCAGCACTGAAGCTTCCCTGACCACTCCCTGGAGATGAGCCTCCTCCAGCCTCCAACCTCATATCCCTTGAAACCAGTCGGAGGTTCCCCAGACATGATCCCCAGGCAGGGACACAAAGGCACAGTATGTCTGAGCCAGTGCTAGGAGGGCAGTTTGTCACCTGGCAAGGCTCTTGTGGCGTCCCCGTGAATGGAGAACCTCCAGTTAGAAACACCAGGGTGGGCATGGGCCGAAAACCAGAGCTCAGGTGATGGGGATATTTGTGTGTACTGGATGGACTCTGGCATGGCTGGAGGTTGGTCGGACGTAGCTCCAGATGTGCCTGTGAGGGTGTCTAGATAAAATGGTGCAAAACAGATGTTCCTCCACTGTAACTGGCCTTCCCCCGTCATATGAATGACATAGAAGGCCTCCCTCCCGGGTGACAGAGAGTCCTAAGCAACTGTGGGGCCAGGACCTCATCTGCTCTAAGCCTTGCCTAGGCCCTCTGGGTCTCCTGCAGAAGCTGCAGATCTAGGACAGCTCAGCCTCAATCCAGAGACTGTCTGCATTGAGTCCTCACGTGGAACCCTATGCGCACAGACATCCTTTCTCTTGGGAACTCTAACTGGCCCAAAGACCGCTAAGCCCTCAGCCTGCCAGAAGGTGGCAGGGCTTTGTGTTTGCTGGAGCAGCAGACACTTTTGTCACCTGCTTTCCAGGCTACGGAGAAACAACCCCAGTGAATTCGAAGCTGAGATCCCAGGCATGAAATCCATAGCTCATTACACCAGCTTTAATTTAATCATGTGACCAAAAGGAAATACTGGCTGGCACAGTCACACAGCACAACGCCAAAGGAAATGATGGATTTTTGAAAAGCACCCGGCACCCCATGGGCCTTCTACAGCGACAGGCTGTTCTCAGGCAGGCTGGCAAGGACAGCCCGTCCCCGCTGTGTGCCAAGGCCCAGGCAGGCGCTCAGCTCTGTCTCCAGGCAACACAGCAGCCACCGCCACATAGAAGGAACTTCGCAGCTCTCCGTTGGCATAAAATTGTCTCTGCACCATCTCTCCACACATTTGAATCGCTCAAAAGAGAAACTGCAATGTACCATACTGGCCCAAAGCCTGCCCCTGTGCGTTTCCTACCAATAAGAGCAGCTTCAACCCCAGAGAAGAGTACACTTCCACGGTTAGCTCTGGACCCTGTGCGTACAATTCTCAGATGTCATCTACTTCCAAACGATTCCATAGTAATGGAGGACAGTCACCGTCAGGGCCTGGGTTGGCTATAAGTTCTTTTAGCACTACTGTCCTGGGGATCCCTAAGGGCTCCGATATTATGTAGCTATCTCCTCCCAACTGAAACATTCTCTCCTAGAGTGGGGAGGCAGGCTAATAAGATTCAGGAAGTAGCTTACTTACAAGGCCCAAGAAGCTCCTGAAATTTACAGGACTCACTAAATTCCTTCCCAAAGTTATGTAAGATTGGTGATTGCTTGAGAGAGGAGATTCTCTGATTGGTCAAGCTACCTATAAATTTTCCCCTTATTTTTATTTTATGCATATGGGTGTTTTGCTTGCGCCACACATGCATACAGTGTCTTCAGAGGCCAGAACGTGTCTGATCTCCTGGGATGGGCATTACAGATGGTTGTGATCTGTCAGGTGAGTGTTGGGAATTGGAGCTCAGATCCCCTGGAAGAGCAGCTAAGTGCTCTTACCTGCTGAATCATCTTCCCAACTCCCAAGGCTGTCCATAATCGAGGCAGGGAGCCCCAGGGATGCAGCTTTCCTCAGTCCTCACCCACGCTGTTTTTTGTGACACTCTTCTTACACTCAGTATAATATCCTCACTTGGTGACTGGTGACAGAACTTTTGTTGTTGTGGAGAGCTCTGGAGATGGGTAGGTAAAAGCCACACACCAGTGAACGCGTGTAGCACCACTGCTGTGTGCTAGAATGTGCAAGACGGCAAGTTTTATGTGTGCTTTACTAAAAACAAAGCAGCTGACGGGATAGAAGACTTCTTCCTGGGACATGGTCATGCCATTGCCAATTATGTAGCACCTCATGCATGCAGAGGACAGACATCTCCTAAGTGCTCCACCCTGAGCCCTTACCTCTGATCATTGCACACTAGAGACCCCAGAGGGCCATTCTGTGCAGCTTCCAGATCAAGCTCTCCTAAGGTGTAGCACAGGACAAGGTGTAGGGGGAGTTAGGGATTCCCACTGCCTAACCCACACAGTCTGAGAGAGCTCTGTCTACCCAGAACCCTCTCACAGGTAGACCTTACACAACGGGCCACAACTACTTTCCACAGGAACTAATGCCTCAGTAGCAAACCTGAAAGCGCTGGCAAGTAAATGAGATTCATGCTCATATTGTCCCAGTATGCTGAGCATCCAGGCCCAAGCCACAGGCTAAAGAACTTATTCTGATCACATGGAAGCCATGGTTTTACCACGAGGGTGATTGGCAACTATTTGGATATGCTGAGCAGAGAGCAATTTTCCAGACGAGCTATTGACATTTCATAGCTTCCCTACATCCCAGGCGGAGGAGAAAAGGAATTTGCCAAGCTTGTTCCAACCGGACCACTGGAAACTGTCTGATGTCCATTTTGTCACTAACATGCCAGAGAGCAGATGTCAAAACATCCTAGGGTCTCTAAGACAGATTCAGGAGAAGCATCTTTTTACAGCCATCTATTGCCAACAGCTTTCCAAGGAGACTGTAGAGGCCACACTGTAGCAATGTGGACATGCCTCGGCAAGCCACCTCTCTCCAAAGGTCACCACTTTTTAATTGTAACTTGTTGAAGACTATTATTTTGACAACATAAAGATGTGTTATATTTGTTTATGCTGTGGACGATTACTTTAACTGTGTAAAGGTGTGTTACTTTTGTTTACGCTGCACTTATTTAACGATGTAAGAATGTGTGCTTAATTATGTAAAAATGGGTTGCATTTGCTTCACCTTGCCTGCCTAAGGCACCTGATTGGTTTAATAAAAAGTCAAATGGTCAGTAGTGAGGCAGGGGAAAGGATAGGCAGGGCTGCAAGTGGGAGAGAATAAATAGGAGGAGAAATCTAGACTCAAAAAGAGAAGGAAGAAGAACAAGAGGGAGAAGGAGGAGGAGAGAATGAGAGAGATGCCCAGGGCAAAAAGTCAGGCAGCCTCCAGTCAGTAGACATGAGAAGCAGTGAAGGTAAGAAATACAGAAGGAAAAAGAAGAAACCCTGAGGCAAAATGTAGGCAAAGAGAAACAGGTTAATTTGAGTTAAAAGAGCTAGCCAGAAACATGCCTAAGCCAGGCTGAGCATTCAAAACTAAGTCTCCATGTCATGACTTGGGAGCTGGTCAGTGCCCCCCCCCCACAAAGCCTGGCACAGAAACTGAATTAGGAAGATGATGTTTGGAAGTGCACAGTGGTGGAGGACAGGGAGGTGAGCAGTATTTCTAGAGGACCCGGGGCTTGGGTCCCCAGATCTGTCATCACTCACTGAGGCACTAAGATATGGAATTACTACCACGTAAAATCCAACACTTTGAATACCCCCCACCCCCACCTCCACTGTGTAAGCAGGCGAACGCATTACCCCTGAGCCAAACTTCATGCCTCAAGTATCATCTTAGAAGCGGAACCACAAACTCACGACTACTTAACATGACCGGAGATGTTCAGGCTTGGGACAACCAATAATGAAGGAAGCCAAACCAGTTTTCTTAAGTTTACCTTTAAGTTTAATTTGCAGTCAGGGCTGCCATGCTCTTGGTCAGTTTGGTTTCTTAGAATGAGTTATCCCATTAGGTGGACACTGGGCATGGCTAGGGACACTACAGGACTCCAAGGAGTAGCCCAAGAGCCCTGTGCAATGGAGGGCGTGTCTGCTCAGGGGACAGAAAGGTGTCTACGGAAGGCCTGGAAGGACTTGGAGTAGCACTCAGCTAAGTTTGAATGTAGAATGCCCTCTTCTTCTGCAGGAATCCCAACACCCCCAACACAGACCCTAATCTGCTACATAATGTCTTTCCCCCGTTCTTTCCAGAACTTTCCACCATGATCAATGAGTATAAAGGCTGTTAAGGTGGTTTGTTTTGTATCTCCTCTGGCCTGTCATGAGAACTGGCTGACCACAGACAACAGACCAGTTCACATGCTGGGACTCTAGGATTGGTGGACAAGACAGAGAGCAGAGGGCAGGAAACAGATCACTCAAAAGGATCAGAATCTCATTTCTCCATAAAGGGCCTCTAACCCTGGGATATCCAAAATCGACCCGTACTAGCCTCCATTCCAGTGGTTCTCAATGTGTCGGTTGCGACCCCTTTGGGGGAATCGAACGACCCTTTCACAGGAGTGACATATCAGACTCATAACAGTAGCAAAAGTACAGCTATGAAATAAAAATAAAATAGGGTTCCCCAACATGAGGAATTGTATTAAAGGGTCACAGCACTAGGAGGGTTGAGAACCACTGTTGTAGATCCTTAAGATACGGTATTTTTTAGGTCTACTTTGTCTAGACTTTGTAGGTATTACCTGCTGAGTTATTGGAGATGCAGAAAGGGGTCCCAGGATAAAAGCTGTGGGTCCATGTTCTGAAACTTAATGCAGTTTGGGGCCTCATCGGACCCTCACTCCTGACCTGGCATGTGGTGGAGCCAGCCAGGGCAGGGGGCATAGTGGACAACCATAACTAGAAATTGGCATGCACCCTCTAAATCGCTACACCCCACCAGATGTGGCCTTTTGTCCATTCCTCCATGATTCTGGCTCCCCCTCTGTCCCACCCTTTCCCTGAAGCCCATGCCCACACTTACTCGTTCCTCTTCTGCTCGGATATCAGGCATGGTGCTTAGACACAAGCCGACGGCTGTGACCGCCACAAAGGCCACGGAGACATATGCGAAGAGCTTGCCTGCCAGCCCGGAGTGCGGGTTCTCCACCACGTCGCGCAGGCGCCGTCGGCCTCGCTCCAGCCGCCCGGTGTCCAGGGCACGCACCGGGCTCCCCGGGGGCCCGCGGCTGGGTGGCCCGGAGCTCGCCTCGGCGGCCTCTTCCTCGCGGCGGCGCAGGCGACGCAGGCAGCAGCGCTCCAGCCGCGCCTCGTCGATGCCCCAGTAGGCCAGCTCGTCGCGGAAGGCCAGGGCGCACGGGCCCCGCAGCAGCCGCAGCTTGCCTGCGCGCAGCAGCGCCACGATGGCGCGGAAAGCGCACGGGCTGCGGTCGAAGAAGAACTCGTCGCGGCTCACGTCGTAGTCGTCACACACGCGCAGCAGCTCGTCGTGGCCGCGGCAGGCTCGCAGGCGCTCGAGGCGTGCCAGGGGACAGCGGGCCAGCGCGGCCCAGGCCAGCCGCACCCGGCAACCCCCGACGTTGATAATGACGTGTCGCGCTCGGGCTGCTCGACTGCCTCGACCTCCCCGGCCTGTGCTGCCAGGCTCTGGGCTGGGGACCTCCGGGTGCCCCGGGAGCCGGGCCATGGCCCCATATGCCGGCTGCGGTCAGGAGAATGAGCCTGTAAGAGGGATCCGAGTGTTAGAACTGCGGGCAGAGAAGCCGGCCTTGCCAAGGATCCAGGTTTCTGGGACCAGGAGCCCCTCCCTATCCCAGGTCCACCTCTGGCTTGCAAGCTCCACCTTAACCAGACTTGGGATTCCCTCAAACTCTCCATAAGACTCCTTACCTTACTTCATCTCCTAGAGGGCAGGAACATAAAAAACTTCCCAAGCAAGAAGGGGTTCGTAGATGGAAAGGGTTTAAGAAACCCTAGATTCTTAACAGAGTTTGTGCTATGTATTTGGTAGCATACGTCTATCAAAACCCACGTCTGGTCTGCCCTGAGCTGATCAGTATTTAAAAAGCGAGCATCTACCCCGCCCTTCAACAAAGGAGGAAAATAGAGGTAGGGTGGGGCTTGCCATAAATTAGAAACAGACTTCTGAAATTCCAACAAATGCGCCGCTTGTACACTGCTCTGGACCGGATTTAAAGGAACCAATTATAAAAAAGACATTTAAAGCCAAATGAGAAACACTGAGCACAACGTAGGAACGAAAAGAAAATGTAAATATATGATAATTGTGTAGGAGAAACCGGGGCAGTTTTTCTTAGAGGTCCTGCCTGCTTATTCACAGGGGACCGGGGCGGGGAGTAGGGGGGGGGGTCCCGGGACACTGGTGGTCGTAGAGGAAGCTGTCTATATCTTACAGTCGTTTGCATCGCAACAGGCCTTGCTAGGCTTTGTGCAGCTTTGACATCGCAGTGATGGCAGTGGTCTGCTCTGCTTGGAACAAAGCTTCCAGGTAATTTTGCAGCACAGCTGGGGTTGAGAAACACCAATCAATCAAGGAGGATGGAAACCCACGGCGCTTGATTTTTCTGCCAGCCTTGATTTCTAAGTCAAAGGAACTGTTTGGTACCCATAGAAATTTCTTCAGATGGTCTTTGAGCCTTCTAGGTTTCTATGCCAACTGTTTGGCATACACAGTTTTTTTTCTTTCCTGCACTGGGCTCACTTTTCCTAGAGGATGCTATATAAAAAGGTGGTGGTGGGTAACGTTACTAACATCCAAGATTTGGACTGCAGGGAGGGGCCTGTCCTCCGTCCCAGAGGACCCCCCACCCCTCCAGTGTACTGTTCACAGCTGGAAAGGAGAGGTCAGAGGTCCAGCAGAGGCTCGTAGAGCTGTGGCAACAGCAGCAGGAGTAAGGCTGACAGGCAAGTTGGTTCAGGTTGGAGCAACCTGCCATTGAGGACACTCTGGATATCTGTTGGGGGACCGCCCCTCCCCACTGTTCTCACGGTGACAGCCAGACAAATGATAATTGTCAGCGCACATACGAGGAAAGAATTTTCTTAGCCCCAACCTTAGTACCCTATGTGACAAGTACATTGTACAATAAAGCACTCCAAAAATCCAGCCTTCAGGTAATGAAAAACAGGTAAAAACTTCTAGAGCCAACTTTTGTGCAGCTTTGGGACCAACCCAAACTATCAGTGACCATGAGGACCTTCAGAGAAAGTGACTGAATCTTGATAACAATGACCTTTTGCAGCAACTGGACTTACCCTGTGTCTATACTACTCCAGTTTAGGGAACTCACCCTACATCCACCACTGACCTCAGCACGGGGTTCTCACCCCACATCCACCCCATCTCAGCACAGGGGTCTCATCCCACATCCACCCCTGATCTCAGCATGGGGGACTCACCCCACATCTACCCCTGATCTCAGAGTGGGGGGCTCACCCCAAATCTACCCTCTGATCTCAGATGCAGGGGTCTTATCCCACCTCCACCCCTGATCTCAGCATGGGGGACTCACCCCACATCCACCCCTGATCTCAGCACAGGGGACTCACCCCACATCCACCCCTGATCTCAGCACAGGGGACTCACCCCACATCCACCCCTGATCTCAGCACAGGGATCTCACCCCACATCTACCCTCTGATCTCAGAACGGGGAACTCACCCCACATTCACCCTCTGATCTCAGTGCGGAGTACTCATCTTGTCAATGCCGTGTCTAGTTCAGAGAACTCACTTTGTCCATCCCATGCTCCCAGCTCAACAGTGTCCTTGAAGAAACACAGTCTGTACCACCAACACCAGCGCCGGTACTGGTCCCCATTCCCTGAAGCTCCTTCCAAGTTCCAGGAAGACCGACCCAAAGGCTATGCCGTTATCTCCCACACCAGAAACCTGCCTGGTGCCAATACAGCTAGCTTAAGACTGTCTGTCAAAGCCATTCATTGGCGGATATTTTAGCTGTTACTGCCTGAGGCAATGGATTGCAATTGAAACAAGCAAGAGCTTTTGAGGACAGGCTGGACATGAGGTGCCTGGGGAACAAGGAATTGGAAAATGCTTTGGGATTCAGGATGCCACACATACGCTTGTGTGTTTACTCAGTAAATATCAGAGAAGCCTCCGGTGCTTTCCAGGGCCAACCTTTAGGCACGGAAACAGGTGAACAGGGGAGTTCTACAGGCTGCCTGACTGCTGGCAAGGTCCCAGCTCACACAGCCCATCTGCCCAGACTGGGTTTGCTTTGTCTGTGAACAGAGACATTATGGCAAGGTAAGACAAGGCAAGGCATACAGACGGTACAAAATCGATGCTTTAAGTAAACTGTGGGCTGTGCAAACAAACACCGGTGACTGTGACAAATCGCTGAGTGGGGACCTGATTTCCAGAGCTGCCACTTACACTGTTCAACGTGTCCAGTTTCCAACAGCAGCAACTCAAAGAAAATGGAGACTGAAGAAGAATGGCCGCCACGCAGGAAAAGGACAGCTAAAAGGAGCTGCCCCTAAGGAAACTGGTACAGCAGCAGCTTCACCAGATAAGATTAAATAAACTAAATATGTTCAAGAGATACCCTGGGGTAATGATGCAAGCCTGTAATCCCAGCATGTGGGAAACTGATTGTGAGCCAGGAGCTTGAGGCTGGCCTTGGCTACAAAGTAAGTTTTGGGTCCTCTTGGGCTACAGTGTGGGATCTTGTCTCAAAACCAAAAACCAACAGACAAAAAAAGTTAAAGGAAGCTATGCCCTGAAACCTAAAGAAATTTATGAGAATGACCATCCAAGCAGTACCAATAAGGAGACAGAAATTATAAAAAAGAAGCAAGAGAATTCTGGAGCTGGAGTACAATAAATAAGATCACAAGTTGTAGAACCGAGCAGCCTCAGATAGCGTCAAAGGGTGTGGGATATTCCTGCACTGGGTGAAGATATATTGCTGTGGTTGGTTTAAAAAAAGAGCTGAGGGGTCAACAGCTAGTATAGGGCGGAACTTCCGGGCAGAGAGAGAGGAAGTAGGAGATGAATGAAGGTGAGCAAGACGCCATTGCCATCTAGATGCAGAACTAGTAGGACTCGCAAAATGGGATAATGTAGATTAATAAAAATACGGGTTAATTTAAGTTATAAGAGTCATAATCAATAATAAGCCTCTGTGTTATTTGTGAGCTGGTGGCCCAAAGAAAGTCCCATTACATCATAGGATGAAAACAAGTTCCACGAGAGCGCCCCCTTAAGGCGAAGAGGGGGAACTGAAGAATGGGAAGCAGGGTTGCCTACAGGAAGCCAAGACATCCCAAAAGGTGGGGAAAGAGGGAAAAGGCGAAGAGAATGCTTGGGAAAACAACTCTTAAAAAACAAAATCCCCAAATCTGAGAGTCAGCGTTCTTATAGGATGCAGCCTCTGAGAAAAGGCCCAGCACCCATGTGCATACAGGCAATACTAAGTGGACATGCTGGGTTTAAACACACACACACACAAATAAAATTGGGAAGGGAGAATAGTGGTTATTGGGATAGAGGAGGAGTTGGAGGGGAGGGAATGGGAGATGGACTTGAACAAGACACAGTATATGTTTATGAAATTCTCATAACTATAAAAATATCCCCACATTTGAAGAAAACCATTTTTCTGTGCCTCAAGAAACTCCAAGCCGGATAAATCCAGAGACTTATAATGGTATAGCTCACATTAACTATCTAAAGACAGTGTACAAGAGTGTTTGGAAAGCAGTGAGAGAGGCTGCTTGTTATTTATCCAAGGGATCTTCTAACGGGCAAACTGTCAGCGGTCCAGCAGATGCCCTGAGGCCAGGAGATGGAGGAGTGGCCCGCATCACACAGAGAGATGCCACTTTGTTTAGTTATAGTCAAATAAGGCGAGCTGTGGAAGTAGCTCAGAGGACAAGCCATGCTGTGGAAGTCACAAAGTACCGTTCACGCATTGTAAAAACACTGGTCCACATACTTTCCAGCAATTAAAACAGTAAGAGTAACTCTATGTGATTTTATTTCCACTGGGAAGCGCTCAAAGTAAGGAGGTCCAGGTGAAGTCCAGTACCGTGCGTGTGCATTTGCACATGAGATCGAGGACCTGAGTTCAGTCTCCAGCACGCATGTAAAAAGCTAGCGGTACAGTGATGAGTGCTTCCAACCCCAGGTCTGAGAAGGCAGAGACAGGTTGGTCTTTGGGGTTCCCTGGAGCCAGCCTAGATGAACCGGTGAGCCCCAGGTCCCAGTAAGAGATCCCATCTCAAAAAACAAGGTAGGCAGCTCCTGAAGAATGACACCTGAGGTTGACCTCTGGCCTCCACACGTATGTACACATATGTGCACATGCACGAAAACACATACAGTTACACACCAAACAGATGGTAAAAAGAAACATTGGGGAAGATGTGGAAACACTAGAATCTCCCATGTGGTGGGGAAACCACACAGCACGGCCCACCACAAACAGTTGGCGCTGTCCCCAAGATCAGACAGCGTCACCTCACCACATGACTCAGCGACTGCCTCCTACATCAGTACCCGGGAGAAATGAATACATATACCCAGATGAAAAGGTGTATATACGTGCTTGTAGAAGCTGGCACCTCCATACACCGACATGGTACTGAGACAAAAGCTATGAAGTACTCCGATCACACGGACAAAACTTGAACGTGTTGTGCCACCACATGTCAAAGGCTGTATAGCATGAACCCACTGATATGAAATGGGTAAGGTCATTCACAGACACAGAAGTTAACAGCTGCCCAGTGGGGGGAGGGGTAACGAGCACAAGAATTCTGTAGGCTCAGATTCCTGCTGGTGTGATGACAGTGGTCCAAAAGCGAGATGATTCTACGACATCTTTAATGTGGATTTGAAAACCCACCAAGTTGCATACTTTAAAATGGTTGAAATAGTAAGTACAATGCTTTGTGATTTCACCTCAGTCGGAAAAGTTGCTGAGTGAGCAGGTCCAGGTAAAATCCAGCACCGTACCCTGGACTGACAGTATTTAGGCTCAGAAAATGACTGTCCTCGGTTGTCAGGACTAAGGCCTGCCATCAAGGTAGCGGTTTGTTTACTCGGCACTGCCCAGGGAAGCACAAACCTCTCACTCAGACAACACAGGATCTGAACGTACACCGGTCCCAGTGGGTCTGCCATGTGTGGTTCTGTGACTCCACTGGGCCCAGGTGTGAGTCACCTGACCCGTTACAGAAAAAGTGACAGGTGGAGGGGAGGGGGCAGAGAGGAGGCTGACCGAGTGTGATTCCTACACCGTGACGTTTCATCTTGGTTGTCAGCGTGACAGGACTCAGAATTATACAGGCGTCACCCCTGTGTCTGTGTGGGAGTTTCCAGAGAGGCGGGAACACCCACCCTGTATGTGAGCAGCACCATTCCATGGCCGGCATCGCAAACTGCATACAAGGAGAATGCCAAACACAGACCCAGCATTCATCTCTCTCTGCTTCCTGACTGTGCACGTCCAATGTGGTGGTTTGGATGAGATTGACCTCCACAGGCTCACTGATTTGCATACTTGGTCACCAGGGAGTAGCGCTACTTCAAAGGATTATTGTGGGATATTTGATCACACTGTGAACACTGATTTTGCATTTGTGTTAATTAAATAAAGTCAACCTTGGGGCAGAAGGCTGAGTTAGCAACTGGTTGACAGAAAGTAATCATAGAGAATCTGATAGTATCTGGAAGACGTTAGGGAGATGAACAGGAAGTAGTAGGGAGGAGCTTTAAGTGGTAAGGTTTTGTTCTTTTGGCTGAGCGGAAGGAGCAGAAGGAAGGTCTCTTTTGGAGACATGGGAAAAGAAAGAGGTCAGCTAGTTGCTACTTCACCCCTCTGAGTGAGCAGGTTTCACCCTAGCCTTTGACTCCCAGGTCTTACTGAGAAGCAGAATGATAGAGATTTAATTAAAAGCTATATTTGGCGGCAGAGACACAGCCAGTACCTATGGGAACACAATTCCTGCCAGGTCGCAGTGTAAGCAGCCCGGCCCCTGCCAGAGAAGCAGGTCAGTAACTGTGGAGCTGAAATTGCCGGCTAAAGCAACAGTAGATTAAAGTGCAGCCTTTGTGCCCACGGAAAAACAACAATGTGGCCTTGCTGGAGGAAGTGTGTGTGTCACTGGGGGTGGGTTTTGAGGTTTCAAAAAGCCCATTCCAAGCCCAGAGTCCCTCTCTTCTTGCTGCCTGCAGATCTATTGTAGAGATCCCAGCTACTTCTCTAGCACCACGTCTGCCTGCCCGCTGCCATGCTCCCGGCCAATAACAACAATGGACTAAACCTCTGAACCTGTAAAACAAGCCCTCAATTAAATGCTTCCTTTTCTAAGAGTGGCTGCGGTGATGGTGTCTCTTCACAGCCATAGAGCACCAACTAAGACACCCTGTCACCAGGATTCTAATGTTCCTACCACGACACCTTCCCAGCCACAAGCTGTGCCCTCAAGCTGTGAGCCAAACCAAAGCTTTCTCTTTCAGGTTACATTTTGTCACAGCAAAACAAATAGATAAATAAGTAAGCAATGTGCCCATGCTTGCCGGTAAGTTCCGTGTGCCAGGGAGGAGTTGAGAAGCTGCTTCTGAGCATGAGAAGTGACTTTAGTGTGATTACTGCATGGGGAGGGGAACAGAGGGGAGGGGCTTCCAACCAACAGTCTGTGCTGAGTGTGATGCCCCCTCCAAGAACTCAGTCCTTGGGACACTGGAGACCAACGCAATGGGTTCCTGCCCCCAGGACACAGTCATTCTTATCTCCCTGCGCCAGTTATGAGATGTCAAAGGTCTCATACTGGATGTTTGCCAGAGAGCAGAGCATAGTCAGGGGTCAGGGGCTTCCCAGAGCAGTGGCCCACAACACTGAGGAAGCTGGAAGGTACTGATTTACTTAGCAGCCATGTGCTATGGAGACTTGAAGCGGTGTTCAATCTGGAAACAAACCTTATCAACGAATGGGAAGATGGGCATCGGGGATAGATGGCAACTGTCCTGATTTGTCCAGGAAGGGTAGCTTCTGAACCCAGCATTCTGGCTTGTACGTCGTCCTGCCCCCTGCTGTGTCCTTGCAGACATAATTTGTACTCATTTGCAGATAGGGCTCCCTGAAGGCACCACACCCATGTTCCTATACCCTGTTCATTTGCCTCTGGCATGCGTGCGTCAGTATCTCACCCTCCCCACCAAGTCAAAGACACTAGCTTTTCTGGAATTCAAATTCCTGGAATCAAAGAGCAGCCATGGAGGAACTGCTGAGCTTTTCTGCCACATCCTGTGGGTTTGCAGGGCCCCGTGGAGGCCGTTTATTCTCTCCACCTGCCGAAAGACAGGACTCTGCCTGAGACAGAGGGGAGATGCCTGCCTGCTCCATGGGGACATCACATCTAGAGAGAGGTCCTGCTACTGCCCGCCTTCTGCCCCCACGCTCCCACCCCCATGTCTTCTTCCGCTGTAACAGGATGGCCTGGATCCTTCTGGCACCACAGGCAAGTCCAAGTGTTTGTACGGAAGGATGAGTAATGATGAATATAACCGCGTAATCGCTGAGCAGCTTCTGCTGGCTGAGTTTTCCTCCCGTAGAACATACATCTGAAAACACGAACAGTAATTATATGTTACAAGTGTTTTTAAAGTCAACTTCCTTTTGAATTAAGAAGGCAAAGTTGAAGGCCGTGAAGTTCTTCCCCACCCTTTTTAGGGAACAGGTTCCTCCATCACAGCAGAAACCTGAGAGCGCTGTAGGAAAAAAAAAAAAAAAAAAAGGCAACTCCATCCACTGCCCGGTCAAGGCAAAGGTGAAAAAACGCTGCAAAACCAAACAGTAACCAAAAGGCACTGCGTTGAGGCAAAGTCAAACTCCATCAGGGATGTGGTTGAAATCTAAAAGACAAGTTGCTGGCCGGCCACTCACTGCATGAAGTGAAGAGTTAGTTTTGCCACAGCACTGGCAAAAGGGACATCTATAAGAAAATCTATCCAGAAAGGAGGTTAAGTGATTTCTCTCTCTGGTTCTACGTTTTTTATTATTTATTTATTTATTTTTATGAAGTTGTAAGTCTCAGAGCCCAAGTTGACTGTGTGGAGTTGGAATTCTATCCGTGGGATGCAAAGCTCTTAGGGGACAGAGTGCAGAAGGTTGCTGTGACTGCTGACTTCCCTGAAACAGACAGGGAACCGGAGCATCACTAGAGATTCCTCCACGACACTGCCTCAGGATGCTTGGATAGATCTGGAGTTGAATGTGCTGGTCATGGTGGGCACAGTAGCATTTAGAAGCCAGGAACCAAGAGTGGCCAATAGCCAGGTTGCCACATTCAGCCCTGTGGCTGCTCGAGATGTATGCAGAGAGGGGAATAAAACAGTATAAAACAGTCAGAATAAAACAATATGCATCCTACAAGGAAAACATGGAGTCTCTGCCCTGCTGGAAGCAGGAAAGAGCCTACGCTGAGGCAGTAAAGCCTGCCAGCTCTCTCTGTTTCTGGTGGGACAGCCACGGGC